>NC_051056.1:18136491-18456075 GCF_904848185.1 Acanthopagrus latus | reverse complement strand
CTCCACTCTCAGGATTTCCCTCTTTTATCCACTGTTTAACTTTCTCTACCCATTGCTTATCCTTTATGAGTGAGTGAAAACAATACCCTGCACCAAATCCTGTTTATAAGACCCCTCAGAGTGACTAATAAACTTTCAATTATATTTTTATTTTAAAGCTCTATTAGTTTTGAGCCTTTATGGTGCCGTCAATCATATCGTTTGGTCAGATACAACTCTTTTACCAGTCAGCAGAGATGGGGGACCCGTGTCACATGATCGCAAGTTTGAGGATCGTATTCATGACTTGAGGCTTGGGACGGGTGACTCTAAAGGACAAATATTAGTATTTTTGAGGGATAAAGCATCCTAGCAATCCATGTAAAGTTCAGGAAACATTTCTCAATCAACGCCTGAAAGGTAGGGGTCAGTTCCCTGTGGGTTCTCTGAATGGTACACAGAAATAACCTCCAGGGAACTTTCAAGTAACATTCCCTGAAGGTTCCCAGGTTACTTAAGACTACTTAAGACTTATAGCAGGGACTCAACTTGACTTGTGCTATTTGTTACAACAGTAACTTGAGAATTGTTTGAGACTTGAGCATTAAGACTTTATTATGTATTAAAAGTAGATGTACAAGACTTGGCTTGCAGATCATTTGCATCTGTTTTTTCTGACTCGCTTTTAACTGAGGAATTTGAAGGAACAGTGCTGCTTCATACTCAGTTCTCTCAGAAGTTTTCGTGTTTGTTTTATTCTGCTTACTTCATCTCTTGAAGTTTTCGTTCGGAATTAATCATATGGCCACAATTTTTCTGTGTGTGTGCATGTGTGTGCGTGTGTGTGTGTGCGTGTGTGTGTGCGTGTGTGTGTGCGTGTTTGTGTGTGTGTGTGTATGTGTGTGTGCTCGCGCGTGCGTCCATGTGTGCGTGTGCATGAGCCAATGCATGTGTTCAAAGGTCATTGCTATTTGACTATTACTAATGGAAAGGAAAGGTCAGATATGAGGACAGCAGCCAAAGAGAGACATTTTGTCTTTGCCAGCTCTTATCTGCCCTTCGCTCCCCTCTGACAGGCCCATCTTCACCTCCACTTGTCAGTTCTGTCAGCCACCACTGAGCTGCTGTGGTGCTCCATAGATCACTGTCCTCCCACATCGGTGTCCTGGGTTTCATCATTTCGCTTAGCTGTGAATCTGTTCTCGGATGTCCCACACCAACAACAAACATAATGAAAGTGAAACCCTGAATTGAAAGAGGTGAGAGAATATTACTCATCAAGGGTTGAATTCAGTTTGTTTTAGGGGTTTCATTATTTTAAGTCACACTGTAGATATGAAAGAAAGCTGTTTACTTAAATCATAAAAACATTTTTTTTGTGCAGGCTTAATTTGCATGCAGGTTAAGAGTCAGTGTGGCAAGCAACAGTTGGAAGGCATTTCAAGTCAATTGAAATGCATTTGAAATGCAATCTCAAAATGTCTGACAGATTTAGCTTTTTTTTTATCTTAATTTATTGTTCGAGATTAGTCAAACTAATTTCTTGTGTCAAGTTGCCATTCGGACTTTAAACAATGACTGGCACATGGATGAGGAAGTCCTGGCCCGGATATCTGTTATCCTGATATCCGCTAGCTACCCCGGAAACCCCCAGAGGTAAAAATCATCCCAGATTTAAGCCAACAGGTTACAAGACTGCATAAAAAATGAAGTGCCAATGTGCCCGCACTACAACAGGGACTACAAGATTTCATAGTGACTTGCTCAAATTCTACAACAGGAGTTTTGTTTACCCTTTGTTTCCTGTTTGGGCTCAAATTGGAGCCATTGTCAATCTGCTGTAGAGATAAAGGTTTAAAAATGGCATTTGGAGCAGAATAACTGGTCTGGTCCTTGGCCAAATTGCCAGCGTTGACAAAACTGTGGGTGGGCGACTTTTGCTGATGTCTGATTAAAAAAAAAAAAAAGCGGAGCAAACAGAGAAGGAGAAGTGAGACGACTGAGGTCACAATCTGTGTCATTTTAGAAGTCGTGAAGGAGGTGGGGAATGGCTGCTTGATGGCTGCTGCCAGTGTTGGAGGAACTGAAGCACAGACACACTAACAGAATCTTCAGATTGTTATCCATCAGATCTAAGTTAAGTCAAGAATGATGGATATGCTTATACAATACATACATAACAGCTTCATTCTTTGTCACTTTGAGGTCCCCTAAAGTGATCCATCATGGCAGGCGGACAAGAGAAAACATTGATTTGCAATACTGCTGACACTAGAGGATCCATTGTTACCTCTGAAGTAAACATGCTGAGTTGGTAAACAGTTCCTCGGTCCATAAGATGACCTCGACTCCCCAAATGTGTTTGCCTAATAAGACACAAACCTTGAAGCACCCCCCACATTTAGGCACATTTAAAACTTTTGTTGACTGCTCCACATGTCAAGGTGACAAACTTTAATAGGGTTAAAAGGGTTTGGTGTAATTCTTAAGGGTATACCTTTCATGGTCCTCGTCACGTGAACATTACTGCTATGGAAACCAAACTGTATGTGAGAAAATAGAAACATTTTGACTTCAACGTAACAGACAGCTAGAGGTGGCACTGTTAAATAATAGTGAGGTGCAAGTCAAATAGCACTGTGATGAAGACCTTGTGGTCACAATGTTGAACAAATATTTTGGTTTGACAGGTTTCATCTGCCCTCTGCTCACCTCCAATGACAGGTTGTTTTTGCTCCACTTGTCAACACCACCAGTTAACTGAATGGCATACTAAAAAGTGTGGTGTTCTTGAAGTTGAGCTGAGGACCAGTCATCATGTCATACATTCATAGTTGTACGTTACCGGGTTACAGTGTAGCTTTGAAATGCCTACACAAGTTCCCCAAAGCAAGTGACAAAGCCCTCTTGGGGTCTTAGTTATTATAACAGGAGCAAAGGAGGAAGTCAGATCAAAGTATTATAGACCACCAAAGTCCACGCTGGAATGTGATCCGCAGTTGTTTAATCAGACAACAAAATGTCAGACTATAACCAGGTTCAGTTCCCTAACCTTAACCATGTGTTCATTATTGTCTGCAATAATGAACACATGGCCCAATGATTTGGGGTTCTGATGCCTCAAGTCTGGCATCACAGCTGTTGCCATCTTGTTGGTGCCAGAAGTGATCATATTTGCACAAGCGGGAGGAGCTGGGGAGGTTATTCTGTTTGGACCTGACTGAGAACATGGGGACATGTCAATAGCCATGCCTTAAAACCTATTCTGCTTAACCTGCATCTAGTTTACTGGAAATGGGACCATAATTTACAAAATGAATGTCATGCTACATTAAAGAACACTTGAAACAATAAATTCATAACATAAACTCAATGGGAAACTGTTGGGGTTAACTTCTCGTAAGCTTACATGCAATCGGACTTCCTTTTAGAGAGTCGAGGATGTGCCTCCTAACATTTCAAACCTGAGCACACATCTGTATTTGATACAGACAAAAACTGTAATCAGACAACAAGGCCCCCACAAGTGGATTCATCTTGACTACAGTTTATCAGCCTGACTGCAGCAGCGATCTGCAGAGCTGACCTCCGTTTTCAGGTGTTTATGTTCTGTGATGGTGACTGCTGACTACTTCATGAAGACATTTCAGAGATGAGAGGGGTGAAGGAAGAGAGAGAAGCAGAGTCTGTGGTCAGTACAAGAAGTCACACCCGGTATGTCCCCCGCATAATAATGTTAGACTACGGCTAGTGTACTGTGGAATGAACTGGTGGTTTGATAAATAAACACAAATGTTCCTGCCATCAAACTCAATTCACTGTTGCTGTTTACACCATTAGAACCACCACCACTGCTGATTACTCAGGCACAAATATACACCAATGAGGTTATGTTTCAAAGTTTTATTCACCTTAAATATAGTCTCATTTGGCAAATTCCCTTTTTTCAGAAGTGGTGACGGTGACCTAATGAAACGCATCGCTACATTTGGTGAACTTGTGGATTTCTCTGGGTTTAACATTGTTGGAAACATTTGGGATGCCAAATTACTACATTTCAGAACTTTAAAGTATAAATCCAGCTTGAATCTCAATAACACCACTGTATAAATCCATGAAATCAAGTTCAGTATCTGTAAATGGTGTAGGGGTGACAGTATGTTTTAATATTCTTAGTTTTGTCACATTTTTCAACAATGAAAAAAGTTCAGAGATTTTCTGCTCTTAGCAAGAGATGACTGCAGATTTGTATGCACTCTCTGTGGGAGAATCAAGTGTGCTTAAATAGTGATAAAATGTTATATTAAGTATGTTTCTTTGTGTATTGTCTCTCTGCTGTTTTATTTCAATATTTCCTCTACAAGAACATTCTCTAATCTGCTTGCATATGTCTGTGTGTGTGCATGCAATTCATACATGATGGATTTATGGCCATTGCTCCCGGCAACTGTGGAGCCCCGGCCCTTTCCCCACTTCTTACTTCCCACCCTCATCTCTCCTGGGAGTGTGTTTCAATGTCCCCCCTCCTCTCTCCTATTAATATCCCACTAGGGAGAAAAAAGCTCATGGGGATGTTTGGGAGCGGAAACGCCTCCAAGCACTCCTGGAAGACACAGAGCTGGGTGATGGCAGGGATAAGAAAAGAGGGACAAAGATTGAGGACAGATTTTCAGTCTGAATGTGTGAAAGAGGATTAGAAAAATGTGAATAAGGAGAGGAAAAAAGGGTGGAAGTGAAAGGAGACGAAGTGAGAAAGAGAAGTTGGAGATCTGTCCCAGACAGAAATACACCTTACGCTCAGCAGCACAGCTGCCTGCAGGAGCTTCAGGGAAAGACGGAGTGTACACATTGTTTTCTTTTGAAGGGCGTAGAGTAATTTAACATTCCCAGTGTTTGGTGTTTTTTTGTTGTTTTTTTTTTATCCTGTAACTGTTACTCATTGCAGCGTCATTATGGTAGATACAGATGCAAATACTGTTTTCCCACAAACAGTCTTTTCTGGATCAAGTGACTTGCCACTTAACGATGTCTGTGCTATGCATTTTGGTCCAGATCGGGGCCTAAAAATGGGCATGAGAAAGGTAGGGTGCTGAGACTGTGCCTGCAGCGTGCGGAAGAGAGGCACTGCAGGATGCAAGGAGACTTAACCAACAGCATTCTCATGAGTTCAGCCTCCTTCAGCACAATTGAAGGGGAAAAATGTGCAAACATAAACATGCCCTTAAAGGAAAGATGATTAGGGGTGTACAGAAGAGAAGTTCTCCGACCCAAGGCTGGTCCAGGTCCAACTCTTTCTCTCCACTGGGAAACCAAGTCCTCTTTTCATTTCTCACATGGCCCGGCCACCCGTGCTACTAGCACAGGAGAGAGAGATGCTGAGAAAACTATGCAAGGACGTGAGCAGGGGGATCAGTATGGGAAAGATAATCCTCAGCAGTCCCCTAGTGGCAGTGAACTAAACTGATTTTATGTTTTTACAGGTTTTGCATAAATGTGCTCACAAATTGAAAAAAAAAAAAAGTTTTATAGAAAATCTGTTCAGTCAAGTCAACTGTGAGTTTACATAACAGGGAGACAAACTCATAATCAGGGGCAAACGGTCTGAGCAAGTGTGGGTTACAAGTTTAAGTCCTCTTGTTGGTTAAAACCCCTGCAGCTTCTATCAGAGTGTTTTTTCCTGTTGGTGTGTCCGAGCAGACGGAGCCTGACTCAGCCACAATTCTGTGAATCAACCCAAGGCCACGAGTCCTCAGCGCTAAACACAGCAAGAGTCAAAGTTCATGAGAAAATTTGTGTTCAATCTGCGTGTAAGTGGTCATACACGCACATACACAGGCACACACACACTAGCCTCCAGGCCGTTGTTATGCATATGGTGCATATTTTTTCCTTTTTTTAAATAAACACCACAGCATGTAAAATGTAAACATCCGAGTCTGAGGAGAAGTTCAGTTATCTTGGCATTGACAAGACCCTAAAGGCAAAATTGTATCCATTACTTATGGACCTGTCATGTAATCTGTTACACAATCTATGGACTGATGGATGTCATTACTTTCTTGTCGGAAGGATTATTTTTCGAAAAATGGTCATATAACCAAAATGTATTTAGGCAGCTGGCTCTGTTCCACCATGGTGCACTGCCATGTTTCTATAGTAGCTCAAAGTTAACAGACCAAACTGGCTCTAGAGAAAGCTTTGCACGTTTGTTATTCTGATACATACATACTCAAGAACTAGTAGATAATGATTAGTTACTCAAGGAAGAGGCTGGGAGATATAATGTGGATTAAATATTAGGTAATGATAAGTACTTAAGTGTCTGTGAATTAAAAATTAATTATACTTCTTGTGGTCCCTTTTTAACTCATTATTACAATTAATAAACCTTTTTATTAATCACAAAGGGTGAGTTTGTTTGTTCTTCAGTAACTCATTATCAAATATGTAGTCCTTGAATCAGAGTACTGCTTGATTTATGCTCTGCGTTGAACCTACACCGTACCTACAGTGCAGTCTCTGAGTAGGTGCATGCCCTACACCGTAGCCTGATGTTCGCTTACCCAGAAACATAACTGCACGTGGCAGCAACACAAACCGCGATGACTGTGATCGGTCTGCTTGCTAGAATTGTATTTTCCAGCTTCTCTGCTGTTCATACGGAAATTGTGATCTGCAGTTCCCCCAGTAAACACAGCACCCTGTTCGGCTGTTGTAGTCCATTCTGACCAGCTGGCTGCTCCTCATGGGGATTCGCTAATTACTGTGCAGGTCACCTGTGTAGGTCATGAGTTCCGGATGTGTTCTCCCAATAAGGAACTGCCGCTCTCTGTTGGCTTTTCTTGACTGTGGCTAGCTACTGTTAGCTTGTTAGCTCATGGCTCAGTCAGCTGAGGAGCCAGAGGCCCGAGAGTTTGGCTGGAACTGAGACTCAGATCACGAGGCGGAGGGGCAGAGCTTCAAGACCAAGTGAGGTCAGTTTGACAACAGGGGATACAGTATGAAGATAATTTACAGCGACACTGACAAGACTATTACGTCAGATGCGAGGACACACACTAGGTCACATAAGATGCGTGGAATGGCAGAGGACCGAGAGATCAGCCAAGCACCAGCAGCAGGTGAAAGGTGATTGTGGACAGACAATGGTTTGGTGAGGTTTATTTTGTTAAAGTCCAGTTTTAATGCACTGTGTGTCATGATGAGTTAATGAAGCAGTTAAGCTCACCTAAAAAGCTTTTGAAAACTTTGCACAGAGATTTCTTAAAGCAGATTTTATTTGTTATGTGTGTTAGTAACTTTCCTGGGCTAGCTGGCTATCATGCTAACTTCATGTCTCTGCAACACAGACATCTCTGACATAATGTCAGTGCCGTTGTTCATTCACATTCTGTTGAAGAATGTTAGTTCATTTATTCGGCGTAGTCATTTACTCACTCGTCCATCAGTAAATACTCAGATCTTTGTGTAGTGTACTGTGAAGTGTCAGAATCAGCACTAAACATCGTGTCCTGCCATGAGAATCAGGATATGGTTTCCTCATCAGGGTGTTGAAGCATGAATCATAATTCATGCATAATTCTGCCAAGGTATATTGTGTACATTTCTTCTGACTTATGCAACCCAATTCTGTTCTCAGTTACATGGCAGGTGAAGATTTATTCACACACTGTCTAAAACAGGACCAGAAAAGAACAGTGTAATCGATCGATGCATGACTGAGGATGTTAGCTTCTCTTCTACCAGGCAGTTCTCAATCATTCCGTTCAGACTAGTGGAAGTAACACCCATCGAATGGCCTCTGATTGAGTCATTTCTAGAGACAGAGGGCGGGCTGATTTATTGAAACTCCTTTCAAGTCAGACATATGGATAGAACGCTACTGCAAATACCGACCTGCGACATAAATCAGCAGGGTAAACTAACATGTCCAGCATTAGGGTGGGAGGCTGTAAAAGAGCTAAAGGACACAATTTACTGCCTCTTGCCAAAGGTTAAGTCCAGGCTCGTTCAAAAAGGTATTTTGAACATAAAGTGTTGTTTTTGTGTGGTTTTGTGTCGGAGTAAATATGAGGATATGAATAGCACAGTGATCTAAAATGCCTCTCAAACATTGCCACTGTTGAATGTTATGTCAGTTCTCACATCACAGCTGGTGTTCCTGCTGCACTCTTTTTACATACTCAAGGTATTTCAGGAATTTTCACAAACATATTTCTTCTTCCTCGAGCCGTCTCCTCTACAGGGTACATCATCCATCTTGGGCCAATGATCCCTGTTTATTTGCTTCATATGGGGGAGCCTTAACAAAGACAGGAAGGAAACACACTGTCTGCATGGCGACACAATGGGGAGCTGGAGAGAGGGCATGGAGTCAGGGGAAAGAAATCTCACCTGAGAGGGCAAAGGTCACATACCAGAGATCAAAGGGAAAAGCTGTTTTCTATATTTTTGTTTAAAGTACATTTCAGCTTAATTTATTATTAGTTTCCAATAACATTTTACTCATTTTAACTTTTACACACCGTACAGTTTGGAGTCTTTTAGGGCAAGAAAAACAAGTGTCCAGATGATCAGAGACAATTTCAACAATCACCAGTTAATGCAGTTATCTACGCCACATATTTGCAAATGAAAACAGATATTAACCTATCCAAAATGTCCATTAAAAAGATTCACTGCATCATAAACCGGTGCAACAACAGTGCAGTCCTGTGCTTCAAGCACAGAGGCAGGATCTAAGGATTATTTACCGTGAACATTTGGGCTGGTAATTGTTTCATTTATCTTTTTGAGTTTTAAAGTCCAGTCTTGACCTTTGAATCAGCAGCTGACAAAACAATCTCCAGCTGTTGCGGAAGTGTACATTTTCACATTTCTATGTTGGGTAACATGGTCATGAAAAAGACAAAAAGTCCTTAAAGTGCCTTAAAGTGCCAAGTATAAAATTTACATGAACATTTATGTTTGATGATAACAAGGGAAACTATCTGGTGATGAAGATCATGTGATGTGATGCTACTAAACCCTGAGTTGGGATTATCATTTTTAGTCAATTTCTAAGTATTTGTTTTAACAGCAACCTATTATGCTTCTTCATTTTTTTTCTGTCCTTCCATGTTTTATGTTAGTTCTTGGGCATGTAAAAACTCCTTAAAGTTAAAACGATCCAAATCCACAACAACAGAAGCTCCTGTCTCCTCCAGAAAACACTGCTCCTGAATGTCTCGTCACCAGTTTCACCTTAAATTGTGTGACTTAGCGACATCACAATCACCATGTCATACATAGAGATAATTTTTGCCAAGACTTCCTAGTTTGGCACATGGGAATTCATGCGTTGTTTTTAGCAATGAGTCAAGTAAACCTATTCCATAAGAAACCCAAATTATAATTTTGAATATGGAAAAAAAAAGATACATATGGTCCCTCTAAATTATTCAAACAAGACGTGGATTTTTACCTGTGCCATGTGGTGTAATGAAACAAATCTTTCGTTCACATTCAGTGTTACTCACCAGACCTCAGTGTCGGCATCCTTGAGTTTTACCAAATGTGGTGAAAACATTTCCTGCATTTTTCAAAACCATCTCTTTTGGAGTTTTGCACACACAGTCAAACAATGTGCGTGCGTGTGATGTGGTCTAAATTCTCTATAACCTTGAGGTGCCCTTGTAAAGCTGTTTCAGGATCAGGGATCAAAGTAAATAGACTACCGCTGAAATATGAGACACAAAAAATTCTGAAAGTTTTGGACATGTCCATAAATGGTGAGCAAGACGGCCCTCTGCGCCCTTCCACTTACCGCGTAAAGGCGAGAGATCAGGCATGTGCAGTTTAGCCTCAGGGTAGTGTGGACTGTGAATTACTTTGAATGAGTTGGAGCTCTGCGTTGATGGAGCTGGACTGCCTCCAATGTCTCAGCCACGATTTCAGTGTGCAACTCTACATCACGTGTTTGTTTCATTTTAGAAGCAGGGCTGTCTAGTCTGCTTGAGAGGATGTCAACAAACTTTTGCAATCAATTTTCTTGCCTCTCGGGAGCCGAACAGAGTGCACGCTGTGAACAGAGTTTTGACCATCAACTCTGATTCGAAAATAGCTGGGATGCTGTGACAAACATCGATGCTCACTCTATGGTGCATCGTCACTGATCCTTGCATACCAGCAGCTGATGCTCTTGTTTGCTGTTTTCATATCACGTCAGGAAGACATTAGAAGTGGAGGGAGCAGCAAAGCGCACAGAAGCGCTGGCCGCTCCCTTTTGGTGCCCACATGAAGAAAAGAAAACACAGTGGTAATAAATTAGAAACAGTGTTGCTGCTGTTCGTGATTGTGTTTTCACGTATTGACACACTGACACTTGATGGCAGGCAGGAGAGATCTACGGCCCGTCTACTTTCTTGTTGCTGAAGAAACAACGTCCTGCTTATCTAAGAGCACCGTAAAGGATATTCGTTATAAATTCATGAGGGTAGCGTCAAGATAAGCTCTAGGCCTGTGTGTGATTAGAGAAGGTACACGGCACATTCCACTTTTACATTTCATTCTTCGGCGTACTCTGAGCGTATGAGCAATTCTAACAAGCTCTCTGTGTTCTGCAAACAAAGCTGGCAACAAACCACACTGATAAAGAAATAGTGTCAGGAGGGTTTGCATCAAAGGTGCAGAGGCCGTGTCCTCACCACAGTGGCCCAGGGTTCAAACTCAACCTCTCGCCCTTTGCTGCGTGTTGTCCCCCCTCCCATAATACAAAGCCATAAAACAGGTATATTTAAAAAAAAAAAAAGAAGAAGAAGAAAGAAATGTTGTCAATATTGTTTATGACGGTGTGTTTAAGTATTAAATCAGGAGAGATGAGCGGCAGACAGGAGAGAACCTCCCCACAGATCATCACACAACTCAATTTTCCTTTAACTTTTAACTTTTGCAGAAGAGGCAGCGTCCTGTTTATCCAGGAACACATGAAAGGCTCCACATTATAAATTAATGCAGTGGAGAAATACTTTTCGGAACAGCCAGAACCCCCCGCAGATACGAACATGAATAATAGTACCTGCGCTTATTGTTTCAGCAGACACACTGATTAAAACTTTGCTTCGCGCTGCACAAACTGTCCGACTGCTGGTGTTTTCTCCGATAGGCTGTAGTTGCAAAGTTTGGGACTAAAATAAAATGAAGATAAATTTGGTTTGACTGTCATATTTAGGCCTTTTAAAATGACTGTATAAGGTTATGTTTTTTAAAATAAAAATAACATGAAACAGCTATTTCGAATGTGCAGACACATCACTGTGTCTCTACAAAACTCGAAATACATCTCAAATATGTTTAATGACGCAAAGTGATTTAAAACTTGTCTTTCAGCCAAGCGTAAAGGCTACTTTGATAAGACTTTTTAACAAGCCATCTGTGCACGGTGGGTTTCTCTGTCCTCCCCCTCTCTTGCTTTCTCCTTCATGGGTTCCCGGTGAAGTCTGTCAGCGCGGGACCAGACATGAATGAAATTACTCCCAGGTTACACAATCAGCTTGCATTGTGCTGCACACTGTGGACAGGGCAGAAACATGGAGGCACTTCTTTAGAATCACGCTGCAATCTCCTTGGAGATGCTGTCGCCGCAACTGTGCAGCTCGCTTGGCTCCGGCTCCGGAGGGCTGGCCTCAGTTTCTCACAGACGCCTGTGGCATTTCAATTAGGCAAGGAAAAATACTTCCACTTAACTGGCAACTATTAGAAAGAACAAAACAACTGGGTTTCCTGTTTGAGTTTCCTGCTCGAGACAGGAAACTGAGATGTTTTCTGAACTGACATGAGTGGGTATGTTTTTTTCACAACACATGATGTAAACCAAAGAGGATTTCACTCCACTCAGAGCGATTTAAATGATGTATCCCCGTCATGTGTAGCATCCAGGCTTACACCACGTTTTCTGCATATGGCTTCAGACATTATCAGGTCATTAGAGGAAAAAGAGATTTGGACACATTGCTGGCTGTTCCTTTAACAACAATTTAATTTCTCTTCCAAGTCCCAGGAGACGTTCACATCTTGAAGCTCACGATTTCTTACATCTGTCAAAACTGCACTTTGCTATGTTTTTTTTCCACCTCTCATAATATACGCTGCTGCCAATGAGAGCAGAGAGGGAGCGACAGTGAATGAGGGATGATATTGTACTAGCTCTCTATTGAATCACTGTTTACTCTGGCTGAGGACTGTGGATTTCAAAAGAGCAGTGTTTGTACTGAGAGGCTGCAGCGAGCCTCGTCCTCATACATAAGGGACTATAAACAGGTCTGATGGTTACAATGGTATGTTTCTGTTGAGGGCATTTTGGATTACAGAGTTAAACATGGAGCGCACGAAACGCTCTCATGAATAAAAGATTGCGCAAAAATATTCCTTCGCTTCCACTTTGGCTGCTGAGTTATTGACAGATGTGGTACCAGAAGGCTTGATAAAAAAAAGAAAACAGACACAATAGGCCTTATTCATATGAAACATCGACACACGGTGCAGGGGAATGGGGTGTTTGAATGCAGCATCCTAAATACCATAAATGACACAGAAACGTCAGGTTTTGTTGAGAGTTGCTGGAGAACAAATCATGCCAAACTCTGATGAAAGGTCCATTGATTTGCAAATTATTTGAAATGCCTATTGATGCCTACAATGCCTTCCTTAATGCACTGTGCTCATGTTTAAATGACATCATAATTGACTCATTAAAGGTTGAATTTGATTGAATAAAAGTGACTTTAGTCCATTGTGATGCAAAAGAAACACGTAAAAGCCTCTTCGTCTGCCACCACTTGCAGTATTGACTCCAAATTGCCCTTCATTCATTTGGTGGCACCCCACGTCCACAACACTGGGCTGTGGAGATAGGCCTGTCACGATAATCAATAAATCAATTAATCAATAGACGATAAATAAAAATTAGCTCGATAATGTTGTGGGGGGAGGCTGGGCCCTGCACCTGGCATAACACAGAGTGCAGCATGGGAGCCCCGTGAGGAGTAGCAAGCCAGAGGTAACGCTAGTTGGGATTTGATGGAATAAAAACAAAGATGGAATTGGTTTCAAAGCAACAGCTGCAGTGTGGGAGCACTTCAGATTCAAACCGAATGACTGCGGTGAACCACTTGTGCCATTATCATTATATTAGTTGAAAAATGGTCTCAAAAGGACAATATTATCATTTATCGCAATAATTTCTGGGGCAAATTATCGTCCAGCAAAATTTGTTATCGTGACAGGCCTATGTGGAGACCTTAATGTGAAGCAAATGGAAACCTTTAAATAAACAAGACAATCATAATTTGATCTCATTAAGAGATTAACAAAGCTGGAGGCCACATTACCCAGGACGGTGACTGATGGGAACATTCTTGACATTGATGCACAGAAATCACAGAGATCTTTGCAGCATTAATTAGGATTTCTTTCTTTGTTTGGTTCCAAAAAGACACTGACTTGACTCAGTGGCAGATTTTTAAGTTGAAAAATTAACTTGTCAATGCTCTTTGGTAATTGATATAAACTAAATGCACAGGAGACAGTGTTTGCTTATTACCTGAACATGTAACTTACCCACTGACATTCCTGTTGTTTATTGGCTGACATATACTCCAACAATATGGCCCAATTTATCCGTCGACCTTTTGTCGCCACCCTCATGGCCACCGTCAGAGCAAGTCTTTGCTGGTACAAAATGGCATTTGCTCTACAGTGGCTTTTGAGAGGCCTTGTGGGAAATGTGGAAATAATAATCCATGTTGCAGATAATGAAAAGAAAACAATATGTTTAAAGTACAAAACAATCCCAGAACCATTATCGGCAACAGTTTGATGATGTCCCGAATCTTTAAGTGCCTTGAAGAGAATTAATTACTTGTCAGTGGTATGCTGGGCACAATAATTACACACGACGGGTAAGAGCACCGCTATCATAATAAAAAATGACGGCCTGGTGCCACAGTGATATGACGATGTGCTCCACATAACTGTCAGAAATTATGGAGGATGCCATCAAGGACACATTAAAAGCTGTGGCTTCAGCTCTGATTCCAGCTGTCCCATGTGAATGTTAAATAAAACAAGAAGCATTTAACTAAACTGAGGAGCTTGAGGAGCAGTTGATAAAATAATAATAATAATAATAATAATAATAATAATAATAATAATAATAATAATAATAATAATAATGTGTACACTCACAATGAAGAGGGATGCCAAGAAACAAGAGCTTCCCAATGGGAGCAAGTAATATTTAATGAGCTGTGCTGTTTCCAGGTTGGTCATAACTGAAGTGCCAACTCACCACATGAAAAGTGAGTCAGACTTAGTAGCAAGTCAATGGACCTAATTATAACCATTTACTTTCACTGTTTAATCCCTGCAGGATCCAAACAAATTTAATTAATGGAAATATCTCAGAGCAACAAGACTGAGCGCTGTGTTGGCTCGCCACAGAGCGAAGTGCTCAGTGGGACAAATTAGAAGAAAACACATAATGGTCAGAAAGAACAACATTAGTGGGCAATGAGCTGCTGCAAAGTTTCATTAGATTTATAACTTTTAAACTTGTTTTCTGACAGAGGCTGTGGAGTGTGTGAAAGATTGACAAAGAAACCACTTGGTGTACGAGATTCCTCTGTTGCCATCCATCCGTCTGACAGTCCTCACACTGCATCCCAAAGCCATTAACACCCCAGGGCTATTACTTTCGTTAGTTAACGCGCAAACATGTGCGCGCACACACACACACACACACACACACAGACACACACACAAAGGATGTTAAAATGTACCAGCATGCCATTTGGAAGCAGAGCTGCTATCTTCTCTCTGTTTTAATTACTGTCATTACAGGAAATAGTGCAGACGAGAGTTTGTGTTGTTTTCTCCCACTTTCACCCAGACTCACACGATGTTCAGGGGAGCTGTTCCCAGGCCCGGGCGCCTCGTTAAATCATCTGTCATGTTCAGCTCTGTTGTGCATTGCCTTGACAGCAAGAGCCGCAGATTGTAGCATTACCTTATCACAGTCAGACTATATCTGCTTTAAAAATGAAGGCCTGTCAGCAAGAAAAATATGCCAAACGCTGTTGCATTTTGCCATTTCCCAGAATGCATGAGCGAACTTTCAAAAAACTGGTGCTGCCTTCACTGCACACGCCTGCTCGTCTCAAGTTGCAGCCGGCAGGTTAACTTCATGTGCATTTGTTTTTACAATAACAGCAACAGACTGCCAGTGAGACATGTGTTTTTAGACCTTTTCTTTCGTACTTTCATTTGACAGATGATAGTAAACGGGTGGGCAGGAAACTGGAAGAGAGAGATGAATGTGACGTGCGACAATCAAGCCATGGGATGTTATAATGGGACGGGATAATTACATGGTAGACACAACACATGCTCGTACCTAAACAACTGACTGGTTTTATTGTCAGCCTCTCCAAAAAAAACTAGACACAAGCTGTGCGTTGATATTTTAGAATAAACATACTCCTCTGCTTTAATATTGTGCAACACTATTATATAGTCTTGTCTGCTAGGAAACAGTTGAATGCCAATGTTAGCACTGACACAAGCCAACAGGTTATCAAATATGTTGTTTTACCTTGGAACACAGCCGACATCACCCTGGATTTTCACTGTCCATGTATTTTCAGTTGCTGGTCAATCAGATGGTTGTGAAATGATCTTGAACACAGCATTATGATGTCAATTCCTCCTGAATCCAGCATGAGCGTGACATCAGAGGATAGTGGCCACGTGAATTTGGTCTGTGACAGTGATTCTCAACCTTTTCAAGTACTGACCCCCCACTCCTCCAGGAAAATCAGATTGGGGTCCTGACCCCCTAGGTTGAGAAAGAGTGATGTATCATACAGAATGTAGGCGGATCATACATTCTCAAACACAAACATCTGCCATGTTCCTGAATTACACAGCAGCGTGGAGCGCAGGTCATAAATCACACTCTGCATGTTGCCGCGTGTGTGTTTTGCAAAGGAACCGACCACCAGCTTTATATATTGAGTTCATTTTATGGGTCCCACAGCACATGAACAGCTTGAGACTGTGTCAGAGTTGTAGCTACCATCACGGACAGCCAGGTCAAGGGCTCAGTGTTATTCCTGGCAATTTGGGGTTTTAATGACGTGTGAAGGAGTTTATGTTCTACAATTACAGACAATTTACACATGGTAGTTTCTTAAGGCTTATTCTGGTGTGAGTCCTCCCTTTAGATGTGACTGTTTTGAGGGAAGAAGCAGTTCAGATGAAAGTCTTAGTCTGAAAGTATAAAAGCTATTAGTATTTACCCACTAGAATTATCCTCGTACTGATGTGACTCAGGCACAAATGTTTAAGAGGAGGTCCTGTTTTAAAGTTTTTTTCATGTTAAAAAGTAACCTTGGCCAACTCACCTTTCCTGTAAGCGGTGATGGGCAAGCTAAGGAAGCACATCATTACCTTGAGTGAGTCTCACACAACTCAACAAAATGTATAACAAGGGTCTTGGTGTTTTTAGACATTTCAATGCAGAATTCCTCAAATCAACTATTCAACTACTTTCTCAGATTAGATGACAACTAGTACAATGCCGCGGCCGTGAATGTCCTAACGCTAATCCACACTTACTTGAGGAACAGAGTCTGAATTTAGTTCTCTCCTGTATCGTATTTCCTGAAAAAGTCCCTTTTACTTTTCAGTGAAAGTTGGTCAGATACACACTTTTTGGCTTCTGCACAGCTTCATTTGCTCTGATCAAGTAGTGGGTGTCCAGGAGAGGACGTACAAAAGCAGCCGCTGATGGGAGAAACATCTAAGTTTGTCCTGTGCAGAGAGCTCATACAGCAACGGCTGTGGTGAGCAAAGGGAATGTGTGACTGCTCTCGGCTCTCTTAAGCAGAGAGTGAAAGAATCCAGCTTGAAACATTTGTTAGCAGTCTGTTTTAATACATACAGACACCCTGATGTTATCATTATTCTCCTAATGACACACATTGTTTCTTGGTTTACTAATTGTTTTTTGTGTATGAAATAACTTTTAAAGGAGGTCAGAGAGTGGAGCTGACAGAAAACCATTCATCCATTCAAATGTAATCATGTGCAGCTTTGTATCATTAGCTTGTATATTAGTATTACTGTCACTGTTGGGTTTATGTAGGGCCGATCATGGAAACATGAAACATTAACTGTCAAACAGCAGCCCGTCATTTTATGTGGAATTGGCTTGCGTGTGGAATTTCCCTTTAATTGCTTGTCAACATCGTAGTATCTTTTTTTGTGAGCAGTTTATATGGTACATGATAGATGATGTCAGTCCATGACAAGTTTCACTGCCTGCACGCCAAGTTAAACTTAGCCTCCGGTGGGCTTGGATGACCCGCGGCTCTTAGCAATCCAAGAAAACTATAAAGCTCGCATCTTTCTATCTTAAGAGCGCCCTTCAGTCCGCTGAGTTATTGCCTTACTGTGAAATCTTTTTGCCGTTATTTATTGGGTGCCTGTGAAAGCCTGTTTTGCAAGTAAGAATACTTACGAAAGAACATTTTAATTCATTTTTTGTGTACAACAAGTTCCTTTTATTATAGTTATTTGAATTTATGTGGCACACACAATATTCTAAAAATGCTGAATAATTTATCAAGTCAATCCAAGATGCTGTATTTCTGTTTATCTACAACAGTCGCGAATAAAGAACACAGAATATGGCAACTAAATCAACAGAATGAATGTAAATAAATGTATGTTTCTGCCAAACCACAGATAAGTTAAAAAAAAAAATGTTATGTTGCAACTTTACATTTGTTTAATTTGAATTGCTTTGCCTATGCTCTGGTTAGGTTTGTGCATAAAAATACAACAGTAAGAATGAGGAAAATGTCAGGGTTTGGCTTAAAATACCTCTTCTGGTCGCCAAGACCACGGATAGAGATGATCGGACATCCTGTGAAAAACATAATCTTTTGGTTGCCACAAAAACAGAAGAAAATGTCCCCAGGTGTGAATCAAACTGTGCAGCCACCAGCAGTTTTGTTTTTTTTGCCATTTTGCATTTCTCCAACCACGATGTGTTCCAACTTGTTCTTGTCATATGTATAACATACGCATTTCATTTAATTTCATGTCATCTCATGCATACATTACATTTAATTGAGGTGATTTTCATGCTGGGAGGCGGAGGGGACAGTTGTAGGGTAACGGCTGGGTGAGGCGACTGGCAAGGGAGAGACCACCGCCTGAGACAGCGTTTTACCACTTGTAAGCAGCAAACCACTAGATGTGTTAACGAGGTGTCACTTCTCAAACAGTGTGACAAGAACGAAAGACCAGACGAGGTTAGTTTACATGCAGACAAAAGATTTGTTTGCAAAAAGAAAGATGGTGATCAGTTGTATAATAATGCATGGATGTGTGTGAATGTCAGTAGCAAACAAATCAAAACCACAAACCAGTTTTGGTGGTGGTGGTACAGGAACTCCTATCATCACAGGTGACAGAACCAGGTAAGACAGCTGACCCTCCTCAAGTGTTTTTTCAGCCTAAACCCAACCAGACTGTTAGCACGGGGCAAGTAAACATTGCATTGCAACAAGTTTCAACGTATCCGTGATGTGCAGAAACACACATCAACAACACTCATTCCTGGGACGAGTCTTAAGGGAAGTTAAGGATGGAATCAAAACAGCCGCAGGCATGTGTTATACCTGTATCTCATATGCATGACTCAGTGAGCATAGATAGCATTTTTCACATTTTAATATTCCTGTAAAAACATCTATAAAAAATGATGAACTGTATCTACCATGCCAGAGTTGTCTGTTTATTTAAATGATTGCTATGGATTATGGGCAGCCATAAAAGATAGTGGAGACAAATTGATGAAGACAGCTGTGGAAAAAATTCACCTCACTGAATGCCAAAATCTAGAATAGAGGCACGTTCTTGTATATTTGGGGAGTCAGACTCTAAATATAAACCTCTCATGGGGGGAGAATGTGTACACCCTGTATGCACATACAGTGTTCATTTCCCCCATTCGTACATGACAGCCACAACAAAGAAACATGCAGGATGAGCAAACTTGACTGGATTGTCGTAGTTTGTTTCGGGGATTACAAGATGATGACATGAAAAACAAAAGGAGGAATAAATAGATCACATTCTGTTTGTCTGTGAGAAATGCACGCTGCTGAGGCACTGACTTCCGGATCAGAGATGTTATGACAATAAAATCTTCTAAAACCGCAACAGCCTCATACAATTCAAACACAGCTAAAAACTTTTTTTTTGCTGTGCATTTTTCCAGAATAACTAAAATCAATTACATAGACAAAAAAAGGAGCTTATGAGTGTTTCATGAAAACAAATCTAGTGCCAGCAGGGACATAACGACTTTTCCTCAATTGACTATCATTTTGGTTTTCAGGGACATTATTTTACACCAACTACACCCAAATATTGCATGACTAAGAGTAATTCTGCCAAGTTCTTGGAAAAGAAACAAACTCAGACATCTAAATCATCTTTGATGTATGATCACTAACACGCTAACTTGCCACATTGTCTCTGCTGGTGTAGATTCCTGTATTTGTCGTTGGCCAGTTTTCACAGGCTTTAAGATCTAGTTCCAAAACAAGTGCAACTCCCTTTCCGCCAGTACAAACTGAAAAAGAAGCACTGTATTAGCTAAGTACATTTCACACCCACCATTGTCTCTCCGTTATTCAATGTAAGTATTAGTAGTAGCCGGTGCTTCTCTGGCATCTATAAAACAGATTGAAGCCCTGGGGCCTCCGCCAAGATATCCGTCTGCTGACTTAACAGTGTCCAAAGGAACTTAAGCTCTAACTGGTTGAAATGACAACACTGCTGTCCCCGGGCCTACCACCAAGCCTAAGGAGAGAGTTCTTTAAAATGACTAAGCTAACGCACATCTAATGTTACAGCCGTGTCCCTGCTCTCAACCGGTTACTCTGTTGAAGTGGTCTCTCGCTTGACAGTCATTTGCCACTGCCAACTCTTGATACGAAAGTCATCTCATTTACACGTCACCTCAGATGTTGCCATGATTTGTAAGACTTAAAAATTAACATATGGTTTGCAGAAAAGTACAACGCCAACTATCAAACCTAACTATCAGCATGGCTGGATAAGACGCGATAACACGTGAGTCAGAGCCTAGGCAGCAGGTGATTGATGACTCTCTCAGAGGAAGGTATGTAAATGGAGCTATGCTGCGTTTGGTTTGAGCGGCCGCGTCATGTTTCAAACAGATATGTTGAGATAGATAGCAACGTCAACAGTGGAGCCACACGCAGCACCGACTGTACGGCTACATTCATCATTATAAGGAGAGTTTTGTTCAATTTGATCTCGAAACTCACTTAGAAAAGGACAGAGACACAGTGGTCTGGTGTTATACTTCAATTCAATAAGATTATCCGACAGAGGAATTGTTCACAAAGATCCTTTTTCTGCAGAGTTTTCGAGCTGAGCCTCATCGTGACGTCCTCACCGTATATTTGATTATATTTTCTCATCCCGGATGGAGGCCCGTCTGCACAAGATTCATGTGGCAGTGATGTGAAACACTTCCTCCAAGACTCTCAAGAAGTCAGAGTTCAAATTCAAGTGGTATAACACAAAGCTGTCAAAACATGCATTACATTTTGAGAGTCTGAGCTTTATGGGGGAGTGGGGTCTAATTCGAATTCCAACTTAGCTTTATGGACGACCTTTTTGTGTCCTCCGGGCAACAAACTCTGAGAAAAAATAAATTATTTTGAACATATAAATGATTTAAAGGATTTGTTTATGTGTTTGCATCGTAATGCCACTAACAATAAAAACTCATCCAGAAAAAACAGATATTTCTTGAGAATCAAAACAATTGTCATTAAACCATGTTTTTAAAACCCCTGCGGTCTCTCCTCTGAACTGACAATTTATCTGAACACCACGAAGCTCTCGGCTCTCTCCACCATCACTGAGGAGGACAGTGTCACAGGTGCTCTGTGCGGAAAGTGGAATAACTGAGGGATAAATCACTTACCATGTGTTATACTCTTCCAAAACAATTCAGTTTTCCTGCAACACGGAACTGAAGGGTCAGCGCTGTGTTCTCTATTGGCAGGTTGTTTACACAGGCCTGCATGTTAGTGTGGTTTTATGGCCCACATTAATCACAGCCAGGGCCCTCTGTGACCTTACATTGTTGGACTAAATGAGGAGACTACAGGCAAGAAGACATAAAGGCCTCCTGCTGTACTTTGTCCTCATTTCACACAGCTAATGCCGATGCTCAGAGGGTAATTCCAGTCGGGAGTCAGCGACGGTCAACTCTGAATGCCCCAGTTCACCTTGGACCACAAAACAAAGGCAGAGATTAAAATGTCTATTGTTCTGCCACCTCCGCTGTGACTAACAGTTTAATGAAGTTATAAGCTGTTAATGAGAACACCTTTTCTTTTCTCTGTAAATTAATCAAACTATCCTCCAATGACAAATTTGACCACTCAGATTCTAGAAAAGGATAGTAGATAGTTTACCTTATACACTGACTGCTCACAGATGCAGCCAGATCGTGTTAGCCAATACAAATCATTTTAATCAATAACGATGAAATATGAAATGAAATGTATTTTTAAGTTATTATAAGTTTTTAAGTTATTATCTTTCCTTACAGGATTCAAACAGATGAACACGATAAATAACTGGTATGTTTACAAGTTTTTACCGTTCCTCAGACGACGCGGGAGCACAACATTGTGAACAGAGAGTGGCAGGAAGTTTAACGTCACAAAAACATCAGAAGGAGAAAACGGCGCATTTCAAAATAAAAGCGGAACAGACCACAAGGTGGTACTGTAGGACTACAATGTCTTGTTAACACAAAAACAATACTGTGTAGGAGAATATTAACGCAATTTATCAGACATTTATACAATTGTTGTTTATGAATTTGAGGCAGCATGTCCCCTCAGTGTTTCCGTAAGGCAGCGGTCAGTTGCGTATTAGTTACCACTGTAGCCACCGCTGTTTCTCACAGTTGCGAAGACATGAATCTCCAACTGCCTCACCCTGCAGATGATACTCTGCCATTACCACCTACATACATTCATGTGAGAATTTTAAAAGCTTCCTCATCTCCCCAATACATGTCCTTCACTTTTGAACTCGCTTTGTTCCGCCTCACGTGCATAAAACAACCTTTTGCCGACTAGCCAAGGAAGTTAAGATAAGAAAACTGTTAAAAAAAAAAAAAAAAACAGCGTCACTGAGAAGAAACAGCAGCCCGCGGGAAAAGAAACACCGCTGCCACAAATTTAACCGAGTGTCTTGTGTCCGCCTGACTGAGCTGTTTTAATAAGAAAATAATAAACGGGACACAGAGAAGTAATGTTATTGCACTGAGCAGCAGCATACTTCTTTTCATTTTCCTCTCCCCACATTTCACAAACAATGACAACTGTTGCCCTACAGCAACTCTGAGGGAACACGCCGCTTAATTGTGCTCTCTGGTGGGAAGCCTTTTGAATCAGGACGTTACAATGGGCAGGGATTAGTAGTCAATTAGTTAATTGGCGATGAACAATGGCTTCTTTCATCTGCCCAACCCTAATTACAGCAGGAATCAAACGCTTAACACCTGCCATGCCAATTTGTGGTTGCTAAGCTATGATTAGACAAAAACTGCTTATGGTTGGGATTTAACAAACGGTCGATTTGTGAAAAGCAGGCCAAGACATTTCTCACCTAAAGTTGTTCCATTGAATAGCAGATATTCCACTCTGATATATAAAGCATGAGAAGATTAGTATTAAAGGAAAGCCATTAACGACATCTTATAAGTGGTGCCTTATAATTAAGTGTTACTATCCCTCTGGGGCAGCACGTGGGGGGTGAGGGTATCTTTGTGGAGAAGAGCCGTGGCCTTTTTGGCAAGCCCAGTGAGTTTTCACATGGGAAGCTGGTCGCAGCAGCCTGTTGTTGGGACTCATGAGGAAGACCCGGAGAGACAGGAAGCCACAAATGAGGACAGAAGCCGCTTATATGGCCTTGTGCATACCAGACTGTCCATGTACATGCTTGGATTACCCTCAGGGCGAGTGGTCAGATGCCCCAGGGCCATGAATCACCGTCGCACATGTAAACACACTTTCAAATGATAAAACGCCTGTGCCTCTGTGTATACACACTCTCCCTGCAGGTGAAATCAAACTTTAAGGGCCTCGGAGTTTTGTTTTTTCTTTTACGCAGGGGTCCCTTGCAGATCAAACCGCATGTGATCCTGAATGACTTTGCTTTAAACAAATACAAATGTTTGTGGGTTAAGGGTTGAACAGGCTCGTGCAGTACAGAGCTTTTCTCCTCGAGCATCATGCTGAGGACACATTGTAGCGGAGCAGCGAGCATCTGAGGACACACTGTTATCCACAGGGGTAAAGCTTAATCTTCCCACTCTAAGGCAACATTTTTACATGAACAGATCGACCGTAGAGAGATCAGTCATAGTCAAAGAGTGCCTTTTACAGCTTGACATGTAATTCCCCTCTGATTTGAATCCGTGCATGTAGCAGAGAGAGGGCGGCGACAGAACTTGCTCTCTGCGGGCAAAAGCTGACACATCACACATCTCAGCCTGGTCAAGTTGTACAAAAATCAGTTTCAGCGCACAGATGCTTAACAGGCTTAAGAATTTCCGTAGCTTGTGGCCGGATGCTCTTCCAGAATCTCTTGCTCCTGAGGGAAACCAAGCTAATATATCCCTCGAGGGTTGTGTTTTTTTATCATCTTAGCAGCAGCCGGAGGGCTTTAAAGGGTGTTGTAAGGTATATCTTTTACAATGCACTTCATGGAGCGTACGGATAAAGCAGCCCTGAACCTACAAGACAGTGTTTATGATTGTGCTAAAGCTGTTGAAAGTCAAGGGTGGTAAGATAAGATCCTCCTCTGGAGCATCAAGGCCAAAGGACATGGCTAAGATTACGATCAAGTCGGCCAAAAGTTATCAAACTTAAGCAGAGGGGAGAAAACCCAAACAACGAGCCGCGGTGCAACAGCTGCTGTGGATCTGGTGAGTTCAGTCGACCACAGTGGTTGCGGTCTGGAAGCAATTACTGCTGGCTCACACTGACACTGAAATTACAACTATTACTACACTTGAAGTCTGGAATAGGAGATCCTGGACTTTGAGGGCTGTAATTAAGTTTCCTCCCTGTGATTAATTTGGACCAATTTGATAGCAAATCTCAACGTGAAATGTTACATTTGGGAAATCATACGTTCCTTTTAACCTCCTGTGTATGTATGTTTTAAGCAGGTTTGCAAGGTCTTGTGCATTAGGAATTTAACCAATTAAGCAAAGAACCATGTGTAATCTAAGCCTGGTTTATACACAGTGCAAATGGATCAAACAGAACAACATAACAATGGTTCACTACAAACAGCCAGAGCAGCAAAATGGTGTGTTAACCACCAGCAAAGCAAGTTTGATTGTAGTTTATTCACCTTACTCATGTTGTGTTTATTCACCCAGATTAGCTGGGAGCTGCCATTAGCCATCACCGACACACAAGGGGAGAGTGTCCGTATTTAAATTTGTTTAAGCTCACACCATTTGGCACTCAACAGAGAATCTGGTCCTGTCGCCTCTCTGTAACGTCTCCATGAGTACATCCAGCTCTCACCCAGCTCCCAGTCAGCAGTCAGCACTACAGTAGCGTGACATAAACAACGACAACAGACGTCTCCTCTGCAGATCGCTGCTGCAGTCGGGTTGATAAACAGGGGTGAACATTAATCCACATTAAAGAAGAATCGGATGTGCCACGTGGCCAACCACAACAGTTTCGCTTCAGACCTCCCCACTCTTTGTCTCCAATAATTTATTTCAGGTTTCCTTTAGTTTGTCACCTGTCTGTTTATGTGAGATGTGAGTTATTTATGTGTAATGGTAGAGGTCAGTAGTAGTCCTTCAGCACAGGTGGTTTCTATGGTGTCCACAAACAAGTAAATTAATCCGTTAAAATGGAAAAAGTGAAGTTATTGTTTACACACAGCTTTGACGCACAGCTGTTGGTATTTATATTAATGATGGGCTTTGTCAACTCAAGTGTCCCAGTGAGCGTGACAGTGACGATGACAGTGAGCCAGCATGAACAATATGAGGCACCGTGAAGCTTTCATTAATTTTAATATGTACACCTGTGCTTTTCTTGCCGTGACATGTCAGATTGATTTTGACGAAAAGGGCTTTTTGTTCTCCATCGTGCTATTTTAAGATTAGAGGGTGTTTTCGGGGAAAGTGCAACTATCTGTCAAAGCTTAGATAAACAGATTGTGAATTTGATGTTGTCAATCTGTTTGGCGGAAAGGCAAGCTATCAGAACAGGTATCCAGGCACAACGATTTAAGCGTGGACGCAACAAGTGCCAAAAACTTGATGACGAGTTGATCGGAAGTGCGCGGGTGGGTTTTATTTTGATTTTCAACTGGTAAAAGCCGGCCATCATCGGAGAGGGAGACGGACGACTAGCAAGTACAGCAAACGAGCAAAAGGATGCCAAAGTGAAACATACGTACGAACACTGTGAAAAAAAAGTTTTCTATATATGCAGGGATTTTTCTGGTTTCTCTGTTGTGCATCTGAACGGAGACGGTCAGTCGGAGGTCAGGATCAACTTCACAGCAGCAACCTCAGTGCTGGTCGGGGTTCGATGTCTTTGTTATCATCAGAGGGATTTCAGCACTGATCCTCCTGTCTGGCTCCTCAGTGCCGCCAAAGATCATTCGCTTCTTTTCTTGAATTAAATATTTTTGACCTCGTCAGACCTAATTCACACAATCCCAATGTTGAAACTGACGCCAACCACTTGCAGTCACACCACTTAATGTCATTATAATATTTCAAGACTTTTCCACAAAGTTTAAAAGAAGCAAGAATGTGATTAATCCTCCTCCGCTCAAAAATTCATCACTAACACGCTGTTAATGAAAATGAATTTCTAGTTATTCACTCTGTCGTCTCTCCAGAAACCAATGTTCCTTGAAATTAGCTGTTTCTCATCGGTATCATCCTGGGTATTGATCCATTACCTGAGCTCAAATTGAACGGCACCTTTTCACACTAATTAAGAAAATAGCCTCATAAGCACACGTCTGCCAAAAGCTGGAGAGAGTGAGAAGAGAAGAGAAGAGAAGAGAAGAGAAGAGAAGCAGAAGGAGGGAGGTGAGGTACAACGAAGGAGGGGGTAAAAAGAAAAGCGAAGTGTCTGAGTGCTCTCCTCCTCATTAGTTGTTTGTTCTGCATCAGTAACCCAAATGAACGCAGGTAGTGAGACAATCTGTCAATCAGTTTTCCAATGTAAACTCAACTGAACACAGAGCTCTCTGGATACATCAGTCATTTGAACTTACAATTGAATCTGGTGAACACAGTTAATAGCTTAACAAGCTCGTGCGACATGTAATTTTTTTCTTATTCCTTGATGCCCCGTGAAAAAAAAAAAATCATCATACAGCCACAGTGGCCTTTGTGCTCCTGGCCCTGCCCAAGTTCCATGTAAAACTTCGGTTTGCACAGGTGGAGTCTCATCATCACATCGATGATCTCATGTGAAAGCCTCTCAAACAGCAGCAGCAGCTCAAAACAGAAGAACAACACTTACAGCACAGGTACGCAGGCGAGCTCAGTCGGTTTTGATACGATACGTAACTGACATGTGGTACGATTTAGTTCAGTAAAGTTGGAAACATATTCACAGATTCGAACCTCCCGGATCAATAACTCATAAGCGAAATATTGTTAAAACACAAACGACAACTCTTTCCTACCATAGTAAGGTAGACAACGAGCTACAACCGTTTTTTCATCAAAACAAGCGGTCCTCCAGGCTGGACAGTATCATTGGTCTCTATGGTCAGCCGTCTGTGAGACGAGGGCACAGGGGCCATCTACAAAGTGCAACACTGAAAAGAGAAACTACAAAAAATATTCAATAACTTCACTCCACACATTAGTGGTCTCCTGCTGTTATTCTACAGCTGTTTGTTTGGAAAAAAAATGTGCTTTGCCATAATTTGGGGGAATTTCTATTGGGAGAAATATTCAATAACTTCACTAATATTCAGTGTAGTGTCACCAAAATCACCTAAACCTAATGCTACTTTTAAAAAACTGCACCCAACATACACACACACACACACTTACACACAGTAGATCCACTCATGCTTGTAAAAATAAAACATACAGATGTGAACATATTTGTCATCGACCATGGTTCTCTTCCAGCTAACATTTGCTCCCAATATGGAAGAATCTGAGATTTTCCTATCCGCGTGCTCCAAGTGGCTGCACTCAAACCGTTGCACGACGTCCAAAAATTCAGCTGAGATGTGTTTTCATTGGGTTAAACTGCTGCTGATGTCCTCTCAGGGAACGATTTCTATCAGCAGATATGCCTGAACGATTCCTGAATTGAGGCTTAAGAATAACTTGATCATGGCCCGAGCACGTTTCCTCACCCCTCACTCCTGGGACGAGGCATAAATCTGCAAAGTGATGAACGACGCTGAACAGAAGTGCTTTTGATGTCTGTGTTTGATCGCTTGCGACCTGAAATTAGTTTCCAGTGGGGGATGAAGTTGGAAACTTCGCTGTACGTCTGACAATGGGGAATTCAGCGAACGCTGGTAATCCATCTCGCTCTCAGTGGCTTTGAATGTGTCCAGACCTATTTTTCGATCGTCTACAGAAATACTTTAAGTCCCTGGTCCTCCTCGCTGTCTGAGGATCTCATGGTCCACAACAATTCTCAGGATGAAAATATCTCCCATTTCACAGAGGTTTGGCCATGGTCAATGTCAAGAGAGTTATCTGTTTGGCCTTATTTAGGGACTTATTTACAAACTTCCACGCAAAGTTTATTTTAATCATGTACTTTTCCCTTTTGGCAAGTCCTCCTAAATGTTATTATCACAATGCTTCAATGGTACTTTTTTGCTCCTCATGTTGTGTGTTTCTTGCGTACAAACCCCCTCGAGCTGGAACACAGGAGGGATATTTTCCACGGTTTGTTGGAAACAGCCACAAATTGCTCACGTATCATCTCAGCTCATGATTACTCATAACAACAGATTCTCATTATCTGCTGCCAGATATCGACGCCGCTGTGAGGATGCACTTGATGTCCAAACACTGTGAAGGATCCTGGGAGCTGAGATTTATAATAGCAGCAAAAACATATGACCCTATAAATATACCGTCTACCTTTGGGAATGATTGCTCTGTCCAGCGAGGAAAGCATCGCTCTTCTCAGACTTGATGTGATGAGGTCTTCCAGCTGGCAGAACGGGAGCATCACGACACAGTGAAGCTTCTTTTGCAGCTATTCAGTCCATGGATATCACGAACAGAAGGTGAACCAATGGTGACAGAATAAAATAATGAAAGACACAGACTGCCAGGGCGTTACTGACTCAACATCTAATGACACTTTGCGACAACCAATTCAAGAAGAATGTTGGTATTTTTCAGCCTGGGTCTTTTTCTTACAAGCTGACTCACCTTCATGGTAGAGATAATGGAAACTGTAGCAAAACAGCTTCCTAAAGCTTTTGAAATTATGAATCCATTATGAATTTCAGGGTTTTGAGGTAGGAGGAGGTGTTTCAGGTTCTGGAGATAAAAGTGGACAAAGTTAAAGCACTTACACGGTTTGAATGAGAATGAAGCTCTTGTGGCTGAATCATCAGTCTCACATATTGAGAAGTGAGTTCTGATACAAAATATAAAAGATCTGATATTCTATGCTAAAAGAAAGAAGTGTTTTTTTTTTTTAAATTGACCCTAGAACGCTGTTACATCCACCACTGGCTGAAGCTGAAGTGTTGAGAAAACTACAAGCATTTTTTTTTTTGTCATCATGGCACACTGTGTGCGACAGCCGTCATCTGCATGGCAACAGCGGCCGCAGCTCATTTTGCATTGTACTATTTTGCTTTCATGCAAAATGGACGCAACAATAGGATTTCTCAGAGACTGCTCTGAAATCAGCAGATCCTCATATCAAAACGACTGAATAAGAGGACTCTCAAAATGATACATATCTATTCCCAAAAAAAACATGGGACAGGCAGACCGGACCTTTGTGTTACAGATGCTGTTTGGGAGGGTTTAGATTTCGGTTAATATGCGGAAGCCCTGAGGAGCAAGTTCGATTTTTTTTGTGCTCCACTTTCAAAAAACAGTGATAAAATAGAAAAAAAAAAAAAAAAAAGCATTTTCATGTGTGAAATTGAGTGAGATAAAAAAAAAGAAATCTCATGAGACAAATGTGTTTTCATGTGTCGAGCCCAATGCAGTCAATAATGTTCTTTCTCTAAAACAATTCACTCTCTCTCACATGTGAAATAGACATTATTAAAGTGTCCAGAGGGGATTCTGGTAACAGAACAACCACGATAAGAGAATAAGAGAGAATCCTTCTTTGTCAATTGCATGTTTCTGTTCTTGACAGTGACTAATTTAAGAACATGTTGTTGACACTGAAGTCATACGGTGTATTCATGCTTCTCGGGATGGAAAACTGCCCGAAGGGCGATGACCTTCAACTCAAGTGCTAGACCACAGCTGTGTTGTAGACTTTTTTTTTTTTTTTTTCAAAACACAGCGAAGGCCGTGGGGCTCAAATGATGAGGAAAAGTTAGTATTGTATGCTGACATCTTATTCTTTGCCTGCAGGGGGCCTGGTGTGACCTCAGTGGTCATATCATCAGAAAACTCTTGCTGGTTTCCGATGTCAGATGTCCAGGCTAACCAAATACAAACAGAGCTTCTTCCCATACAAAATGTTAAATTATTTTTCCGTAAATATGTTTACTTTACAGGAAAGGCCTCCTGTAGATTTAAGGTCCTTCTTGTTTTGGCTATTAATCGCAATGTGTACATTCCTTTTAAATGTACGAGACAGCTTCCGATGATCAGGAAGCCTCTGAAGGTTTTTTAGCAGCTCAAAATAAACCAGCTCTCAAGGGTAAAGAAAAATGAGTGTGGGCTGAGCGCAGTGCACCTGAACCTGGAGGAGGACAACATGTTCCTTCTCTTCAATGAAGAAAATCGATTTGAATAGGCAGCTTCGGGAGGCCATTGCTCATCTGTCTTAACCTTGCTGCCTGAGGAGGACATTTGCTTGTTGTGTTTGTTTGGCTTCAGAAAACACCTCGGGCGCAGGGACGTATGTACTAGTTTTGACAGGATATTCTGAGAAGCGGAGAGCCACTGACGCAAGCGGACTCACCATCCCTTCACCCAAACTCAATAGGTTCTCATTAAGGCTTCAAAGCTGAGCTCATGTGACCCATCTTGGCTCGGTGTTCTTTTTGGATCAATGGACAAAAATGGGTTTGCTCGCTCTACTTTGCTAAACAAGCAATACCTCACAGCAACTGATGTGTTGTGCACGGACCGTCTGTGCTGACGATTCAGGTTTTATTTCCAACTTTTCTGCATTTTTTTGTGTGTAGAAAAGACAAATAAGCGCAGGCACAAAACTTCTGGAGGGATTCAGAGGTGACCTGTGTCGATCCTACTGGGTAAAACAAGTGATGAATGAAGTTTGATTTGCAGATAATCTCCAAAGTGACTATTTTGCTTTAGTTGAATACTTAACTTGTAATGTGTTATTTCCCAACTCTCATCATCATTTATCATCAGAAATATGAAACAGTATGAACAGATAAGAAAACGAAGTTACTGGAAAACATGACTGCATGGTGTTGCAAAATTATGACCAAATCCAGAGAGGTCATCAGCCAAATCTGAAAAGATTTGTGGCAGACTTCTCTGGAAATGTGGGCTGTCTTATTTTATTCCACGCAAAAATAAGCCTCCACATGATCTATAACTAACTTATGAGCTGGAAAACACGATGGGTCCACATCATATAGTCTTACATGGTCATTATCAAATGAAAATGAATTATAAGCACTTGATTTTTTATCAAAGGAAATATTCAGATGCAATTTTTTGACCCCAAAATCCCCCCTGGCTGAAATGAACAGGAACATTAAGCTCATTAGAGTTCTTTATTTCCATAACGTTGTTATGTATAAATGATTCATTTTAATTTCTTATTTACACAACTTAAAAACTCATCGGCTACATGTTGCTTCGATTATCTGGAGGCTGGTGTGTAAGTGGCTCAGGAGAGAAGACGGCCGAGGTATGGGTCTCTGAAATCACTTGTTGGCTGTTGCAGGCCACAGGGCGTGCATAGAAGTTCCTAACGAGTCAAATGAGGTGTCAATCAATAGTTACGCAACAAGCAGGACAGGATAAACCTTTTGACCTGAGGATACTGCTATGTAAGGAGTTAAAGGGACAACAAAGTTATAACAATTTATCCTAAGGCAAACATGAATGTCTGAAATCAGGGTGTCCATCAGTGGGGCATCTCGGTTCAAGACATAGATATAAAAGCTCACCAGCAACAATGAGATCAGTTTCCATTACCTTCAATGTCTGTAGAGCGATGTTCAACACTTCAGGCTTCTGACATCATAATATTGTCAAGCACCCTTAGCCACCCAGCCAGTCAGTAACATAGAAATAAAAAAGATGTATTTAATTTCCTGTGCCCTCAGTTCAGATTTTGTTTGTTTGTTTGTTTGATTGTTTGTTTGAATGATTGATTGGTTGATTGGTTGATTGATTGATTGATTGATTGATTGATTGATTGATTGATTGATTGATTGATTGATTGATTGATTGATTGATTGATTGATTGATCAAAACACAGCCTGGTCAGCTGGCAGGTTAACAACATTTTAGTTATTTTACCAACAAGGGGATGACACCTCCCCACATCCCCCCTCAAATGGGCCCACTGCCCACAGCCATGTTGCTAATGTGGCTATAAATGCTAAAGAAGCACATCACAAATTTTCACCATGACAAATCCATAATGTGTATTATCCAGTAACTCACCGGGAATGTGATGCCGTCTTAGCCTTTCTCTTTCTTTCCTCAACCTTAAGATTTTCTGTGTCTAATTGAGACAAGCGGGACAACAAAAACATTTTCCCGTGATATATTGTGAGTGCGTAATTTGAATGAGTGGCTTTTACCAACAGTAATTCATTCAACTCTACAGGCACAGCGCCAAGTTTAAATTTAGTTTGCAGGACAACATTGATTAACATACAGAGATGTACGCATCAGTCACCCATCACTTCACAAAGATTTCCATTCCTGGTTTTCCCCTTTTAATTTCCTTAATGGGCTGAGACTCAGGCCGAAGCCGGATATGAGCGCTGGCACTAAATGTGACTGTGTTAGTCAGAGTAAAGATCTACATTTATGTTTGTCCCAACTTTGATTTCAATCATATTTGCTGAAAAGATGACGCACAAAGACAGCTAAAACACTATAATTTATCTGATCAGTTCTTATTTTCTTGTCAATATTGGTTTGTCAGCTCCATTTGTTCAACAGAAGGGTTTAGGGTTAACCGCACAGTCACACACTCACACTGACAGGCATACATCTGCAGTACATGAATTACGTCTGAGTACTCACTCTGTGCCAAACTGACAATCAATCTTGGGTTATAAACACACAAAGATGCACAAGCACATTCATTTGAATATGGGCAAAACATTTCTCCAAGCAGAAATTGCTAGTTACCTCCAGGAGGAATAAGGTGCAGTTCAGATGGCATGATAATGAGCAGCTCAGAGGCTCGTCCATGAAGCCAAATTACTGCGATATAAATGTATTTCTTTAGCTGATGGAAAGCCTGAGGCTGCCATGAACAGGACTCTGTTTGATAGAGCCGATCTGTGCAGAGCTAACAACCTGTCATTGAGGTGAAATTCTCTCCTCATTTTTCTCTGATTTTACAGGGTAATAATGCCACAATGTCATTCACATTCCAAACAATCACCTGGAGGCCTCTCTCATCAGAAACTGATACATCACATCCACTGGTATCTCTTCCTCATTGGTAAGAAAAACACACAGAGGACAGTTCATTTTTATGAAGTTCCAAGGATGTCGTTGCCAACTGCGATGAATCAAAATCATCGTAATGATGCTGCAGGGGAAACATTAAAGACATAACAACTCTCATTCTCCCCACAAAATCTCTGAGGCAATCATCTAATGGTTGGGTCTCACCACACAGCTAAAGTGTCCACTCAGCAGCACTCTGCGTACGTCGAGCCTGGGCTCCAGCCAGACCATTTCCAGCCTCAGGCATCATCAGCCAGGAATCCGCTCTGATGAATGCACCTTCTTACATCACTACCGTACAGTCCATCATCCTCACACGCATACACACATACCCCTGGCACAGTCCTGTTTTTGTCTTTGTCAAACAACCTGCACTAACGCACTGCTTTTGCAGCCATGAGCATTTCTGATGGGGTCAGCCAGGAACCACACCAACAGTTTATCAAATTTATGTGATGCGGACCTGCGTTCACTGCTTCCGATTCCCTTTTGTCAAGTATAAATAGCGCTTCAGAGAGTGCTGGACTTGCAGTTTTCAAACTGAGGGAGGAAATCACCTCTTTGCCAGCTGTTCATTTCCAGCAGGGCAGGTACTATACCGGTGTGCGGCAGTAAATGGCCCATTGCATGGTGTATATAACTGTATGGGCAGTCATTGTGACTGTGTGGGCAGGTATGATAAGTTATCCTGAACGGCCACTTATGTTATGAGAGAAAGAGTGAGAGAAGGAGCTGAGGACAGACAAAGTGAGAGCTGGAGAGACGGTGAGCTACAAAAAAATAGCATTTCATTGTGTCTTTGACCAGATAAGCCCAATAAAGCCGCAGGCTCTTTACAGGCAAGAGAAAGGCTATTCATCTGCTCTTTTGTGCAGCCAAAACAATTTGGTCTCACCTGGCACACTGACAGCTGCGTAGCATTGATGAAATCCATGTTGTTCTCTTTCCATTACTCCTGCCTGACTGATGCCTGCTCCTGAGATGTCCTGGAGCTGTGATGTAACCGCCAGGATCTTGTTTTCCCCCCTAAATGATTGTAGCGCTCCGGTCCAAGATCCACAAGAAAGAGAGCGATCTTCAGATAGTTTAAACTACTGCGATTCACATTAGACAAAAACAAATTAAGAGATCCGATCAGACAGATAATAGTCATTGTGTCAACAGCACTGTTGCTGTATGTCAAAGTTCTAGTTTATTGCCAATCTTCAGTGAGGCATTTACAGAAGAGGTTCGTATTACGATGTTATCAACACATAATAACCAGCAGCAGCCAGATAAACTGCACCAGTGAATGTGCACTAGGTTAGTGAATTATATTTCAATACATATGCAGATATAATTTTCTTCAATGTTAAATGGTAATTTAGAATTAATAATCTGATTGTCTGTTAAATTTAAGAAATATTGTGTGTTTGCTAGATAATTCAGGATGCTGTTTCAGCTGTGGGACGATGGAATCAAGTCACCCTGAGCATATAATGTTTAAACCATATAAGAATGTTTAAAGGAGACCTATTTTTCATTGTTTTTCTTTCCCTCAGTGCATTTTATATGATATTGTGCATGTGAAAGGTCTTGAAAGTTAAATAACTTCAAGTCTAACTGCAGTAATGTCTGCCAGCTAAGTTAATATCAAGGAGGGAAACTTCCTTGGTGTTATAATAACGTAAATAGGTCAAATCTGTGCAAAACCACAGAAGAAAGTTCACTGAAAGGAAACCCGACACTTTTCAACTCATTTTTATGGTAAAATTGTTCCTGACAAGAAAATAATTGATCCCTCACAGATGTTTAAAAATTAAATCCATTCTTATCCTCACTCCAACCTTTCTCTCAGCCTTTAACTCCACTGTGATACCACTGACGAAACACAGAAACTGGATAAGGACTGTGAAATGGAAAAAAATTGGTTGGTTGCTGTTCACACACAAATTCCAATATGACACGGGATAATGGAGCTGAGAAGGCAATGTGTGATGCACGCATTGTTAAGTATATTAAATGGTAGGTAGTCACGACGGTGTACATAATATCCAACGTCTCTGCAGGTATTTCCATTTGCAGCAGGAGGAATTTGCAGAGCAGTATAAGCAGATCTGCATTCATGAAACATTAGCAAACCGCCAAATTCAGCAGTTTGACTTATGGCGAGTGAGAGGAAATGGTTTCTATTCATCTCTTCTACATTTCAGCAGAAGAGCTTTGGGCTTTATCCACAGCGATTTAGCAGCTCAATAATCAGTCTGATGCTACATTGCTGTGGACTGTCAGGAAGGTTCGAGAGGTTCAGCATCATTTATATGTCATTGTGCAACACAGGCTTGCACAACTAAGGGAACGTTTGGTACTCCACGATACACAAACATAGAACAAATATACAGTTATTCAGATACGTATATACACAAATATGCAATTTTTGGATTTGCATCTGGAGGAATGTAAACAGCTGCAACAAGATGGGGATGAAAATATGGTCGGTATTAACACACCAAAAGTTCGACATCAGGTGAACACTGTCCATCAACTTTGACTGTGTGTGACCACCCAGCATCAGTGATGTGGGCACAGAGTCCACCTCTCCTCGTCCAGGACTCTATCGGCTCAGAACACAGCCCGCTCATCGAGTGCAACAGCTTGTTCTAGGATGGTATTATGGAGTTAGGTCACTGTAAAGATGTAGGCACAACAGTCTCTGATTTCCCATTGTTTGGCCAAATGAGTCATCCACTCAATTTTTCCATGACTGGATGTTTGCCTTAAAGGTCCCATATTATACTGTTATTCATCAATTTCACACAGCTGTCAGAGGTCCAACAACACTGTATTTGAAATGCATTGCCCCAAACCCATCCGTGGTCCTGAATTTCAGCTGTCTAAAAGTCGCTCAAGTGAGCTCTACTGAGCAGGCTGTTTCTGTGCCTGTACCTTTAGAAAGTTGTGTTTGTCTCTAACACAGTCTCCAAACTGGTTGGGACTGATCCTTTAATGAGGATCAGTGTCGAGGCAAAACAGCTTTGTACTGACCCTCATTACTGAATTATCGTATTTTCACGACCATAAGGCGCACCTAAACGTCTCAAATTTTCTCCAAAATGTGTGGCGCGCCCTATAGTGCAGTGCGCCTAATGTGTTGTTTTTTTGTAAGGCGGATTACATGAGAACGTTGAAGTGTGAAGTGTGGGCGTTATTGTTGTTGTTGTAAGGCGGAGGTAACAGAGGACTAGATGAGAACGTTGTGCCGGTATGTGCGTCATTGTTTTGGCAACCCCGATAATGGCAAAGAGACACGCTTACGAAGCACAGTTTAAACTGAAAGCTGTCAGTTACGAGGTGGAACATGGGAATCGAGCAGCCGCGAGGGAATACAATATCAATGAATCCATGGTTCGCAAGTGGAGGAAGATGGAAAACGAGCTGCGACAGGTCAAGAAGACACAGCTGAGTTTCCGCGGACACAAGGCGAGATGGCCCGAGTTGGAAGACCGACTCGAGCAATGGATTGCCGGTCAAAGGACAGCTGGAAGAAGCGTCTCTACAGTCACCATACGACTAGCGGGCAGTAACGCTAGCGGAAGAAATGAAAATTGAACATTTTCAAGAAGGTCCGTCTTGGTGCTTTCGCTTCATGAAACGGTGCCATCTTTCCATCCGGGCCAGGATTTCAATAAAGCACAACCAAACTCAGTTTTGCTCCCGCTGCCTTTTTAAATACACACACTAGCATGCATGTTTTACTGGTGTGTTTTACCATGCCCGCGCCCTATGGTCCAGTGCGCCTTATGTATTTGTTAAATACAGAAAAAGCACCCGTAACTGAAACCGCGCCCTATAACCCGGTGCACCCTATGGTCGTGAAAATACGGTAGTCTGAAGTGAAGTGGTTAGCACACACACAAGCTAACACGAACCACGGCACGCTGTCATAAAAAATGAAATGCATCCACTGTCTCATCTGTTCTTCTGTAACTGGGACAGAATATGGGCAGTGATGTTGATTTTTACAACCAACAACAGAGTTATTTCCGTGCCTAACTCTGAGCGACAACACTGGAAACACTGCTATGTTACTGCTGGCCACACCGAACTTCACCTCGTGGATGAACATCCCCCTCTCTGATATCTCCTATCACCGCGCAGAGGAGGCCGGCCTATGTAAAATTACACCTTTCATTACGTAACAAAAGGAGCTGAATCTGAACAGCCTGTAGGAGCGCTGTTTTACCAGTGGGTGGGCTGCAGAGACCAGGCAGGACTTGCTTGCTTTCCTCATTCTGCAAGTTAGCAGGCTCAGGGAGGACCAGTTTATATTTGTAGAGACCAGAGAAAATGTGATATTCATAATGTGGGACCTTTAAATCCAAGATGAATCAGCATGGCTCTTATCCCGTCTCTCTTCCTCTTCTCTATGGGGCAATCTGGCTGGTCAGGATGGATGATTGAAAGATGCTGGGGGTAATGATTGTCTCGAAGTCAGCTGTTCTCAATCAAAAACATACATTTTCGGTGATGATGAATGTATTTCTGCCATAGGCAAGACATGTTTCAGCATTAAAGCTGAAAAAGTGACTGAAATATGAAGGAGCTCTGCGACACAGGTGCCATGGCGAGTCTAAGAATCAATTTTGGAGCTGCAAGAAGAAGACAAGTATGTAAGAACAGAATATAAGGTTGTTTAAGTTTGGGTCTAAAGTGAATTTTGTAACCAGTCGGTGTTTCTAAATAGTTTTCAGACTTAGTGGTATTACTATTCTTGATTGCCTGTCCCAGCAGATTCCCTAAGGACACTTTAACTTTACTTCCAAATTTGATTGACAATCTTTGGAGACTTGGACCAAACTGTGGATTTCTTGTCCAAAATAAGAAACATTCAGCAGCAGCTCCAGAGGTTGGTTGTCAAGGAAACAATAAATATTAACTCAGCCTCTACTGGCCTGGATCTGGTTTCTACATATGTTGCGGTTGAAATGTGCTACCAGGTGGCTATGCCTGTCACTTTTATGAGCTGAGGTGTGAATCCTCTGCTCCTCTGATGGAAACCAGATGGGACCTTCCACTTTTTCCAAGGGAGGGTAGGGTGTTGAAAGAATGAAGGGGACATATAATTATCATTCAGCAAAGTAATGTGTGTCTGGGAAGCTTTACACAGTGAAAGTGCCATGTGGAAAATCTCTCCTTTTATCTCTGTTTTGGTCTCCACCAGATCAAGCTGTGCTGTGTTGGCTTCTTTTCCACTAACGGTTTTACTGCGCTGAGTTGAGCCGAGACCTTTCCTCTGCGAGGGCCGCGGCGACATTTTGCAACTGCGGCTGATTCCTGACACCACACTTTACCTTCTTAAACAAGCCTGTGTTGCGTACTCAACTCATGTCTGTGCCTTCAACCAAAACAACGCTGCAGACTTGAGGAGTGCCGCTCACGTACCGTCCAGTCTGCTTTATCCTGTCTCTGTGGCATTTTGATTCATTATAAGCTCTGCTAAAATACTTCAAAAAGTTTGCTTTTGTTGGTAAAAGTGTTATTTTCTGCAGATCGTATTGTTAAGAGGACCTCCAAGTTCAATATGTAATACGTCTGTGATGATAATGGTTCGTTGTAAAGTAATTCATCGACCTCACCTCGTATCATGACTTTGCTACTGTAGCTTGGTTGTAGCTTCATAAGTAATGCAGTGTGACTTCCTTGCCTTACATGAGCTGAATGATTCCTTTCTGTATTTTGTCTTTTTCTGGAGCTTGTCACTACGCAGTTGCCTGTGAGAGTATTAATATGAATCTGTTCTTACCGGAATAAAATGGCAGCTTGGAGCCAGAAAGTGATGGTTTGTGCCTGACTCATCACACAGCAGAAGAGAGAGGCCGCAACCGCTACGCTGCACAGTTCAGTCATAATTCTCCATCAGTTCATCACTATAAGTGACCCTTTACACATTGAACATTTAATTCAAATATAAAAATATTGACTTGTGCAGCTTTAAGCGTATGCTGCTTTCACTTCCAGCGAAGGATTGCCTGGTGGCCCTGTCGTCATTCTAACCACAACAACGCTCCTGACCAGCTCCAGACTCACCACATACATGTGCACACATGAAGTCATGCTTCAGTGATACCATCCCCTTCATTTGTTTGCCCTCTGTCCGGCGAGGTTGAGAGGTCACCGACAGAGCAGATAAAAACAGGGTCATCCAGGTCTCTCCACAGCCCAGTCTGACGAATCACCCCGGCCTCAGTCAGTTAAGAAAGCACACAGTGTGTGTGGAGTTTTTTTGTTTTTTTTTCAGTGAGCGAGTGTGCTATAATGGTTTCATCTAACGAGGGCAACCTTGAACTAATGTCTTTTAGCTCAGCTCTCTCATCTGTTTTCCTCATTTTCTCTCCCTCGCGCTCTCTGTGGTTAGTATTTTAATATGATATGTTAGTTTATACCACCAGAACTCAACGTACCAGCCCTGAAGATGAGAATGAAGAGCTGGAAGATGTTCAATTCAAGGCTATTTCTCTTGTATTCAAGAGTCCAGGTCAGACCTAAATAATGATGAAGGTAACGGAAATGTGTGGTTAATTACATAACCTTTGTGGCTCAGTTAATATTTTTACTGCCAGTTTATTTGCAGTGTTCTGGGGAATGAGATGAAGTGAGAGGGATTACTGCAAAAAGGAGAAAATAAGCTCGCTAATGACAGAGTTGCTCTCGCACATAATTGCAGGTACATGCAAAAAGGTTATCATATAATGACTTGCTGAAATAAAACTTCCTCTGAGTGACAGATACAGGACGTACAAGCTTCAGTCCTCTCATTATAAGGTGAGGTGCAACGTTCCAGTTATTTATGACCCTCAGGGGCCAATATTTCCCTCCACCACAAAAAGTGGAAGTGCTAATCGTGCTCTCTATCTTTGTATCCTGGCTCCTTAAGTCTATTTATGGTCAGTCCAAAATCATATTACTAATCCCTAAAAAACAGTTATACAACAAAAAGTATTTTCTGGGTCTTACACAAGATTATCCATATATGGTGTGGGAGAGACTACACGACCAGGCAGCAGGAGCCCACATATCCAGGTGGGCCGCCATACAATGTGTCTGTGTGTGGGCTTCACTACCAGCTGGCATCCATCCGCTTATCGATAGGATGAAAAAAATCAAAACCTCTATATACGAGGAGTTTTACCCTAAAATGAGCAGGACTTTGTGTTATATAAATGTTGACTTTAACCACTTCCACTTATTTGCCTCTCTGGTGGTTGTAAGAATGAGTGCTTATGCAGTTCATCCAATACAAAAGTACAGCGGTGAGGTACTTTTCTTCCATCTTAGTATTTCCTCTTCATGCTACTTAATACGACATTTAGCAAAAAACAACATATAAAAAATGCATTTTTAAAATTTTGCTTTTGACCAAATTTTCAGCAATATATGTGAATTTTATGATATTTAACTCAGGTTCAGTGTTTAATCTGAATGTTAAATCTAAATCTAAATGTTAGATCTAAATCTAAATGTTAAATGTAACTCTAAATGTTAAATGTTAAATATAAATGTCACGGGTGAAACTAAATATTTAGCTAATATCCCTGGCACTGGAAGTACTTCAATAAAAGCTCATTGACGTAAACGAGTGCTATCCGCGGTCTCCTTCAGGTAGTAATGTGGCAAAAAGTTGCTGTTTATTTTAGCATCCACAACTTTACAATCAGCGCCCTAAAGTGACTTGCTGCTCATGAAGTAACTACCCTGCTTTATCGTCTTTTTAACCCTAAATGCACAAAATCAATATCCTGTGCTGAAGAGGACTTGAAAGTAGGAACTGAGACCATGAAATAATTAGGAAACTGTTTAATGATGTAATTAGTTAAGTTAGAAATAGGGTCATTTTCTCATAAGCTTATTTACAATCTGACTTCTTTCTGAAACCAGTGAAGTCACCCCCTGCTCGCCATTAAAAAGAATGCAGGTTGGAGGCACTTCTGCATTGGCTTCACTTTTTCAGACCAGACAACCCTGTCCAGAATGATATTTTCCACGCCATTATATTTGTTGCAGTTAATACTTACTTACTTTAAAATCAGAATTTAACATCACACAAAACATGTAAGTTCATAGAATACAATGAGGTGTGAGATAAACCAGTTTTTGTCACGTCTTATAAAATGAGTGTTTAGCAGTTCAAATGCAGAGACATTTTCCTCATGAACTTCTCTGTTTGAGGCCCAAAAAGGTACAAATGTTTCAAATGTTTCACAAAAAGCAAAGATTTGACAACATTTTGAATATTAACATTAAATATATGTAACAGAACTTTATTTTGTCAGCTTTTATGCCCCGTCAATTAATGAATTACCTGCCAATTGTATTTTGTGACATTTGTAGGAGGCCTATCCCCTAAATTGGGAACCATAAGACTGAACTACCTACAGCACTTCCGCCACAAAGGTTTTGTTTTCTCCCGTGTCTATTAGTTTGTTGATTGGTTTGTCATCAGGATTACACTAAAACTACAGAACAGATTTCCGTGATACTTGGATTAAGAGTTGGTCTCAGCCTAGAGTGGATCTGGGAAAAGGGACTGATGCTGGGATTATTTTCCCCCATTTTAATGTTATGTATCGTTACTTTTTCTTGAGTAAAGAACCTGATAAGCCAATAAGACCAATAAGCCGCAAACCTGTCAGCACTGAACTGTTTAACCACTTGTTCTGCACACTCAATCAATGACGCTGCTCTTATATCAGTTCCGTCTATTCAGGGTGAAGGCAGAAGGAAAAGTGTCTCTTGTCGAGCTGGATAATGCCAAACATGTGGTGTCAGTGGGCACAGCATTGCTGTGACCGGCTCGGTCGGAGGTCAGACCGAGAGGCGCAAGGTGAAAAAAAGACCCAGACCTCTGCCCTCATCACTCTTCACAGCGGGAAAAACACTCAGCCAAGATCGCTGAACCCAAAGACTTTAATGCATACGTTGTGGACGTGTGCCAGAAATAAAATGAACTATTGTTTTACAGCACAATGAGCCACGTCAAACTGAAAACCTCCTCCAGTTGCTCAACTTTGACAAAGTTCCAAACAAATAAATGTCTGTCATAACAAAACAAACTATTCTAAATGTGGAAATTTTCTTTATCTGCAATCTAGAACAAACTTCATCTTTATTAATCTCATTCGACTAATGTTACATTTACATTGAACTAATGACAAATTACTGAGCAAAACTCTGAGCCATGTCTTTAAAAAGGAATCAAATTGCACCATGTCTTATGTAATTCAGGATTTATGCTGCTTGCCCTGCCAAGAAGAAAAGTTGATCCTTTTGAACTGAAGGCAAATCCTCACGGCTGAAGCACACGGACAGACGGAGGATGCTCGCAAATTTTGGAGCACTTGGCAGCACGCGAAGCGGCAGAAGCTTTTATGTTATTTGAAGGCTGCATGTATTCAATCAAGTGAAATGGACAGTGAAATGCACTTTATCCCAACACTGAAATCTGACCTAAGATGTGAAATCGTACAATTCCAGGTGATTCATCGTTTAAGACAGATGCTCATAATAACCAAGTGCTCTGTTGAAGGACTGAACATTTGAAAGATTTCATCTAATCCGTCCTCTCTGAAGGAATGCCACTCTGAGTAACATAAATGGTTGAAGTTTACTTTCAACGCTGCATTATGAACTTTTCAACTCCAAACTTACATGGACTTGACACCAAGAAGAACTAGTTTGATTATGATGTTTTCTGAGATTTCATTCAGTCTAAATTAAAGCATCTCTTATCGCCTATGTGGACGACAGAAACGAATAATATGACATGCTGACCAACATGGAACCCGGAACACAAATTATTATTATGATTTTGGGTTTTCCTGCTATCTGTGGGTTTAAATGCACCCTGGTCTCTCCATCAAAACAATAAAAAACAAGAGATGTAGTTTGCTGAAGTCTTAAAAGAGCAAGTAATAACGGGACAGTTGTCTTCATTGGTAAACAACCACCACCATCACGACCAAGTGATTCACATCGTTACCTGGAATAAAATAAAAAAAACTTCTCTTGTCTTGATCATCGTTTGAACATTTGGAATAATGTAAGGAAACAGCCTCACAAAATATAACCATGGTCTAGTTACAAATGTTACATATTATATCTTTAACAAAGGGTTAACGCAGGATCACAAATCAGAGAATCAGATCAAAACCTGCCAACAGACCAATCATCTGTAAAACAAAGTCATCAGTCCTACAGGATCGTGACCGGGACAAATGTAGGGACTTTACAGTAAAGTGGCAAATAATAGAGAGCAACATTTAAAATCGCTTTGCTTCCAAAACAAGCGTGAGTAGTTAATGACGCTAAATGTATAATGACTCTTAAAGCTGTGTTTTGGTTGCATTCCCAGCAGGAGCTTTATGTTCTCATATTAAATCACTGAAGCTCAGAGTAACGATGTCGGGTTGACTTTGTGATGGTAATTGGAAATAAAAACGACACCCTCAGTTGTTTTTTAACACAAATATAATCCACGAAGTGTTAAGTGGCTCCCCTGATTATTAAGGTGACATCCCAGTCAGACAGATCTTTTCAGCAGCAGGAACATTCATTTTGACAGACTTTTAAAGGTTTATAATCTTATTTTTGCTATTCGGGATTAATGTATTATTCCTGCAGCTCCTTGCTCTGGTCTACCACCTTGTTGGATATCACATTAAGCTGTCACTTGAGCTCAATTTTCCTTTTAAATTTTACATTTGATTTCATATCAAATTGTGTGTTTCATTCATTCATCTGATGATGTGCCTTGTGTAATTAACAACATTCTTATGAGGGCACTCAAAGCAAGCAGGCAGTCTAACATGATCGCGACACTTAAAAGCCTTTTATATGCTGAAAGAAAAACATGCTTTAGACTTTACGTCTACAATAATCCAAAGAGCACCTCTCACAAACTCAGTCTGAGTCCAAGAGGCCCTCCTACAGTTACATTTTTGAGCACCCAAGGCCAAGTTGGAACACCCAAACACACCAGAGCCAGCATTTATCCAGACTAGATGTGAAGCCAGGGAACCCAAAGAGAGACAGAATTAATTTGAACTTTAGGTCTAATAAACATGACAGATGCATTTCCTCTGTCATCAAGCATTTTCAAGGTATTTTAAATTCAGTATTCAGTATTTTTTTTCTGACTTTTGTAATGTGTCACTGCAGCATAGTGTGAAACTCTTGGTCAGACTGTCACCTCTGTCCAGCTAAACCAAACAGGGACCAACCACAGAAGATGAGCTCCACAGTGAGGGGATCTTTAAGGGAAAGACGTAATTGTCTTTTAATCATTTATGTATTTCAGAGTTGCATTAACTCTTTAAAAGTACCAACTTCTTGGGATCCTTAGAATGAGGATATAAATGAATGCTTTTACTTTATCTCTGCTCTTGTTTTTATGATTGATTCGAGTTTCTATGGAAACGGACGTTGTCAAGCCTTCTGAATATGCAAGAGGTGGAGGCTGTCAACAGCTGTGAAGAAGCTGTTAATGTTACATTTCATGTTAATGCAACTTTCACCAGGTACGTCAATCATCAGCAAGTTCATCTCAGAGAAGAGGACATTTAGCCTTTACATAATTTGACTAAGTGCTTAAGTAAGGGCTTGACGGGATTGTGTTTCAATGAAAGAATGAAAAACGAAGGAAACATTAAGAAAAAGAGAGTAAAGGGCAAGTTTTGGTTTGATTAAAAAAAAAAAAAAAAAAAAACATGACAACGTGATGTACAATGGCCAAAACAATACAACATTTCAGAATGCACAAGATTTCCAAATTAATAACATTTCAGAAAACACAACATCTCAGAACACGACAGCATACAGTATATTCACAGAACACAGCAAAACATTTAACAAAACACAACATTTTCCAACCATTTCAGAAAACAAACTGAAATGTTGTTGTGTCTGGGCCACCATAACGATGCCTGAAAAAAAAAAAAAGAAAAAAGAAAATATCTTCTAATCCAACAAAATATTGCTACAAGACAGCAATGAATATTGAGAATCAACGCTGAAATTCTAACCAAATCCCAGAGCTCGGGGCTCAAAAAGAGAACCTGAGGCTACAAACACAATAAGTCAGTGCAGATCAGGACCACAAAGACTGCGCAGAGTTTGGCACGACGCTGCGTGGTTGTAAATCCAAACGACTCCTGGTGAGTGAATAAAAACACATTCACAAGACCTTTAAAGAGAATTTGTTCAATCACTGGAAAGGATCTGAAAGGTCACTGTACTTCATACTTAACTTTTATTTCATCCTCCAGTTCATGTTAAATCAGGAGTAGTCAGTAAGCTCTTAAACAGGATGAACATCGGTTCTAGGAATGTGCATGTTTTGTTTTTTGTTTTTTGTTTTTTTTAACTCAGCCCAGTAAATCAGTCACTCCTCACTAACTCTTATCCAAAATAAGAAACTCCGACGTTTGACCAAAATAGGAGAGAAGTACCTGTTAAAGCCGAGAGGATTGTGCGTGACTTTATCTGCTTCTCAACTTAATGAAAAGTTACCTCAGCAGCTTAACCTTGTTAGTTAACTGCCTGGGCATCTGAAATATGTTCAGGGACCTCACATAGTAGAAGCAAAACCTACTTCCTCAAGCGTAACTGAGGTCACGACTTTTTGTAGTCGGGTCTGAAATGATCTTGTTTTCTGCTACAAATCTCAGGTGGTTTGGCACCGAGGACTTCCACTCGTAATTGTCCCGCTAAGCACCCTCCCACAAAACAAATAACACACCGAAGAGGCGTCTCTCCCAAAACGCGCAAATCTCCACTCCATCCCGCAATAGGTGCGCAAAAATGATCCAAATGTATGTTTCGCGTTCTGTGCGCAGTCACGGTGCGTCATGCGCGCTTCGCGGTCTCGTGTTTAGGTATGTCTGGTCAGTGCATGGCAGAGCTGTGCGTGGCGCAGAGGAGGCAGGAGAAGACTGCTGCCCCCCTCACTCCTCCAGTGAGCCTCAGGAGAGCGCAGGGAGAAGGAGGGCTGCACGGGGGGACCGCGCGGCTGCACACTGAGCGTTGCTTTTCTTGTCCTCGGCGCTGGTTTGGAACCGAGATTGCAAACACGCGGTTACACCATGCAGACTCGCGCCGCCTAGACAGCCTATTTCATGTTCAATGCTCTTTCGTGAGTTGCAGTTATAAGTGATCTGAAGCCTGCTATGGAGGACTTCTTTAGTCAAAATGAGTCTGAGCACTGACAATGTCACAAACTTGTGGAAAAATGGTTCCGCGGAACTCGGCGGGACTCTGGGCGCGTCCTCCCCGGTCAACTTCACCAACAGCTCCGGGGGGAACCACACGGAGCCCGGCGTGGTGGATCTCACCCGAGCCATCCCGCTCGGCTTGGTGCTCGGGGCTTTCATCGTGTTCGCCATCGCGGGCAACATCCTCGTCATCCTCTCGGTGGTGTGCAACAGGCACCTGCGCACCCCGACGAACTACTTCATCATCAACCTGGCCATCGCCGACCTGCTGCTGAGCACCACGGTGCTGCCGGTGTCCGCCACCCTGGAGATCCTCGACTACTGGGTGTTCGGCAGGATCTTCTGTGACATCTGGGCGGCGGTGGATGTGCTGTGCTGCACCGCGTCCATCATGAGCCTGTGCGTAATATCCATCGACCGCTACATCGGAGTGAGCCACCCGCTGCAGTACCCGGGCATCGTGACGGAGAAGCGCGCCCTGTGGGCCATGCTCGGGGTGTGGGCGCTGTCGGTGGTCATCTCCATCGGACCTCTGTTCGGGTGGAAGCAGCCGCCGTCGCCGGACGACACGGTGTGCCCCATCACCGAGGAGCCGTTTTACGCGCTCTTCTCCTCCCTCGGCTCCTTCTACATCCCCCTGGTCGTTATCCTGGCCATGTACTGTCGGGTGTACATAGTCGCCAAACGGACCACTAAGAACCTGGAGGCCGGCGTGATGCGCGAGAGGATGAACTCCAGCGAGCTGACCCTCAGGATCCACAAGGGCTCGCAGGTGCAGGAGGAGCCCGGCAGCTCCGGCACCGGGAAGGGCCGCGCGTCCCAGGCGAGAAGTTCCCTCACGGTGAAACTTCTGAAATTCTCCCGAGAGAAGAAAGCGGCAAAAACTTTGGGAGTTGTGGTCGGCATGTTTACGCTCTGTTGGCTGCCCTTCTTTCTCGCCTTACCCATAGGTATGTGGTCTGTTACACTGTCAGAAAAAAAAAAAAAAAAAAAAGTTCAGCCATTTACACAGAACACGCACAACCCCCAACTTCTTTACCTCACAACACGCTCCAAACCACACAATAATATTCCATTAGTCAATGAGCTCACACAGAAAGATATTACAGTCATCTACATGTCTGTAGGAAGCTGAAAAATGAGGCGGTTAAAGGCGGCTGCGGGCCTTTAAATCATATCTGTGGCTGCCGGCACTGCAAACTCTCCAATTTACTGCTCTGTCACCGAACCTATGAGTGGGCTTTGATATACTGTGGTGGTCGATCCATACTGCAGGAATGAAAAAATAACATCACCCATACTGCAGCTTTCAATATATGACACTGTGGGAGCACATCTGACTTTACAGCCTCTGTTTATGTAATTAAAATGATGTTTTATGACACAGTCTTTAAAATGTGATCTAATATTCCGGTTGTGCTGCGTCCACTCCACAGTGCCAAACCTGTGCTTGCGTCATAGTGTCTCAATTTGTGGCTCATAGTCTGGGGAGAAATGATGTTTTTAAGGGACTGAGAGGGAATTCTTCTCAAGCTTTTCCAAACATTATTAGTGTTATCTTTGCACTATCCCCCCGAGTCTGAGTCAGTCACTTGGTGCAACAAATACACCGCCCGAGTGTGCCAAGTTGCAGACTCGATGGCTTCTCTCTGCTCTGGTCAGTTGATTCAGAGGCCTGTGGGGCCGGCCGGGGCTCTCTGATGCCACTCAGACTGGCAGGCAGTCAACACGCTGCTGTCACGGTAATTTAAAACAACTGCAGATGCAATCGAACATTACATTCTGTGGTGAAATGGCCGCCGGCTGTGTCATGGCGAGGAAGCTAAGACAACAGTAGCGATGGCGTCTGAACCACGAGCACGGCTGCTCTTCCTTAGATGATCTTTTGCCTGATTTGCCAGAGCATTGATCCCGTACGGAGTGTGTGTTTGTCTGTCAGCATGTGTGTGCAGTCATATGGGAATGTGTTTATGCTCCGGCCTTCAAGCCACAGCTCATTACATCCTCACATGGACACGCACACAAACATGCATTAGTACCTGGGGCAGGAACACTATGCAGGGTCACATAGTAGGAATTATTTCGCCTCGAGGCGTTCTTAGATACCAGACGCACGTAGGAAATGTAATTTTCCAAACTTCAGATTTCCAGATCTGAGAGGCTTCAGAGAGCAGATAGGAGAGAGGGACTGGAGGTTCAGGAGGGGCCTGTTTACGTAACACTAATCAACAAAGTGCCAAGAAACCCCAGAGAGAGGGTATGTTTCTCTGTACCCTGTCTGGTGTAGCATACTGATAAACAGCAACAAAGCGCCAAACAGCCTTATTTCATGCTGATTCTTAACTGGAAGTGTTAAAGGAAAGAACACAAACTAGTCTCCTGGAGGGGAATGCCACATGATGCATCAACTGTATGTCCACTAAGTCCAAGCGGGACACAGAAACTGTCTCCTGCCTCTTTTATTTCCAAAAGGAGATTTTCCATTTATGTTTGTGCCTCGGTTTCCCGTCTGAACTTAAATACTAAAAAGCCTTAAAGGGCAGCGCCGCACTCCTGGTGTTGCTCCCTGTGTGCATTCGTTAGCCTCCACCCACAGAGTGGGATTTCCTGTCTCACACTTGTTATTACTCTGCTTCCTCCTCTGCACACTGTCGCTGATATGTGGCGTAAGTGGGGGGTTATGATCGGGGGAGGGGGTGTGAGCCGCTGGCAGTGGATGGCATGAGTGTTCTGTTTGTGTGCTGAAAAAGTCTTTGTGTTTGTGTAGATGTGTGCAAGAATGGTCATGTGTGTTTTGAGTGATTTGTCGGTGTGACTGCAGCTGCTTCTCTCTCATGCATCACTGCTGATAAGCCTTTGATGATTAACCTTAGGCAAGAACCGCTGTGACCTCTGACCCCTGAACATATTGAGTAAGGACATATGTGAACTGTCTCCTCAACATCTGATCCATCAGATCAATATCCTTTTGTTGTTGTTGTTTTTGTTTTTGCACATGAATGGCAAACATGCAGCTGACAGTCCAGTTTGAGTTGTTCCCTTTCACTGCCTATTACACCTTTAACTTGGAGCAAAGCTAGGTATAAAGACTCCAAGATTATAAACAGAAGATCAAAGATTTTAAGTTAATGGCACTCCGGGCAAGCTTCCTTGGACAAAACGCAGCCCAGAAGTTTCACACACACTCAGTGACCCGTCTGGCTTCGCTTGTATGTCAGTGATGCTGACATAAAACTTAAAGTTATTTCATGACACATTCTTGTTCCACATTAGGAAAAATATGACACCTTATCATCCCTTTTGCACAGTGAGAATCCGAGACTACTGCAGAAACCGACCAAAAAAGGCTTTTAAAATGGGTCAGACGCAATGAAAGAAGCCAGAGCTTCATGAAAATGCTTCTAGATCATCTATGTGATGCAGGGCTGGACAATATCCATATCATATAGTTTTTATGATATGAGACTATACATCATAATAGATTTGAGATCTTTATCAAAAATCTCATCATTCATCCCGACAAGGTTTTCACAATATCGATATCTTTTGGTGAAAAAGTAGTATAAAGTCTGTGTGGCTCCTTTGTAGAGGAAGCTTCATCTAATCTGATGAAATGCCTTCAGTGATGTCGGCCAGCAGACTGGTCTATCTGCAGGCGGTCAGGCTGCCACCGCTCCACCACCCAGCCTGTCTGCTCTACCTAACAAGCCCAGAGATGCTGCGGTGGTGTAGTGTACCAAGGAAACTACGACTCAGGCTCCGCTCCATCAGCTCCAGCGCTGGCTGCTTGCTTTAAGCAACCACGAGAAAACACAAGCACAGCGCACTGAACCACTAGAAAGCCACTGAACATACGTTTAGGAAATAATACGTTTGTCAGTTACGCTAATGGAGATTTTCGTGGCCCTGGTAGTCCACTGGACAAGAGGTAAAGAGATCGGTGGGACCTACAGTAGAGTGTCTGGTTTGGGCTGTCCTCCTGTCTCCACGCCACCCACCAGTTTTCAAATAAAGTATCATTGCATCATTTAAAATGATTGCGATCAAACTTCATTCAGTGGACTTTTCAATTTTAAAAAGTGCCTAGCAGCTTAATTCATCGCCATTTCTATTAAAGAAGCTATTTAAGGTATTATAAATTAGTAATTTAATGAATTAACATACTTTTATCTTTTTTTATCAAATCACCTGTTTAATACACTAAAACTCTAGAGGAGAACCTCGAAACCTCTGGTTAAACTGTCCCACATGCATTTTAAATGCTTCCTGCACCCATGAACAACAAGAAAATGCAAAGAAGCCGAAACCAATTGATGATTTATTGATTGTGAAAAACTGTTATTGATAGTAATTTCCTGTCCATTATTTTATATAGTAATCAGCAAAAAGGTTAAGATAGATGATGAACTAAGATGAGGAGAACTATTATAAGCATTAAAGCATCTTCACAACACTTTATAACTACTGTAACTAGTAGTTCATTCACTGTTTACAAACGATGAAACATTTTATAATCTGTTAATTATGCAATTGTCTTTTAGAAAGTTGCAATTGCTGTTTATAACATTTCGTTAGTGGCTTTTAAAGAATTTAATTGTTTGTTTAACTGTTATTATAAAGTGTTACCAATGTCATAAATAGTTTTAACTTCTAAATTGAAGATTCAGTGGAGGGAATCTTCTACTTTTCAGGCTTCACCGAGCTGCTTTCACTTGCTCTCAGCTCCAAACTCAACCGAAAAAGAATTCAACAGTCCTTGGGGGGTACTCATGATATTTCATTGCACACATTGTCCCACGGCTCTTTAACACCCAGCGCGCGCACTAATCCCCTGTGAAGGCCTCGCAAATAGCAACTGGTGCAAACCGTCAGCCCATATGTGAGAGAAACCAACACTTTGGGGTGTTAACCAATTGTTTCCATGTATACTGCGTCCATCTGGGTGTATCTCATACATGTGCATGTTTTGCAGGGGGTTGGGGACTTGTTGTACGATCTGACCGGCCCCCGCCGCTCGAGGGGGTAATTGAAGTGGTTTTTGAAGGGGAGAAATAATGAGAGTGCTAAGTGTCAAAGCGATGAAGAAGAGAGGAGGTGGCAGAGCTGAGCTGGAGGGGCCACAGGGCAGCGGGGGTGAAAGTGAGGGTCTCTGCCATGTCAGCCCAATTTTCCATAAATAGCTTCATGCTATGATTTCATTGAAAGCAATCTGCAAGGGCAATAACACTTCTGTCCTTTCAGATTAAAACATATTAATCATATTTATGGGTGTGTTATGAAACAGGATGTGGAAGTTTTTGGGGAGCAGATCGTGTTGTGTGTGCGTGCGCGTGTGTGTGTGTGTTTGCATGTGTGTGCATGTGTGTGGCACAGACTAGGCATTGCCTCTTCCAATTAATGAGAATAACAGGATGCCTGTTTTGTTAAGATGTTCCTGTGTTTCATAGTGAGATGTGTGTACGTGTGCCTGTCCTCAAGAAGGAGGTGCAAACATTTCTCCTAACAGAAAAGGGCGAGACCACCATCAACAACCCTCCCACAGTTATCTATGTACCATTGTCTCACAGCCAAGCCCCTCGCATCCTCTGCTGTTTTTACTACTGCCTTTCAACATAAACACACTTCAGGAGACAAGCACAGAAACACACAAACCTTATCTGGCCACAGGAAAGTCTGTTGTCAACCAGATTTCTTTCTGTGTTTCCGACACTTTTATCCTGCAGAAAGGAGCCACAGGAGCACGCTGGCAGTGTTGTTCTCTGTCGGGGCCTCTAGAGCCACACAGCTGTGTTTGCCCCTCCAGATGCCACTTATAGCCCACCTGGGAGGTTTATTTATGAAATGTTTTTGGATATTGTTATATGGTGACGTGGGTTAAGTGTTGCCTTTTCCTGTTTTTTAAAGCTACGTTGCAGTAAAGTGATGTCATATTTACCAGACTGTTCTACTCCACTGAGTCAATACATCCACATTACTGACGATTATTTATGAAAACTCTCAATGAATTGATATTTTGTGAGTGTCTCAACAGTCACAGTCAATATTGGTGGGTACTCTGCTAACAGCAGCATTTATGCAGTGTGTTTGAGGAGATTTCAATATAAAGAGATTTATAAGGTGTGTCAGAACATTCCCTAAAGATACCATAATATTATTTTAATTAAGAAAGAAAGAAAGAAAGAAAGAAAGAAAGAAAGAAAGAAAGAAAGATGTGATTTGTGATGATTTGAAATGACAAATGACAAACATTTCTTTTTTATAACCAATTAATACTTGATTAAGTTGATTAAGTCCATTTTCAAGTAAAACATGCACAACCAAAAACAGATACTGGCTCTCCATTTTGAGCATTCACAGTCAGTGAGTCTAAGATGAAAGTACAGATGAAGTCTCACATCAGGCTGGAAAACATTTTGTGGACATTTTTCACATTTCACTAAATGTTTATTTTTGAGTGTCATTCCCAATTCCTCAAACACAGACACTTTGGTTCGGCCGCTGATATGACCCACAATCCCAAAGCATCAGTATTTGACAAGTCGGTAATGGCACTCAAAAATAAACCTTTCTTTTGAATAAGACCCGTGAAGAATGATGGAAAAATACGTATAATTATTTAACATTACACAGCTTTCTACTCAAAATCATCACCCTTACTATTACTGTTTATTACTTGTTATCCAATTTTCTAGTGATAAAAATGTGTTTGTTAAATCATCACACAGTGATCTTCTGTATTGATTTAGTCATTTATCATGTAAGAATACTGAAGATTTGGCAGTCCACTTTGTGTCTTTCATTGGGTTTTCTTTTATTTGATATATGCTTGTGATGACTTGTGATGCAGGCAGTGATCAGTGCCTGCAACCAGCCGCTCTCAAAGACAGACAGACAAAGGAGGAAGAGACAGACTGGGAGAGAAATTAAAGAATGACCAAGTTGTGTTTCTGCTCCATTGAGCCCTGAATCCCAATCACGAGCATCAGTCACTTAGTTATGTAATCACAGTCAAGTGGTCGTCCAGAGGCGAAAATAGCATGTGAAAATACCAGCCACTGAGCAGAGACCCATTCATCTACGGAACAGGAGGGCAAGACGCGTTCAGACAGCTTTCTGTGGAGTCTGGTGTGTGAGTGAGTGTGTGTGTGTGGACCAGACCCTCTGCGAGGTCAAGTTCATATAGTCGCAGCTGCTTCTCTTTCCAAGACTATACGAGAAGTTTTTGATTATTTCTCAACTCATCTGGTGGACACAACTGCCCCCAGGCTGTTATCACTGCTTGCAGCCAGTGATACATCTCACCCCTCAGCTATGTAGGATATAATGTACCTTGTAGCGCTTCATAATTAAAGCTGTTGATCTGATGTTTATGGAGAGGAAAGCTGAGGTGTCTGTAATATCTTAGCAGAGGTAATTTCACACTTGAAAGCCCGAGATTATAGTGCATCATCAGCCTCTCCAGGAATATGATATTAATTTAAGAATGTGGGTTGGTGTAAAGAAACTGTTTCACTCACATCTGCCCACACACACAATTATTTTATTTTTTTTTCTTTCACACTGATCCCACACTCGCTTATAAATCCTCAGTTTTGTTTTTTGTTTTTTGTTTTTTTGTATCTCCAGGCTTCCCCCTCTAACCTCATTAGCTGGTAAAATATTCACCCTCTATTTAAGCTTGGCCACAGGAGAAGAAATGGCACCGCAAGGGCAGATTAACAGGGTTTAACTCACTCATTAGCACACAGGACAACCTTTCTTCAGGATGATGTGCAATGTTGTTGCTTCGTTCATTAATATGTGGGTGACAAAACGACACCTGCCCATGTATACACAGCAGCCGCCGGTGCTGAAAGAGAGAGCCTGCTGTGTCAGTGTAACCTCCACAACGTCGGAGAGACAAAGCTGCTGTCGAGTTTTCAAATAAAACGTCTTCCCTTTTCATTTCTGCCAGTGTATTGATCTTAAAAGACACTCAGGGTCATCCGACTCTCTCTGTGTGCTTATAAAAGTCCTCCAAATGAACTGTGATAGAGCGTCTATGTTGTTTTTTTCCTGAAAAAAGGAAGCACAAGGTCTTTCTTTAATGATGGTTAATAATGTTGGGTGTCCTCCCTGCGCTTTTCACTCTTAGGCTTCATATCCTGTCTGTCCAAAGTCTCACTGTGGAGCCATGTGTGTCAGTCTAAATCAATGGTGCCACCTGCTGGGTAAAATATAAGATGCAAGCGACAGACAGGCTCAACAAATCCTAACCCAGCAGTCAGTCAATGTACTGATTGGATAGTTACCTGATTAAACAGACAGAATACATCCTGATGTACATTACTGTCGTTCTAAAGTTCAATGTTTTCAACATCAGATGGATTCATTTAGTCACAGGAGTCCATGCATCCCTGATTATTAGTTATTGAACCCCTTTTGTAACAGCCTCTTTTCCAATGAATGAAATGTTCAAGCGAGACACTTCACCAGCCCATTCAATAAAAATATGTCTTGAGCATCATTCTATACATCCCCTTAAATCCTGCCTGACATCTGATATCCAGCTTCTTGAGAGATTTGAGCATCTTTGACCATGTGTTTGTAAGGACAAAAGGTTGACGTTTGGGGAAATACGCTTAATCACTTCCTCCCTGAACGTTGGACGCGAAGATCAATATGACTATCGTGTCTGCGCATTAATTACAGAGATGGAGGTGTTAAGCTTAGCTTAGCATAGACTGAAGGGAGGGGTTAGTGGAGTTTGCCTTTCTTATGTGCAGATTAACAAACAGGATTCAACGTGTTTGCTTTGGGGATGCTGCTAGGTGTCAGTTTATTTTTAACTCTGGACATCCCACAGCTGTCACCACATTTTAATTTAAATGTTGATAAATGTTGATTGGTGCACGCAAGTTCCAACTGAGCCTTGCCCACAGCAAACTAGTGAAAAGACAATGGAGAGAAAAACTTTAGCAGAAGCACTGGAGAGGCAGATCTTCGCTCACAGTAAGGAGCTGTGCAATAAGAAAGTGTGTTCAGGGTCTTGAAGAAGTTCATTACAGTTTTCTGTACAAATCCATTGCCCGTGAATGATTGGATTGAATATCTCCATTTGCTACTGTCTCCAGGGTCTTTTAATGTGAACCTGCGCCCACCAGATGTCCTCTTCAAAGTGATCTTCTGGCTGGGCTACTTCAACAGCTGCCTGAACCCCATCATCTACCCCTGCTACAACCGCGAGTTCAAGCTTGCCTTCATCCGCATCCTCAAATGCCAGTGTCATCAGCGTAAACGTCCCGGCTGGAGGGCGTACAACTACCGTTCCTCCAACATCAGCTCCTCTGGAAATTCGCGCAAAGGCTCAGCGGATCACAACTCCAGCTGCTTGAACGGCAGCCAGCGTACCCTGCCCTCCTCAGCCAGTCCGAGCCCCAGCTACCTGAGCAAGGGACTCCCACCCTGCCCCGAAGGGGAAACATTATACATCTGGGGGGCCACCACCCCGACTCCCTCCACACCCAACCTGCTGCCCGGCAGCCCTGCAGACTTCCAGCAGGGAGCCCTGAGAGGGGAGGTGAGAGGAGGGAAAGCAGGCGAGGAGATGACTGGGGGTGTTTTCTCTTTCTCCTTTGGGAAGAATCGAGACAAGGGAGGGCTCAACAGAGATAGCACCGTGCCTGATGATAAGGTGTGACTCACTGAGACGTGACTCTTTCATTCCTTGTGGATTAGGATTTAACAGATTTCCTACGTTCACTGTACAAGATCCCATGATCACCCATCAGTCAGTGGATTGTCAGTGTCATTAGTGGTCAATGTAAGCTGAAGATATTGAGTATTGACTATGCTGCTGTATCAGAGATATTGTGTCTATGTTTCTGTAGCTGTGGTTCACATCGGCATAGAAGGGTTCTTTCAATGGACAGTAAGGAGTTCAAGACAAAAACCACTGTTCACTGCCTTCTTTGGGACTGGAACATGAGTGCATGCAAAGAATAATTTAAAGGAAAAGGAACCTCACCCGACACAATCTTCCCTTCAAAAAAATCTGCCTTGTAAAAAAAAAAAAAAAAAAAGACTGAACATGACAAAGAACCTGACTCGTGTAAAATGTGTGATAAGACAAACAACCACCTTTCTGTTGCAGTCACTTGACATCTTCATAGTATGTTGTGGAATGTAAGTATAACCTGGTTTATCTGCTGTGCGCACAATCATCAGATATCATCCTGTTTGTATGTTTGATGTTCGAAAAGTTCTGAATATCAGTATTAGAAAATGTGATTGATTGATACATGAATAAACATAGAACGTTGCTCAAATGTGCTGCTTGGAGACAAACTCTCTCTTTTGCTGGATGTTAAAAAAAAAAAAAAAGAACTTCGATGGATGTTGTTTGTTCTGAGCTGGGGTGTGACAGTTTTGAGTGTCTGAGCTGAAGAGCAAACATTAGGCCGAACATTTCCACTGAGAAGAGATAAATGTGTGTTTATTGCTTATACAGACCACTCTCCCACCTGTGATCACAGCTCAGCCATGACACATCTGACTATGTACCCACCTGTCCCCTTACCTCATGGCCCACTGACTCCTGGTACATGCCAGTTAATCATTTACTCCTTGACGGGCTTTGTTATGTCAGTGGATCAATAATGGGCATATGCACACACACACAAACATTCACACGGACAGTCAGGTATAAATCACAGGACACGCAGCTCCATATGTTGAAGGAACAGGGACAGGTTTAGATCAGCCAGTGAGACATGATCGGCACTGAATGGAAAGGCATCCGCATGGATTTATTTGGAGTGGCTGGTGGCTCGCGTCTTGCCTCATCATGATTTCCACAGCAGGAACTAACACCTCAGATAACCACACCCTGACTAATCCTCCTGCTTTATTTCATAGCACCGCTGCCAAAGTCTCTGTGCTGTGCCTGCTCCTACCCATCCCCGTCCTGGCCATCATGGGAAATCTCCTCATCATGGCCGCGGTGGCACGTTTCCAGAGCCTCCGGACACTCGCCAATGCTTTCATGGTTTCCCTGGCAGTGGCAGACCTCCTGGTTGCCACGCTGGTGATGCCTTTCAGTCTGGTGCGTTCCATCGACAGATGGCGCTTCGGGCGCTGCTTCTGCCGAGTCCACTTCCTGCTCGATGTCACCTTCTGTACGTCCTCCATTTTTAATCTCAGCTGCGTGGCACTGGACCGATACATAGCAGTGTGCGACCCGCTGCACTATCCTGCCCGGATGTCTCCCAGACGTGTGACCATGCTGCTGCTGCTCTGCTGGATTCTGCCTCTGGTCTTCTCCTCTCTCTGTGTCTCCCTCGGCATGAACACTCAGTTTCTTCCTCAGAGCTGTCCAGCCATGTTTCAAGCTCCTTACGCCTTTGCAACCTCAGCCATCTCCTTCTTCATTCCCGTGTGTTTCATGCTGTTTGCCTATGGGAAAATCTTCAAGGCTGCCCGGAGACAAGCGAGGTGGATCCACGCAATCGATCAGCAGATGAACCAGAGTTCGATGAGGACTGACACCAGCAGACGAGTCCAGACTCGTGTTGAAAGCCATTCCCTGAAGAAGGAACAAAAGGCAGTGAAGACACTGGGTCTGATCATTGGGGTCTTCCTGCTCTGCTGGCTTCCTTTCTTTTGCCTGAACATGGCTCGTCCTCTGAAGGGCTACAGCATCAGCCCCCTGGTCCTGGAGGCCTCCATGTGGCTTGGATATGCTAACTCCTCTCTGAACCCTTTCCTCTACACCTTGTTCAACAAGAACTACCGTCACACATTTGCAGCCATGTTAGACTGTGGACCTTTGGGGAGGCAGATAAGAGCAGGTTTGGATTCATCACCATTCAGTAGACAAGCACATACTGTTGTTACCTTGGAGACCATTTCAAGATGATCATAGGCATTAGCTTGATAATGTTTGCCAATTCCTCGTGGGCAGGGAGGGGGTTTTTTGTTCCATTTCGCCTTAAACAATCACTGAAGAGAGGTGGACTAATGATAGTTATAAACCAGTGTAGCAGAAGCTGAAACATGGTGACTTTTAGTGTGATCCTTTGTTTCCCCAATGCAGTGTTTTTCGTTACTGAAAACTTTGAAGAAATAAAACATCCAGCAATCTATATAGGGTTGCGCTAAAGATAGATCTTTGACAGTCAAAGCAATCATAAAATGTTTTGTCTGCACTGACGAGATGAGACGGGAATAAAATGCCAGTCATCGGACATTCGAAAGATGGACATACCCCCCAATTGTGCGTCAAGTCAGTCTGTCAAAATCTAAACAATGCATCCCTCTCACTGGCGTGTTGTGCACAGACTACCACACTCCCTCGGGGTTGTTGTCCCAAACCAACAGCCAGTTAGAGACAACATGGCGGCTTCAATACAGCTATAATGGTTTGGTTTTTATAATTTGGCATAAAGGTTAACACAATGAAAAGTATACTGATCTTGATGTGCAAAATCATCTCCAGTCTTGCCACGTATGTACAGAGGCAGATTAGTCACACTAATATAACTGAATTAATGTAATGTAATGTTCTTCTTGGTGTCAAACGCTGCACATATTCTCGTCATGGAAACCGATCGAGTAGTAATGATGTGGTGGTTATTAGTAGTTCAGGCCACTTTAATTTCCCTCTGTGGCCTGGACAATATACATAGTAATAAAAAAGTACCAACTTGACGCAGAAGAATAAATACATCTTTGTGAGAAAGTGTTCTGGCAACTTATTCATTCTGGAAAAAAAAAACAGTCATCTAAAAGTACTGCCACCAAGAACTTCATTTTTATTTTTAATTATGTCTTAAAGGCTCGGGTCACACAAGAGAGACAAATGCCAGAAACTAAGTTACTGATTGTGTATGACTCAGACATTTTTCCACACCTGGTAAAGACCATCAGTGGACAGCTTTTAAATCTCTATAAACAGAAATTTCCTCATTTGAAAGAGTTGTTGAGCACGTCCACTGAGTTTAGGAGGAACGCCACATTTAACAAGTCTTTCTTTGTGTGTTTGTTTCTATTTCAACAAACGTATTTGTGTTCATTCTTTCTCATTAACACGTGTACAGTATGTTTTGAATATAATAATGATGAGGCAGGGCAACCACTGACAAGTTTTATAAAAAATATCCCATCAGTGCTCCGTCCAAAGCCACGCCCCCAAAAACTTGAACGCGCGTCTGGCAGTGGGACTCAGCAGGGAGAAGGAGATGTCGAAGCACAACGCACCAATTAGCTAAATTTAGTGCAGCGCAGACAGGAAGTAAAGTGCCAAACAAACAACACCCAGTTACTTTTCAAAATAAAACACTCCGCGTTGACACCAGCACACGTCGTGAGGCCAGCTGTTTACCCTACTGCACCTTGGCGGACTCAAACGCAGCCGGTGGGGACTGCCAGAGGGCGGAGCAAAACCGGATCGGAGCCGCAACGCAGCGGACACACATCCAGTGGAAACTGGGCCGACTCATTAGCCATCCTCATGGCTTAATACAGCACACAAAGAAGCTAACGTTAGCACTGGGCTAATACGAGCAACAAACGTAGCCAAGTCAGCAAACCTTACATATTTCATGAAAATAACAAATCCCCCCAAAACAAAACAAATAATTACCTGTCCAACTGAAAGAAAGCAACCTCTGCATCACTTTTTAGGCCCTTCACATGCCACCACCATGTTGACTCGGGTCTGACTTCTTTCTTTATCCAGAGCCTATTTTCGTCTGTTGCCTTTTCTGCCTCAGGCTTTCTTTTCCTTGCCTTTTTAGCAGGGTGAGCTGTTACAAGTAACGCTGGCTGCATTTTCTCTACCATTGTAACCAAATTAAGGTCTTCTCCTGCAACTCCATATTTCTGCAGAGCAGTGTGCTGAATATTTCCGGCATCAGTGAAATGTAAGGTGTGCACGGTGGAGGAGGGAGGGACAGAGGAGGAGACATGAAGGCATCTGACCAATCCCTGCTATTCAGGACAAAAAGCACGGATTGGTCAGCTTTTTTCTCAGTCCTGCAGCTGCCACAGAGGTCTGATTATTTTTCCTTTCTTTTTCTGAATACATAATGTCTTGACTACTCTCAGGATAGCAGGACCATTTCACCCAGTATAAGAAAATGTGTTTCTAAACAACATTACAGACCCTAGCTTTAATTTGGTGACGCCTGTCACATAATTTTATCCTTTGTTAACACAAAAATACTGATTATTGCATCTTTAATCAAGTGCTTTGAGTCATTTAACATAACAATAGAAATGCTAATCATGTAGGTCACCTGATGTGGCTCTCAGTGCATAAATTTGGCGTGTCTTCGTTTTCTCCTGTTCACAATGCGTCAGCAGCAGGGACGGGTGTGGATTTCTCCCTGCAGGAACAACACAATACAGAACCACTGCGGTCAGCTTATTGTTTTAAATCATATTTCCCCATGCAAAAGAAGTCAAACATTTAAAATCAAGTATCAAGATAATAAAGGTCCCACTACAGTATGTTGTCAAAAGACTAAAGTGAAAAATTAAGCTCATTAAACTCATTAACGTAGACCAGTGAAACTTCACTTGGCTAAACAGGCAGGCCAGAGGGCAGCCTCAGCTCAGGTCTCTGCTTTGGATGTGAGTGAACTTCCTGCTGACTTAGCGTCTTTCCCTCTTCACCGTGTCAGTAAGGCAACATGCCCTGTCTGCCCGGGCACGCATAATTCAAGACACCATCCTTTAAAAAATAATCCAGCTGCTGATTCATTACTTAATTACTGGAGACTCTCTCCACAAGTCGAGGCCTCACTCTGGCAAGCTCATGATCTATAAAGAGAGAAAAAAATGCCATTGCCAAGTGGGCTAATAGTTTATTATTTTTTATTACTTTGATCCAAATAAATGGGTTTTGGACACCTGAATTTTGCAGAGAGCCCTTCGCTGTCTTAATTTTCCTGGAACCACAAATGACCATACTTGAACGAGAGAGCGTGTAACTGGGGAGGATGTCCTGGCTGGATCTGAGCCATGGTAGCAATTTATCAATCACCAGTGGCCTCGCCCTAAAGCTTACCTCTGCTTGATCGTGAAATCAAGTGAAGAGTCAGGCCATTTTCTATTAAGTTTACATACAATCAGACTTTTTGTTGTACCCTACTGGCCCTTAGAAAGAATTCAGGATTAAGGCACATCTGGTGGCTTCACTTTTCAGACCTGGAAGCTCCGTCCACATTTTATAAAGTCACCGCACAAACTCAAACCGATGCTGACTCAAGTGACATCACTTGAGGCAATGTGTCCAACTTTGTGTAGCTCCCTTTAGAGCCACGAAGGGCTTTATACAACTTATTCACGCGAAAGGTAGTGATCCCCAAGAGCTGAAAACAGATTTTGATGTATGTATTAACGTCATGAAATTGATATTTGTAGCAAATTTCAATGATCAGTGTCAAGGGTTTCTGCGAAGAATACTATAGGCTATTACTAATGTTATTGTTGTTAACCCATTAAATTTCGTCTATGCTAGTCATATCAACAATACCATAGGAGGACGATTGATTGGTTTGTAATCTGTATGTGATGATCTGCAGCAGATATGTTGCCACTTCAAACAGCTGTATTTCTCCTAAACATCATCATGTACAGTGTCTCAGCGTGCCTCACCTGAACATCACCAGCATTTTGATAGTCGTCTGAAATCAAATGCAGAAAATAAAATATTTAAATTTGTTTGAGTTAATGGTTTTGTGTTTTGCATTCAAACTCAATACACTGATGAGGCATTTTAGTGGAAAATCACTCGTACACAGCTCGAAATACTGATTTATAAAGATTGACCTTTTCCAAGTGCACAGGGTCCAGACCGGTCCACATTCATGTCCCAGCGTGAGATGGAAATTACTGTCTGGATTTCCAAAGGACACTTGAAAGAAGTTTGGGTCACTGCTTTCATATACAATACATATATCTTTTTAGTCTTATTATGAGTATTGCAGTATATTTTTTTCTTACTGAATTTTTTGATTTTTCACTATTTTCTGATGTGTTATAGACGAAACAGTAATTTAAAAAAATCAGAAGAAAAAAAATCAGAAGAATGACAAATAATGAAAAAACCCATTGCATTCCTCTCTCTGCAAGATTGGCAGGTACTGGAAGCTGATTGCACAACTACATACCATAGCAGTAACTCATGTTTATTGTATGCAGGCTCACACAAAGTATTCTTATTCTTCTAATTATTACACTTCAATTAAAAAATGGAACTCTATTTAAAGTTCTTAATAGAAGCTCCCCCCACCTCCCCACAAAAAATTATTACATAGTTGAAAGACCTACAGGACCTCTATTTAGAGGATGTTGGTAAGATTTCATGTTCCACTGTTGTCACTGTACCATGCAAGCTTGAACTTGTGTGTGGAAAAACCTGACACTGACAGGAGCAGGTAAGTACTTGGGATTTCTGCCAGGTTACATCAGTGTGGCAGAAAACAATGTGACAGTTTGTCTTGTAGAGATGACGACAGACATTTCTCGCACTCACGTGGGGCTGACACAGAGGAAAGGGAAGAGGCGGATATGAGCAGCGATATCGAAATGACCTGAGAGAGTTTCTGCAGAAGGCCACTCCTCTTTTTTTTTGTACTCGTCTCATAAACTCCTTCCCCATTTCGTCTCTTCTCTTTCACCATCATGGCTTTCACTGGGAAGTATGAGCTTGAGAGTCAAGAGAACTATGAGGAGTTTCTGGGAGCAATCGGTAAACTGTTTTTTGTTTCTCATTGACACAAAGCCATAAACGGATTCATGTGACTTGTCATGCATTTAAACTTTGTCGAATTCGGGGTCGCAGGGCTCCTGCAGGCCAAGACGGACGACAAGGTGATAACGGACTTGGTTCAAGATGGGAACAACTTCACCTGGAAGCAAAGCATTCCCGGCAAGACCTGGTCCAATGCGTTCAGCGTTGGTCAGGAATGTGAGCTGGCGACAATGACGGGCGCCAAATTTAAGGTGAGTTAAAGAAAGGTGAGTTACAGAGAAACTGATCGCTGAACAGCAAACCTGCCACAGCTTGTCTTCGAGCTGTCGTGCGGTCAAGCTTACCGGACATTTCCCTCTTTGACCTGCAGGCTCTTGTCACCATGGAAGGCGGCAAGATTTTAATACCGTTCCCCCAGTATCACCTCACAGCAGAGATCATCGAAGACAAGCTAGTCATGGTGAGAGAGGCAACCGGTTCAAGCAGTTCAACTCTGAACACACACTGCTATCAAAACGTGTTCAATAACCTTGATAGAAATTGCAGAGTGTTGGATTGTCACCTAAAATCATCTGTCTCTTTTCCATCATGTGTGTTCTAGATTTGCACAACTCCAGGAGAGAAGGGTGTGACTTTCAAAAGAGTAAGCAAGAGGATCTAATGCTGCGTGACTCAACATGCTTGAACAAGAGAGGAAAGTGTCCGTGGGAGGTAAAACACACCGTGCAAATGCTTACTCCAACTCCAACGACCGAGGCCAGAGGAACAAAGTCACCATCTGTAGCGAGGAGCGAGTGGAACACCTCTTGTCTTCACAGGACTGCATTTTGTTGTTTTACCTACAGATAGAAGCGGTGAAAGTATTAACAGTGTTTCAACAAGGATGAAACAATTTGCCTGTACCAGAGTCCAGGTTTGATCCAATAAAAGTATTTCCTGTTGTGCCAAGCGATATTGGGACTTTCTTTCACTTGACTTTACAGGTCAGAACGGACATGTTGGGCAGATTGATCATCTTTGGCATTAGAGTTTTCTGAAGTCAAATCCACATGTAACAAACATTCAAAACAACACAAACACAACCAACTCATTTGTAGTGCACTGTGGACTTCATTGCCACTATTCAAAGTGCTATACATGCCACATTCACCCATTCACAAACATGCATTCGTCACTGATGGCAGTGGCTGCCATGCAAGTAGCAGGTCGGCGATGACGCACTGCTTTTTGATCCAGATCACAAGTCAATATTTCAGTGCTTAGCCAGCCACACACCGATGGAACGGCTATCAGCAAACTGGGGCCGAGTACATTGAGAAGATGTTGACGAGCTTGGTGAGATGGCGAGTTATGTCAGAAAGAAGCAAATGTTAAAAAGTTACTTCTGTTATATTTTGTATCTTTTGTCTGTGTGTCCTAGTTTTGGCGAATAAATTAAAACTCAGAATTTTAATACTGGAAGGTCCAATATCAGTGAGGTAAAAATACAAACTCATAAATATGTATTTTTCCATAACTGAATAAACGAGCTGTTCTCAGGGGAAGGTAAGGTCCCAAGAACACTGTTTGGCAGGGTCCGCCACATATAAACAAAGTAACCACTGTGAAATTGTGTTGTCCTGTAAGGTCAGTTTGTTTAATCCGTTTATTAACCCTGTGATCCTGATGAAGCGTTCGCACAGCTGATCTGCATTAACTGCAGTGTTATGGAAATTGTAATATGGATGCAATTATTTTGATAAAGATCAAATGTTTGGCAAAGCAGCATTATAATGAAGCACTGGAGCACTGCAGAGATGCTCCGACCTACAAATCTCATTCTGCAGATGTAAGAAAATGTTTGTGTGGTGCAGAACCCAACACATTTGTGACATCATCAGGATTTTAATGGTTTTCAGTAGATAAGAAAATTGTGATGCAAAAATGATCATTCCCACTTACTGTGAATCACATTGTTGTAACAATATCTGAAAGAATTATGACAGTATGATAAACATAGCTCAGAGATACTGGAGGGTCTAAATCTGATAAAGTATACATCTGGAATATACTCAACCTGTTTGGGGGCATAGAGGCAGAATATTATAAAATGCATTAAACATTTCAATATTTATTTATCTTTTATACATCAGTCCATTATTTTAAACAGTTATGATAAAGTTGGTTTTGTTAGTTTGACTTGTTTTTGTTGTATTTATTGTGTTTGATCGTTACATGAACCCTGTTGACATGCCTCTCTAAGTCTGTTGACTTTCTGGTCTCATCATTTCTCTCATTTTGTTTTGTTCCCTTCTTCTTATCGCTGCCTTGATCTTTGAAATCCAGATACTGAATGATGAATGCAGATATCTGCAGGGGATGTCAGCGTTAAGGAAAAAGGAATGACTGCAGGCACTGCAGCTGAGCAGGGCTGGGCCTCGGCTCGGCCCAGGTGCTGGGATAGAGTTAAACAGATCATGTTAATAGATGTTCGACTACTGTGATCTGCGCCTGAGGTTCTGATGTCATGATGAAAATATCATGAACACCGTCTGTGCAAAGCGAATGCTGTGAAGTGTTTGACATTTGAGGACTGATTTCAAATGCTGGCTGGTTCAAGACCTCTTAATAATGACCATGTCTGTTCGTAATAAGAACAGTAATGAAGAGTAAAATAAATACCACTTCAGTCTGATAATCAAGCTAACCTGTCGGTTACATGAGCATCTGAGAAACCCACAATCAGGCAAACGTGACCAAAATACTTAACTAGTAAAATGTTATTGTTGAAGAAGAGAGATTTTTTTTTCTTTTCTTTTTTCAGTGATTTGAAATCAGCCCCATAAAATGACATAAACATTCATTTTGCTGCTCCTCTGTCTCTACAGTTTTGCTTCAAACAAACATGCACGTCTTGGTCAGGTTTTCCAAAACCAGCAGAGTTCATCCTGGTTTCTCTTACGCTTCAAAATCTGTCTTTCAAATAAAATCACAAAACAGCTCTGACTCCAAATCTTGGACACAGTACCATTATAAAATTCATCAAATCAAAAAACACTCTTCTCCCGTTACCTGATTCACTTAGACCAACTATTTTACCTCATCAGTGAAACCCAATGTGCATGTGTTGAAACTGAAATTAAGGGTTAGAGTCTCCAGCAGCTATAGTCAGAAATCTTGTGAGTACCATCCATACTAACGTTGTGCGTACACTTACCCAGCTACTGGAGAGGAGAGGCACAACAAACTGCACGTTTCCATTCTCACCACTAAGGGGCGCCATCACACCTCAATAAATCTACACAGTCTTTGCCCCTCAAACCCTTGTTTATCTATTTCTATGCATTAAGTGGCCTTTATGGGTTAATAAGAACTACTTATTCCTCTGTGCTACCAGATTCTTCTTACAAATCTTCAGCTTATATTAGTTCAGCAGAGCTCCTATTAATAGAGGAGTGCTGTTGCATGGTGGGAGATGAATGATAAGAGGTCTTTTCTTTAACTGTGTTCTTGTGGAGACACCAACACATTGCTCCCTCTGTCACAGACTCGTCTTGCTGACATCCAGCCGCTCCTCGTGGACATTTGACATGCTGCGTTTCATCATGTCGAAGAGAAAAAAAGGAGAAACTTGTTCATCAAAGAGTCCGTTTGCTTCAGCAGTCCACCAAAAAATCCTGCTCATAGTGTCACAACACAAGGTTCCTGTCATGGAGTTTTTAACAAGTGTGACATCACACATAACAGGGAGGTATGGCTGCTTTTTGGTCATGCATTCCTATGAGTGATACAACTGTTCTAATACAGGGGCCTGTTTTCACTCACCGACTCTTGAATCACAGAATGCAACTGAGATTGTCAAAGAGCGTCACTTAAACAACAGCAAGGCATTTGAAACGCATGATCCTTCAAATGGTTTGGTGATGGCTTTTTTTTCTTAAGCACTTCAAGCCAACTTAAAGAGTAGGTGTCCTTTTTATCTGCAGCACAAAACTTCTATATTCTTAAATACCTTTCGAATGAAATATGATAAAGTACGTGCACCATGGAAAGGTATCACCACTACTAGATAGACAGATTTATTCTAATACACACTGATCAGATTACTGTAGTACGTAAAGGTTTAAGACTGGATGAAGCAACACAAGACATTCATGTTCATTTGTCAAGTAGATGTTACAAAATAAAGTTGCATGGCTGGATGAACCTGCCAGGGAGCCCCAGTGTAATGAGCAGCCTGGCCCCAATTAAAGGGATAGTACATCTCCAAATCAAAAATATCAAATGTTCCCTCTTCCCCATGCTGGTATTTATCTATCTATATAATTGTGGTCTGAGTTGCTGAGTTTTGGAGATATTGGCACAGGAGATGTCTGCCCTCTCACGAATTGGCAGCTCGTGGAGCTCAAAGCGGCAGAAAAAAATTCAACAGCTATGTCTCCTACCAGAAATCACGACCCTGGTCACCCCAAAGGATAATCCACTGAGCAGTTTCTGATGGCCTCTTCCTCGACGCTTGTTGGCACACATAGCTAGTCGATCTTACGTTTTTTCCCTCTGGGCAATTAGCGGGTGTAGTTCAGAAGAAAGGAAATAGTTCCTGAGCGATACTGTTCATAACATGGATGTGGATTATCTTAGAGAAACGGGGATCATCATTTCTGGGAAGAGACACTGCTGTTGAGTTTTTTTTAAAATGTATTTTGTTTGGGGGTGTTTTTGGCACTTTGAGAACAACATGCCAAGAGCCATCTACTTTCTACTAAAGGCAAACATCTCTACGGCCGATATCTCCCAAACCTGGCAGCTCACAGTCAAACTACCCAGATGGATAAAATAGCACTACAGGTAAGAGGGAAAATGTGCGTCATCCTACACTGTGTTAAACTATTGATCGTATTTTCAAAAAAAGGAGTCCTCGTCAGACTACAATAACCTTTATTCTGCCTCTGCCTCTGCCTACATGCAGCCTGCCGTGATCCCTTCAATCCTGCTTATTAAATGTTGTATTGTAGGTTTAAAGCACACATGTACTAAGATACCCACCACAAACAGAAGGTGAGCAGCCCTTCCTGCACCCCCGACCATCCCTTCAAATTCTTCCTCGAGGGCACAGCGAGAGAAGCCAGCAGTCTGTTTCTTTAGCCCGTCGTACAAAAGCTTACAGGAGGCTGTGAGAATGATCCATTATCAGACTGACAGCTTCAAGCACTCCCCCTGTCTCCACCCCCTCCACCCTCTTTACAGCTGGGCCACTTAACTCTGGGGATCTTGGGAAAAAAAATCCCCTCGATCTCAACATCAAGATACACCTTTATTTTATTTATTTATTTTTTTTTTTAAGCAGATGCTAAATAAGAGGCAAGTCATGTAAACAGTCTGCACGAGAGCACTGACAGATACTGACTGCTCTTTAATCTGCATGCCAAGTTAATTACATTTAGATCAGGCTTATGTGGAGGATGTGGCTTCTTTGTTTCGTTTTTAGCCTTTTCTTATCTAATTTAATGCTAATCAAAGATGTGTGAGCTGGTATGATTGGGCATTCGCACATGTGCCACATTTCTGACTCAGGAAAAAACTACCAAACATGGTAAATAAATACGCTGCTGTTTGAGAGAACAGAGCCGAGATTTCAAACTTCCACAGTCCACTGTACTGTGTCAAGCACGAGGAAGGCGGCCAATTTGCAAGCATTGTATAGGAGCATAATGTCTTATGTGTGTGAGAGGGCCCCGGCACTGAATAGATTTCTATATATCAAAATGTTGTCAAACACAGAGCGCTGTGATCGAGCCGAGGAGGCGGAGTGAAGACGCAGATGAGAGACAGAACTTGCGTCTCAGATGCTGAATAATAACGTTGTCTGTGGTTAGAAAAGTAGTTCTGCTCATGGATTCATTATTCCACCCATGGAGTGTGGGAATGACAGATTACATGCTATTCAAATACAAACTTTAGTAAAAGTAGCAACGACATAGAATAAGAACTTAAACAAAAGACTATAGGACATTTAAAAAAAGCCAATTTCACAGTCTATTGGTGGATTTTTATTATCTATTTGACTAAAACATTTTCATATTTGATGTAGGTGAAACTCAGTTTAACAATCTTAAATGCTGTTGGCCAATTGGTGCTGCATATCTTTTACATTCCTTGCATGTTTTTTATACACTTGTGTGTAAAAACTGACTTCAAGTATTTAATTATGTAAACGTATGTTGTTATAACAATATAAAACCTTATTATACAGTTTCCATCTAATCCTATTACATAGGTTCAAAGGGTGACATATAGTGGAAAGCTTTTCCATCATGTCAACTAAATGTGCATCCCAGAAATATTCACTTGATGAATATCTTTCCTCAGCTGATTAAACAAGCTGTCCTCAGACTGGTTATGATCCCAGAACTAGAAAGGTTCAGTAAGGTAAAGTGGAACGAGACTGTAGTTTGTTTATACAGTCAAGAATCTCAATCAGTAACGTTTTTTCTCTTCTGATTAAAATTTCTTCCCCCCAAAAACAGTATATTTAACAACTGAATAAATGCACAAGGTTTTTGTAAAATGTAAGTCTCAATTATTCCAGTTTATTAAATCCAGTTTAATCTATTCTTGTTGACTCGACATAATAGAAAAATGCTGCATTAATAGCAGCTTTATATATTGAACATCTGATAAAATTTGACTGATACAAATCGTTATCAAAATACTTGAAGTCAAAGTCTTAGGCATGATCATTTGTGTGTATGTTTAAAAAAAAAAAAAAAAAGTAATCTGCAGAGTAACTCTTAACTATAGCTGTCAGAAAAATGTGTGCTCTCTGATAAGCAGAGATATAAAGCAGAGGAGGAAAGGAAATACTCAACTTATTGTAGGCAAAAATCCAATAAAACTGTATTTAAGTAAAGTCCTTCAGTAAATGTGGTTAGTGTCCACCACTGGCTTCAGTTTGGTGGTTCTCCACTGTTTTAATGAATAATGTGTTGCGGTGACAGCATGTGGTCACAGCTGGACGACTGTGTGTGGGCTTCACACTGGAGCTGCAGCATGGACTTCCTACCGATACTGATGCACGCAGTGGTTCCCTTAAAGCTGCAGGCAGGCACTGCTTCTGTCATGCCTCCTGTGAAGAAACACAGCCCTCAGAAACTCAGTTCATGTGTGTGTTTATTTTTATCATGGCACATTATGATAAAAGAATCCCTTCTATCACTCAGTGTCACATAAACCAAGACTACAAATTGGTACAAAATAATAGAAAAATATAAACTGGAAGTTTGTGGTGTCGTTTCATCACTATCACAAAAAGTGTAGTTTGGTGTGAGTGACATCAGCACCTTTCACAAGAGGGAAAAATGCAGGGTAAATCTCAGCTAACAGCTAAAAGACAAAATCATTCAGTAAGATCTATCACTCGAAGGAGGTGGCTGCAATATGCAACATATTCATTGTGTTCAGAGCCCACTGCTCTCTAGAGGAGATCAAGCTACAGCAAGTCAAATCACACAACAATCAAAAATAAGTTACAAAAGATGAACCAGTGGTGTACACGAGACAGTGATGGCTGTGGTCAGTTTCAACAGAAAAAACAATATATTGCACCATTGACGTCTCAGTGAGAAGTTGCTCATGAATTATGAGGAAAAGTTGAACTCTAGAAATAAAAAAAAAGGAGTCTAGTTCACACCAACAGCATTCATCAGAACCACAAATGGCTTTAACTAAAATACACTGAAAGGGAATGTAATGAAAACATAACAAAACTGTACATAAAGTTAAAACAAAAGGCGTAGTATCTGAGTTCATATCACTGAGAAGCACAATGACACACCTTGATCAGTGGTGGGAAAACAAACATGGACTCGTGATTCATGACTGTAATAGTTTGAGTGTTAGTTTCACAAGGCTTCACGTAGTGTTTTCTGAGAAATGCACACGTCTTACTGAGAATTTAAGGTTCACATCTCAAGCGTGGCAACTGCTGAGAACTTGACCCAACATGGTTAAAAGTCCAAAGTCCACAGCAGAACAGTTTGAAGCATCAAGTCAGAACTTAATTACACACACATCCAGATTCAGGTGAGAAATGGCAACCAAGTCAAGCTTACTGAGGGGCCAGTTTCAGTTCAGTCATCTCAGAAGTTGGGGTCCACAGTACAGTTACATGATTAGTAGATTAACTGATTAAGTAGGGGACGTATAGAAAAATTGTCTTATTCTTCCTTTCCTTTCCTTTTTGCCCCAAATTCTCTGGTTCCAGTTTCTCAAATGCTGCTTTTCTTTGTCATAAATGCTTAATAATTGAGTATCTTTGGGTTTTGGACTGCTGGTGATGTAAAGCAAACTATTTAAACATATCACCATGAGCTCTGGGAATCTATAAACAGACACTTTTCACGATTTTGCTGTCAATTTTAAGTTTTTATAAAAAGGATTAATTGGGTAAAATAATTGCTGCAGCCCTATTTCAGCCACAGTTCAGTACAGACAACATCCAATCCAGTCATTTAACGGTCCAGTATGTAGGATTTAAGGGGATATATTGGCAGAAATTAAATATAATGTTCATATTTGTGTTGCCATTAGTATTTAATCACCTGAAAATAGGAATCATAGTGTTTTTGTTACCTTAGAATGAGCCTACCACTGGAGTCTTTCATGCCCACTGTACGTGAGGGTGAGACGAGGTGACTGCAATCTGCTGCCTCATGGCGAGATGCCACTAAATTATATACACTGGACCTTTAAAGTATCACCAAGGTAACTAGAGGGCAACATTTGTGACCGACACTGGGAATCTGGACGTGTTTATAGTTAAACAGGAAGTGGAAGATTGGGCATTGCAGCTTTAGAAATCTTGGAAGCAATTACCGCCGACTGGCTACAGATGTTTGTGTGTGAGGCCAGTGACCACGAGGTTGTTCCACTACGATGCAAACCAACTGTTTCATGCATTCAGTTACTGACTTGTAAGCAGAGTACGGTCCAGTGATGAAGAAGGGGAATATTCCAGCCCCTGAGACGCTGCATTAGCATCCACTTTAAAGCATAAAAGTACAGAATAATGAGAAGGCTGCTAGTTTCAGCCTTGAAACCTGAGCCCGAATACAGTTTCTATAATCAGGTACAAAAAAACTAATTAGTAAATGATGTGTTTCTAAGCTGGTATAAAAAGCTACACTACATCAAACAAATAAAATAAAATCAAGCTCAAGAAAAAAAAAGGAGTCATCATAAATAAAAGCTATGGCATGTTTCAATGGCATCATATTCAAGTAATCTTGTTCAAGTCCCTGATACTTAGTGGTTCATGTAAACATTTGAGTCAGTAACACAGACACAGAACCAACATTTCGTAAGAAGGCAGCAGCAATTCATATGTACAATACAAAACCGACGTCCACGTCTCCTTCACCGTGCTGGTCCAGTCACATCAGTTTGTGTTAAAATCTTTGAGTGGTGCCGGAGACTGAAATTAAAACTTTAGTACGACAAAGCCTGCAGCTGCCAGCCAGGTGTGCGACGGCTCTGCCACGAGGCTCGACTTTGGAGATGGGAGAGAAGAGATGACGAGGAAAAAGGGGAGAAAAAACATTAAAAAAAAAAAAAAAACAGCAGGCTTGTTCGAATGGCGGACTTCATCTGCTGTGCTCAAAACAGTGAATTCTTCGTCCCCTCTGAGGGCTGACGGTGGTGAGGAATTCCCAGAGGGGCCCTTCATTTCCAACAGAGAATATAGATGTTCGATCAGTCTTCGCAGACTTTCAGGAAACGCAACCAAAAACTGACCTACAACAGCCTCTGTACTACCTGCCAAGTCAGCGACAAGCATCTATTTCTTCTTCTAGCTCCCTCAAAATGTTGGCTCAAGAAATAATAACCACCAATTGTTCCTCTCTAAAATGGGTTACATTTTTTGGATTACAAATATCTAAAATAAAAAATGATGTTGAGCAGCAAGATATCCTTATCACAGATAATTTTTGTTCTGTGCACTTCTAAAATTGGCTCAGCTTTCACTCAACTGAGAACAGGCACTGAATGAGGTGGGTGTTAGATCACACTGCTGCTTTCATCTCATTCACAGTGATGACAGTCTCATAATAACACAGATTTATAAAAACCAGTTCAGAATACATTTCTTGCAATGCCTCAGTTTTTCACACAGTCCGTGGAGCATTTGTCACGTCAGTGTGATGATTTCCACCGGGTCAGTCTTGCCTTTAGACCTCTGCTTTCGTTTGAGGCGTCTCTGTGAGAGGGACGGGGGGGCTGGACAAGCTGATGGTGTTGCGGAGCTGACGGAGAGAGAGTGGAGATCCGTAAAAGGATATTTTGGGGTAGGGATCTGGGACGGAAGCATAGTGCACTCCCGCAAGGGTTTGTGTTCCCTCTCCGTCTCCTGGCGTCACCTGTCAAAGCAGCCGGCTGTGAAAGTGTGATGAGCCCCCAGGTAACTCCCGCTGTAGGCCATACTTAGACAGTGACGTGGCTCTCCAGCGAGGGCCATCTGAACAGAAATGGGACCCTGGAGAGGCAGCGCACGAGCCCCAGGCTGGAGACCAGAGGTGAGGCTTGGGTAGGAGGGAAACCCACCCCCAGGAGTCATGGAATGGGCCCCAGTAAGGAGACCCATCCTGTGGCTCTGAAGGAAGTCCTGAGACATGTTCACCACAGGCCCCAAAGCCTGGGAGTCAGCTAGCACTTGAAGCTGGGAGAGGGACGGGGAATGCTGGGAAAGATGTGGAAAGCCATCCGGCTGAAAGAGCAGCTGTGGTGTGGAGGTGGTGGAGGAGGAGGAGGATGAGGCTGGTCTCTGAATGGCTGACACCGGAGAAAGGTGGGAGGTCTGGGGCTGAGACTGCAGAGAGGAGGGCCGGTGAGGAGGAGTGGATTTGGTCTTGTTGGCCTCTTTAACGTCATTGTCATGAGCACTGTGGAAAGGAAAGGGACGCATAAATAAACATTACAACCAAATCCACACTTAAGACAGAGAGCAGAGTGTTGGACTGAAAGCCTCATCTTTCACTCTGCTGCTCACATAAATTCATTAGCGTCAGTCTGTACCAAGCCTTTTTACTCCCACACAATTAGTGTGAACATGTGCAAACACAAGACAGATGCACACAAATAATCAGTCACCCGCGAGCCAAGAAATGTTCATCTTTGTTATAGCTGTGAGGTTATCAGCGAGGATTATCAGATGGACAAGCTCAGTCAGATGATGCATACATCATAAACCAGTCACAGGCTTCTTAAAACCATGGCAACCATAAACACAGAAAGGCAGGGACCTTGATGCCATCCATCTTAAGATGCTCACTATACTTCAAGAGGCTCATCTGATAGCTGGGCTTTCTTCAAGATCTTTTTTCTTTCCTTGAGAGAGAGAGAGAGAGAGAGAGAGAGAGAGAGAGAGAGAGAGAGAGAGAGAGAGAGAGCGAGAGAGAGCGAGAGAGAGCGAGAGAGAGAGAGAGAGAGCGAGAGAGAGCGAGAGAGAGAGAGAGAGAGAGAGAGTGTGTGTGTGTGTTCCTTACAGCAACATGAGTTCAATGCACTGACTGAGGTGGTCCCAGCTGTAGCCTGTTAGCAGATGCAGTGCAGTCGTCCAGCTTGGGGAAATCTGAAGGCAAATTCGCGACGCTGCCACACACGCAGAAGCAACCTGGGATGGTCTGAAACTTAGGAAGGCATGATCTAGAAGAACACAGAGAAAGAGCTTCATACATTATTGATCAAACTCACACCATGAGCTAAACAATGTCCAGCATATCTTCATCCTCCTAACCCACCTTGCAGTGAGACTTCTAGAAAGTAGTGAGTGTATTTGTCCATGAAGGCCTTGGTCTTGGAGAGGGAGGAGAGGGGCCAGCCGTTGTAGAGGTCGCCCTCCTGCACTGAGGCATGGAGGTAGTAGTCAATAAAGTGGGCGGGTGTGGGCATGCACAAATTCCAGCCAAAGGTCTCCAGCAGCAGAAGCTCCATTTTGATCAGATCCTTCTTGTTGAGAACCAAGTTCAGGCTGCACATGAAGCCCAGAGAGTTCAGCTGCTCGAGTTTGGGAACCCGGTCCTCCTTCTCCTCAAATTTACCTGGAAAGAAAAGTAATAAGGAACGGTGTTTAATAAATACTCCACAGCCACTTTTGTCATTTTATAAATACAAACCAACCATACTCTACATTTCTGTGCATCACACACAGTTAAATTCCAATGATTCACATGAATACCTGACAATGCTTTCTCTGTACACACAGTGCTCAGCTTGCAAGACGTATACAAGATTGAAATGTACAATTACAGCATAGAATTGAACATCCAGTCTTTGAATCCTAGATTTGGTTATATTATGGGCTGAAAACCCTCAAATGTATTAAAGCAGTATTTCAGTTTTTCACAATTATAAGAAAACACATTTTCCCACAGAAAGGCAAATTTAACAGAGAAACAATCATATTGGTTGAGAAACATGACATACATCCCATTCTGGCTGGAACTAACAATTGTTCTGATTATTCTGTTGATTAGTCTTTTAGATTAATAGATGAGTTGTTAGCTCTTTAAAATGTAGGAAAATTGTGAAACATCTTGAAAATGTCTTGTTCAAATGTCCAAAGACGTTTACTGTCACATGATAAGGAGTAAATAAACCAGTAATTACTCACATTTAAGAAGCTGGAATCCAAAAATATAGATTATTTTTGTTCATTCAAAACAATCGCAACAAACACATTAATTTAATTTTAGATATGGGGCAAGGACTATTAAAATAGAAAATGTGGCCTTGTTCATTGTGTGAAAGAGGGATTATTAACTGCATTCTCCGGTTATCACAATGAATATCATCATCTGCAACCACATGGAAAATGTTTATGGTCAGCCCTAAGGATACTTACTCCAGCTTCCACAAAACCTGACAAGTGTCTGCTAAGCATTAGCAATTAAGCTGACTATTACTGAACATCTGGCTGTAAAGCTGGGCTTCAACACTAACAGGGAAGCCTCACTATAGGCTTACAGAGTGTGGGGCACTTAGTGTGGATTATATAGCCTCACACTTTCTATGAAATAGCCAGTCGGCTCGATCTCTAATATTTCTGTCCCTCTCACTCACTACAGACCCTTGCAGACATTACAGTCGAGCCATTATGGTGAGCCCCCTCCCCATCCCAAGACATCCTTCTTTCCATGGCAACAGCCCGAGGCCCCCAGGGTCCATGTGACCAATGAAGAGGGGCAATTCTGCCTTTAATCCAAGGGTCCAACAGGCCTCCTCTGCTCAAACTTTAAAGAATGAGGGTGAGGGGGTGTCAGGTTTCCCTCTGGAGCATGTGCCTTAGCTACTCATAGCTTTCAGTAGGAAGATGTGGGAACACACTGAAAACTTACAATGAAAATGAAAGGCAGAAAAAACTGAAACTGAAAATTACAGTTTGACCAATACTGGAGTTTTTCTTCAATATTTGCAAATACAAGCATGATATGTGGACCAATTTACATGTGTATTATAAAAAAGAATGACTATTTTTAATAAGGTAACACTAAGATCCCTTTTTAGCAACATTCAATAAATGGTTTATCAAAGTAACAGCAAATATTTATTGATCATGTATTTGTCAACAATCATAACTCCTTTTGTGAACAATCCTAAACAGAAAATACCTTTTAGTAAATTAAAATGGCCTTACAGGTTTTCAATACATCAATGGCAGACTTAGAGTGGCTGCAGATAACTACTTTAAGCAATTTTCGTAAATCATTCACATCGTCATTGGCCACGAGAGAGCAGATTGTTGCATGACCTGAAAATGAGACCTTCCCCGTCCTCTCTCAATAGCCTACACAAGCCTGGGGATGATTTTTTTTAATTGTTTAGGCTGTTAATCCCACAACAGCCCAAAGGATGTGACTTGATACACATTCTTGAGTGTCTCAGCTCAGTGCCTCTTCCCGGTCTGAGTAAAAACTGAGGCAAACATCAGATTAGAAACTAGAGTTTGCTACCATACACTAATGACTGACTTCCAGCACAACTTCCACAGAGGCCCAAAGTGTTAACTTTGATAAAGAGCTCTTTTTTTAACCGATTTTTGTGATCGGTAGGGGAGTTAAAAAACAAGCCATTTAATGGCAACAAATTCTAAATGACTGGAAAAATCTTTCGCACTTCTGCACTCCCACTTCTTCTTATTTACCAGCAAATGTACACCAGCACTTAGGTCTGCAATAATCTAACACTGACTGATATACTGGCCTTATTTAGACTGTAGAGATGGCTCATTTAGCCATGACCTACTGAGCTTGAGCTCTAAATTTCTCTAGATTTACCCAGAATTATTCTTCATTTAAAGAAAATATGCTTAGTATGAGACCAAGAATAAGAATGCATTTGCACACACTGTGCCATTCAGTTGCTGCTTGGTACTGCATCCTCTGGCTAGGTTATTAAGTTATTTCAAATATGCATCCAGTTGGAAATTCTAATCTTCTGTTGGGGTAAATCTTGGCCTCTAATCTAAAACCATGGCAACCGAACATTAAAAACAAGGGCTTTATTGACCAGTGAGAAGTGGACAACAATTGACTATAGAGCTATTGCGGTCATCTTTCAAGGACCTCATTTACCTCTTTATACCCACGTCTCAGGGAGTGGAGCGTCTGCCTACCAAGTGTGAGTTTTACCACTGATGTTGTGACCGACCATTAAGCAGGGCAGGAGAGAGGAAGCGGGAGGGAATGAGAGGGTGAGGGGAGGGGGGTCTGCAGCCCAACAGGCCACAGGGGTAATTAGCAGAGAGGCAATAATGGCAACTCTCCACCAGAACAGGAAGTACTATGAAGCAGGGCTGTTTACACCCACCACGATCGTTCCACCACCCTCATCCACACTTGCCCCATTCTCTCACCCTCATATCCTCTTGATCAGGACTGTCTGTTGCTAGACTCCTATGTCCACACAGACGCTGCCATAAAAAGCCATCAATGGCCCAATCTCCTCACAGGCCCAGCCTCTTTGATCTTAGGAAAGACACCACACGAGTCAATCTCATCATTGTGCTCTGTCATTACTCTTCTGTGGGTGACCAGGCACATGAGAGACACGAGATGCCCAAAAGGTTTAAAAACAAAAAACAAAGCAACTTCAGAGGGACCTACAGAATTACAGTATGATTAGAGCCACAAACTGGTTGCATTTAATGAATAAAGGGATGACTCCTGAGTATATTACAGTCAGTATGACAAAACAGTGGTTTCATTCATTTCAATGAGCTGGCACAGCAGGGGTGCAGCCACAGGGTAGCAAAAACAGTTGATCCAGTTTCTTCTTTATCTGCAGTCAAACCAAATATCATCAAGCAACAGAGGCAGGCATCCTTTGAAGTGTTGATTTCGGCCAGGGCTAACTATCATTTACAAAACCTATTTGACTGACTCACTGATCTCAGCTAAAATAAGATGTATCTTTGGGATAGTTTATTTTATTTTGTAGATTAACATATTTATTTTCTGGTTTATGAAGACAACTGGCATCATTTCATTATTGATCTTTTTTATTTTTATCAATAATATTCTCCTCTTTACATTAAATTTGGAACTACATTCTGTGGTCCAACTTCCCTCTCCTGTTAGCGATGGTTAAGCTCATGAGTGATACATGAAAGACTGTGAAGTGATCTATCACCATGATCAGTGTTAATTAAATTGACAAAGTTACAGAAGAGGAGTTGTCCCCTTGCTTTTCTTACCCACAATGTAGTTCAACTCATTAAGACTTCAAGAGTTCACAGTTAATGAAGGAATAACCAGTGTTGAAAATGCTGAGACTGTATCTCCCACGGCCTTTCACATACACTCAGCATGTGCAGGCTGTTGTAAACAGGAAGCAAATTGTTAGGGTGAAAAAAAGGATTTGTTTGTAAAGCGTCATTACAAACAGATGTACAGGATCTTTAATTGAACATGGAAGCTACTATTACCTGAGTAACTATTTAGACCAGGACATATCGAATATGTATAGAAGACTAAAAACCTGACCAAAAATTAAATGTCAACAGTTAAAGCTTCTAGTTACAGACACACAGTATACCACACTGGGTAATCAAAACCATTCAAGTGCACATACCAATTTGAATACTTTGTAGTCATTCAACTGTTACATTTTTTGACACACAAGTTGCACATCTGAAACAACTTGTTTTAGGTGATGAGCCATAAACTGCACTTCCTTATCTGTATGTCATCTTCTCATGGATACCCTGTAAAGACATGCCAAAACTAATGCAGCCCCCTGTAACGTTTTACTATGTGAATGTGGCCAAAAGAGTCGGCGCATTCCTCTCTTGCAAGTACCTGGAATGCAGACGGCTGAATGATCCTATCTTTAATCAGCCATGTGGGAAGAAACACTGATGAAGAAAAAAAAAAACCAGACTCCTTTTCTTCTAAATAACTATGTCCATACACTGCTACCTCTTCTTTCTCATCACACCCACAGGTGATGGTGATGAAGAGAAAAGGTCAGGTTAACAGGGGGAAGTTAAAGGTCAGGGGTTTGAGAGAGGTAAGGCTGGGATGCAAGGCCTTCCCCCAGGTGTGCTGTTTGAGAAAGAGGTGGAGGTGGAGGTGGGGGTGGGGAGAGGTTTCGAGTGATAGGGTTGTTTGGAAACCTGAGAGCTGTATTCTCACACAAAGAAAGGCCTCTGTTTCTGTTGCTCTTCACAGTGCAGACATGTAATTCTAGTGCATTTCCATCAGTCCTCAAAGTAGTTAAGTTCCTCTAAAAGAAATGTAAAGCCACAGTTGCACAACAGGAACTTTGCTGAGAGACTAGGAATTTTTGGAGGGACTTACCACAGGGACCAGGATCTAAATTAAGTTCTGGGGACATTATTTTAGTGTGGATACTTTGGTTGGAAACATGGCTTTAGGTGACCAAAATAAATTATGCACTATGCACAAATCCCTAAACCACTATTAGAAATTAAGCAGCTGCCGAAATCCGTCATGCTGGACAGGATACTGATCACACATTTTTAAGAATATCAAACCATAACTGTATGTAAAGTGCTACAACAAGTACTAGGACAGAAGGTCCCTCTGAGTTGCAATCTCTGTAATTTTTCTAGATATATAGATAGATAGCTAACTAGATAGCTAGCTAGATAGATTTGGTAAAAATACAAAAGATGAGCCACTGAAAAAACGATGTCAAAGAACTGGGAGCCAATAGCTCCCCTGTCACAGGGCTAGTAGTTTATCATTTTTGAAGGTATCTTCCATGAAGAAAAACTTGCACATATCTTGAGTCTACAAGAAGCACATCTGGAAGCAGCGCTACAAATGAATCCATCAGCAGGACTGGCCCGTATGATGGAAAGAATGTGGATATATTAACCTGTTTTTAAGTCATCTACAGTTGACTATTATTTAATGTTGATGATCTCTTGCCAATACAGATTGAAGATTTAAAGTGATCTTCATTTCTCCCACATTCTCCACTTCCTATTCTCCTTGACTTGACAGCCATGGAGGAATTTCCTCTGCTCTTTAAACCCTTTTTATTAGCTGGTTCATCTTTCATTGGGAGTGTGAAATTGGTCACAGCTCCATCACAGAATCTCCATGTTGCCACCCCTGGCCCTGCCAGCTCTCACAATGTAGGCCTCAGCCGACCCTTGACCCCTGATGCTAATGCCTGGGTGACCAAGGAGAATCCTTGAAACCCAGCCCTGTGTATCTTTGTATGTGTGTGTGGCGCGTTTTTTAGGGTATCTATTGACTGAAGATGTAAAGCACCTTGCAGTATGGGTGATGAGGGCTGACAGAGGGAGTGTGTAGGCAAACGGAGCCTCAGGCGTTACACAACAAAATACAAAATGTAATCAAATTCTAACATTTGCACTTGCATATGAACCAAAAAAAAGAATACTGGTGCTTTTGTAGCATGTGATAATAATGAATAATATTAACTTTTCCAAACCCATCTGTACTTCTTTACATAATTCCTTTAATTACAAGAGCACCACCATTCCATCAGAATTATTGTCAAACCTCTAAGAGGGGGAAAATGGGGGAAGTGGGTTTCTGTTAATCTACATTTTCAGGGCCCCCTGCTGAGTGGTTCAGTTCTAACATATCCCATTTTGCAGGCCACCACCTCTAACTCCCTTTCTGCCCTGTTTAACATCAGCAGCCAACCTGCCTTTGAAGTACCGCTCCCCTCGTTTCCCAAACCCCCAGGGATGTGGGGCTGCTTTTTACTGGCCAGCCTGTCCCAGGACTGGCTCTCTCTGCCTGTCCCCGACAAGGTGCGAGAACAGGAGGAAACAGAGCCGCCAGCAAAAGGTAAAAAGACACCACCAGAGCCCAGTCGCTTAAATGGTTATGTGGCAGTAAAGTAGTGCCCTTTCAGTTGGAAATTCTCTAATGGATTACACTCCAATGTGAATTTTAATTAGATAATCAAAAAAAAAGTCCATAGGTTTATCCAAAGGTTGCCACAGCGACCATCTCCTCATTTAGCAAAAACCATACACACTCACACAAACACACGTCTGCACACACTGCAACCTCCAGCCCTCAGTCTCTGCTCCCCTCCCCCTCTCTGGGAAGGGTCTGGCTGCCTGGCTGGCTGTCCTGCTTGCATTTGACGGGCTTTTGTTTGAGGCCTGGCTCGGAGAGCATATGGCAGGTGCCCCTCAGCACACAGTTCCACCCCACCCCCGGGCTCCAAGGCCTATCTAAGTGCACTGTGCAGTCAATATGACTAACCTTCTTGGGCATTTCACAGGATGCTCTTTTTTTGTTTTGGGAATGAATCCGGTTCAGTGAACAAAATAGATTAAATCCAGTTTCAACAAAACTTACAGCAGTGATCCACCACAGAACAGATCACAAGACCTTCCACAATCAGAAGTTAAACAAAAACTTAACAATATATATAAACAAAGCCTTGAACAAAAGAAATCTAACATTCTTGTGCTGGCTGGCAGCAGAGGCACATCAGTGATGTCATTTACCATAACAAATAGCTGCAGTATGCAGAGCTGTGACTTCAGGGACCAGGATCTGCCAGGAAGACTGATGTGATCTCTGCAGGACTTCATGGAATGAAACACAATAGAAACTTAAGTTTGAGGAAGCTGACTAATTTTTAAATGGAAAAATTCCGTTTCCACTGAAATTCACATTAAATTACACCGGATTTGGGGTTCTTTGAGTAATTGGATTTTCTGGAATGGGATGAAGTCTCTAAATAAGTGCCCAACAGTCAATAACACTCAATCCCTAAGGGTTTAAAAAACTGACCATAATCTTACTCGCGCAAATGAAGAAGAGCTCATCCTTGAACAAACACATGAACACACACGCACCCACAAAAACACACACACAATAGAGTAACAGGATTAAGCAGTGACTACTGAGAGGCACAAAAGAGCTAGCAATTAATTAACCGAGTGCGGAATCCAGGAACATTTTAAGAAAGACAATGTATGTGCTTGTTAAAGGCAAGCAGAGGGACCTGGGGAGGCTGTTCAATAACTAGGCCAGATTCCAAAGCACCTCAGGACAGATAAAAACCCAAGACAACTTTGAATCAAACGCCCTTTCAAGCCTTCATCAATCATGGCAGAGGCTCCCTAGAGTCCTGGAGGAGTCAGAGGCAGAGGAGCAGAGAGGAGAGAGAGTGTGACTAACAGAGAGACACAATCAGAAGATTTAATAAAAAAAACTCATTAATCTATTAGAGAATAGAAAAAGAACCTCTGTCCAGGTTGTCTTGATAATATTTATATCACTTGTGCACAAACTCTCAAAGCTATTCTTGGATTCTCAGGAGATTGCTTTTAAATAAAACCTCTTTCAAGTCTCATATTCAAATTTATCCCACCACAGAAACCTACTCTGATTGCAAAGATGGCTTGTGTGTGACTACACACACACACACACACACACACACACACACACACACACACACACACACACACAGAGCCCTCCCAAATGAGCAGGCCCTGTTCCAGACTCCCACTTTGACGGCATCATTAGTCTAATTACCCATGATGCCAAGGGCTGCATTAATGTACAGAAAACCTCAGTCTGTTAATCACCAGACAGACATAGAGACACTAATAACTACCACACATCCTGCACCGTGCATCAGCAGGGAAAGAATGATTATCACACCTGCTTTACTCAAGACACACAAAGAGAAGCAATTTTACATTTCACAGCAGAAAAGCATGTTTACTAGTCATCATCAGGCTAGATCATTAGATCACTCACTCCTGCAGAAACACAGACAGCTTGAGGAAGAAACGAAGTACAAGCAAAGACCAACATGAGTAAGAGTAACAAAAATTGATTTACAGCGTGTACACGCTAGAGTACACGCTACCAAGACTTGGTAGTTCATCTTCAAAGGGAAAATAATGAAAAATAGTGAACTGTATAGAATCGTGAGACTACAAAAGATCCACACACCATCAGACAGGAATTCACAAGAAGGTGTTACTTGTTAACAAATCTCATGAAAAGACCAAGACCATTTCCTTAATTCAACTCTCAATAATTTACAACTTTTACTTATAGTTTGATTTTCTTTGTTGTTTTCATTTTTTAAATGGTTCAGTAATTTCCTGAAACCTGGCTGGTCAGTGTTGTTCTCAGCAAACATTACTCAAACTGGAGGAAATGTGTTGAGGACTATTTTCAGCTGTGGATTAATACACATTTAGTGCTCAAGTCAGTGTTTACAGCAGTATCACTTTCCATGTGTGACTATCTAAAAATAAATTACAGATGTTCATGTAAAGAAAGAATATGTCACCCAGTATACTTGTGTGGCCTTGAGAAAACAATGAAGCTCTAAGGCACAGAGGACTAAGCTACATCTGGCTTTGGATACAGGAAATACTTGTTAGTCGGATCAATCTATTGTTAGTTTGGGTCTTTTGAGGGATTTCATAGGTCAAATATGAATTTAATTATAGCTATCCTTAACGTATAAAAACATAAGCTGATCACAGAGAAAGATGCCACAGGAAAATAATCCTGAAGACAAAATTGTAGTATGGGTATTAGGAGAAAGCTGTCCTCTGCAACCGTTCAATGACAGTAAAAAAAAAGAAAAACTAAATCTCACACCTGTGATTAGAGGGCATTTTGACCTCAGTAGGTGTGATACTAGTACATGTCAAACTGACTGGATGGGACTAAAGTAACAGCAGCAGACTCAGACATGTTAGCACAGCCAGGATTCAAAGACATACTGAATTTTCTTCAGATGAAAACTAAATCCCCAACAGTTTCTCCTTAAACAATGGCACAGTCATCCTACCACAATGGCAACCTTGTTTTTTTCAGTAAACTGTCATTACAGCCTATCAGATCGGTCTGAAAAGAGAAGCTGGGAGAAAAAAATACCACCATGGTCTCTTGAGCATAACTCAAATTAGCCTTGTTAAAGGAAGTGTTTCACCTTGTGCCATCTGTGCATAAACTACAGTCACAGTATTTCCTTTAACACAGAACAATTGCAGTGTAGCTCCTCTGCATTAACAGATCAAGTCAACATACTGTGCTTTTCAAGATGGAACACAAAACCTAAGCCTAGTTAAGAAGTAGTTTCCAAAGCATCAATTTATACCAAGTCTTGAGAGAAAAATCCAAAAATGTTCCTGTCAAGCAAAAAGCCACCTAAAGCATGAAACAATCAAGTAGATGGAATAAATGAAAGATGTAATGATCTTACTAGCTAGGAGCAGACAGGAGAGGGCGATGACATAGAGCTGTTTGACGGCCACATCGTAGTGGTCCATGAACAAGTCCAGCAGGTAGACGGCCAGGTGGCGTGCTGTGGGACATAGCTGGTAGCGATTACTCAGGATGGCCAACAAGTCTGCAAAGTACCGTCGCATGCCAATCTGCGGGGAGTGGGCCCGGTAGACCGGCAGCTTCAGCTCCTGGAGAGGGAGAAGAGAACAGGGATGAGGGGGGGATATAAACGAGGGAGGGTGTGAGGTGCAGCAGAGGAGCAGGGTGGCCAGGAAGAAGCCGCGGAGAAACACGGGGGTTGTTAGGAATATGCATAATAATGGTGAGCCATGCATGTCTCCTGCTGACTGGGTTTTACTGCTGACAGGAGAGCTGCTATATGTCTAAAATGCCCACACCAAGAATAAAACTCAATTTACCATCAGAAATTCTTGATTATGCCTCAGCCTCATTTCAATTTCATTTAATTCACCGTCGCAGCAGAGAGCAGGAGCTAATATGGGTCATTGCAGGGGTCTTAGAGCAAAGAACCGAGGGGGTGTGTGTGTGTGGTGGGGGGGGGGGGGGCATGGTTCCTCGAGCGGAGGTTGAGTAGAAGATAGGATTAGGTTTCACCCCTAGCACATCTCCTATTCATGTTCAATTAGCTGCATGTGTTTCAAAGTGGAAGGAAGATACTCGGGGGCATTAGCATTCAATCAGCCTCGGGTATCTTTACAATCAGCAACAGAAAACTGGAGAGCACAAAGCTCCGGTTTCAAAATTTGCCTCAGAGGAACAAACAAAAAAAAAAACATGTAGTAGTGCATGTAAAAACTAACAGCAAGTACCATCTCTGTGTCTAAGCTGCTTATTTAAAAAAAACATTTTATTAGTTGTTTTTTTGCTTGTTGTGAGTCTGAGTAAAAACAAGGGCTTTTGATTTGGATTTAATAAGAGATTGGGGATTGGTACATTAATCTCCTTAAGTTCAAACCGCGAGGGGTCCTGATATTAGAGGAGATATACAGAAACATCCGCATCATGTCGGGACTGTTGTTTAGGAACATTCCTGACCTGAAGCTGGATTCAACGGGCCCCATTGTGGCTTTAAGGCTCTGTATTTATCAGAAGAACGCATGATTCAGCCAGTACTTAGAAAAACACAGGGTTCGTACAGCTGTAAAGGGTAAAATTTAAGCAGTTTGAGCACTTTCAAGGTCCCTAAACCAAAACATGTTACAAATGTAGCTGTGAAGAATAAACTTCTAGAATTCCTTTACACCCACAGCAATCAATGAATATCATCACTTTGTTTTTGTATTTTTTTTTTTACAAGCTGCTCAAATTATGTTATCTAATAATTATTTAAATGTTTGCCAATTTCAATGCAGACAGGATTGTGTCATTCAGAATGTTAAGATATTTTTGATAACATGAGTGCTTGTGTAGATGAGACAAGATTATGTTGAAAATCAAGCGTTTCCAAGAGTAAACACGAAATCAAGCATATTATTCATCTTGAAAACTGCTAGAATTTTCCAAACTTCAAGACTTTGTACAAACCCTGAAAACACATTATGCTGTGCGGGCAAAATGTACCAACATTGTCAGACAAAATGTCAACTTTTTATTTTTAGCTGAACTAAGACAACAAATGATGCTCAATCTGACACTTCAATGGAATCCAAAAATAAACAGTAACAGCTGCCCTCCTCCCAAATCCACATACAGCCACTCCACCCCCAGTGCCACAACTACCCATACCACCCAATCCTCCCCAAACTCTCCTCTCCTCCCACTGCTTCAGCCTCTGCCTCTGGTCCATCTGTCTGTCTGGGGGTACAAGGGCAGAAGGAGAATGGGGGTGGATGTGAAGGGGGGAGAGGCTGCCCGAGTCTGGAGGGGCTACGGGGGGGTTGTGAGGGGTGGAGAGGTGCCTTTGTGGGGGACCCGCACCATAATTAAGGATTCCACAGCTGCCTCCGCCTGATTTGCATGTCTGATAATTTGCCACATGCTACACACCACAGCTATCTCCCACATCAGGGCATTACCGCTGCAGCAAACGTCATTAAGGCTGGATGAGACGGTGGGGGAGCAGGCGCCATGTAGGAAATCTGAACACTGTGAGGGCCTTTTTACACGCAGTTCTGACACCAGTTTCACCGTTCTTCACCAGTACAAATTTTACTGTGCTTTCAATTTACCCCACATCTGTAAAATATACACCACGAGCCATCAAAGGTTTTTAGTGCTGTAAAGCATTTCATAGCAATCTGCTCCTTTATAACAGGAAATATAAGGGCTGAAAATGATTGATTTTTTCAATCAATCTGCAGATTAGTTGATTAGTCAATAAAACACAAACCAAATACAAAAAAATCCCATAACATTGTTCAATCAATAACTCAATGGAAAGACAATTATTCTGCAGTATTTTCTGATAATCATCTAATTATACAAGCATCATCAATTAATTTCCTTCAGAACATAAAGCACCCATGAAACATATCAGTATCTTTAATTCCATTCTGTCATCTTAGTAAATATATTACTTTGTATTAGATATGAGTGAGTGCTGCTTATCTATTTATCTGTTGTTATTGTTTAATTTTTCCATTCCAAGCGTTGTCTTATTATTGTCAGCCAGCTGAGTTCCTGTTCTTATCTTGTGTATTTTGGCCCATGGCACAGAAAGTTCTTAAGTGTAAGGACCTGGTCTTCCTTATTGGTCTTATGGTCTTCGTCACCATAATTCCAATTTATTACACCCTGGGCTTTGCTTTTGCTTGCATGCAAGTGAAAAATAAAGATGTCAAATCATTCAAGTTTTCTTTCCAGCAAAAGTGCAATTTAATTACTAAATATATTACTTAACTAAACTTAATTACTTAACTAAATAAATATGCTGTGTTACAACATTAGAAAAATATCCTGATAACATCCAAGAGTGTTGCAAGTTACAGCACTTAAATACACATATTTAAGTCTTCAAAACCCCAAGCCTTTATTCCTCTGAGGAATCAAAAGATTGCCTTCCTGGAAAAACTTTTAAGTATCTTTATGTATTGTGAGCAGAGCTACAACAATTATCTATCAACAGTTATTAATCTGCAGCTATTTTAAAAAAAGATCATTTAATGGTTAAAGTTATTGCTGAGCATTTACACAAGCTATCAAAATAGATAATCTTGGGTTTTCACATACAAGACAGTTTATCAACTAATCGTGAAAATAACTGTCAGTGTAATCGATCATAAAACAGTTGTTAGCTAAAGCCCTAAGCTTGAGATACACAGTCAAAAGTATCTACAAACAAGAGGAAAAGAGGCTCTAAAGGTCCGGCAGAACTACTATGAGATAAAACACAAAGACAGATATACAGTATTTTGTCTGCTACGCATGCCTTGAATAAAGCAATCAAATATAATCTGCTCAAAACAAAATAAAAGAGCGAACACTTCTCATTTCACTAGCTGATATTTCTTTGATATAAACTATATGCTGTGGTGAGCCACTTGCTTGGGATTTCACCAGAAATGCTGACATAGAACAATCAAACCTAACATTAGATGGACCATCTCTCTCTATCTCATTATAGTATGTTAGAAAAGAGTGGGTGTGTCATTTAGTTTCCCGCTCTGCATACAGATTTTAAGGCTAATTGACAGCTCACTGTGAGTCAGACATTGTGCAGCATGAGTAAACCTGTGCGTAAACGAATGACTCATTATAAAAGGCTCACAAACATGTGATTCAGAATCTGATGTAGACTTCAGTCCTGACTCTACACATACATACAATCTGCGATATGCTCAGGCACCTGATATCTAAAACCAGATCTGTATTCAGCTCCCTGAGTGTGACGCTGGCAGCAGAGTCCCAGCTCTGACATGCCAGTCAAGTGACAGATGTCTCCATTAAAGTGACACATGGGAAGAAATATGATCGTGCTCTGAGGTTAATTAAGACATTCTCAATTAATGAGCCTTAACTCCACCATGTAATCTAATTTAGACCATGTTTAAATAGACAACAGGACCATGTAATTATATTTTCCCCATAACTTTCAATATATTGTGTGGTGTATAATGCGCTTAGATGCTGCTGTGGAATATCAAAACAGGTTTGTTGGTTAAGACTACAGCCGAACTGATAAATGAGTAAATATATCTGATATCCATATATTGGCCACTTGATCTCTCAAAAGGTTATCAAACAACTGTGACAAAAACGGGGATTGGAGGTAGGATATTTTACAGCTAACAATCTTTATCGTAAAGAATTAAATTAACACAATGAAAAGGTAAACTTCAACAGGACTTCAATAATTATTAAATACCAAGACATTTTTCTGGCAATATAATCTCGTAAAAGAAAGAAAATTGTGAAAATTCCCCAGCAAATTTTCTCTCACTTATCTGCAGAGTGATAAATGACTGCAGAACTTATATTCTTGATTGACTGTTTCTGTTTGGTCATTTAAGTTTCCTAGATGTTCCAACCTTTTTTTTGTTTTGTTTTTTTAAACACCAAATGGTATTCTTATGTTGTTGGAGGTTGGAAAAAGCTACACAGATTTAAGGATTTTCACTGTAAATACCATGATTTGTGAGACACAAGCAATCGTTATGTCAGCATCAGTTTCCTGACATGCTAGAAAAAAATTAGAGCAGACTCACCTTGATGCGGAGGGATTGATGGATATCTGCAGCTAGCTGTCCTTTCCACCAATGCAACTCCCTCTCCATCTTTCCCATCCAGAGGAGACCTCAAGAATCAAGTTTAACCTGCTGAGACAGATGTGTGCAAAATTTAAATAAATAAATAAAAATAAACGAGAAGTGACATGCTGGGTCAGAAGTAGTGAGGATAGCTGGAAAATGTTTAGTTTTCAAACAGGATGCTTACAGAGAAAACACTCTGCTACAAGAGAGGGGTCAATTTTAAATTGTTCTCCACAATTGCTAATTAAAATTGAATTCGGATTTTATCAGCTAGATAATTGTGTGTGTACTGGCAAGAAAAGTAATAATGTTTTTTGGGAAATAGAGCCGTTTTGGTAAAGTTTTTGAACACCTAGCTAACCCCACAGCAGTGGTCGCTCTGCCTACACAGGCCATTTTCTCTACTCGGGAATTTAAATGGCTCTGTTAAATGCCCGCTCGACCACGCTGTGGGTCAAACGAATAAAAACACCCTTTCGCTAATGTCACTTACGTTTACCGTGTAGTTGTTCGGTGTGAGGACAGTATTACTAACAAACCCCACACTTATCATTCAAAACGCATCGGCACCACGAGACACTGGCCAAACAGTGAGGCTACACAAGTTAACTGGCCACCCAGCTCAGAAATACTGGTTTAAAGAACGAAAACAACACGCTGAGATGAAACTAAACGCCTCCACACCGACACAGACGGCATCGTCAACACGGCAGCACACTGGTGAACTTTTCATCTCGGTGGTTAGTACATGTGCCACTCACCGCTCCGACGGGAATGCCCCCCAGACCCCTTTGTCTCAGTCCGACATCCTGAACGAGAGAACTCCTCTTCGGCTCAACTTTGAGAAAAAAGACCCCCTTTTGTCGGCGAAAACACAACGCTCAAATCCGCTGACAAGTTCGAGGAACACCTGCCACCCCCAGGCACCGGCAACAGGCGTTTGGTCGTGCCGTTTTCCTCCAACTGTTCACACTTTTCCGAGAGGTTTCGCTCGGCCGTCTTCTCTCCGGTGGCTCCGCGGTAACAAAAGTAACCTCCTCGGCTGCACCAGCTGCTGCTGTTGCGGCTCGTGCGCTCGACGTGAAGGTCCCTCCTCCAACCTGGGAGTTGTAGTCCTTCAGACGTCAGAGTCAGGACTACAAACAGTCGGGATTGATCACAAAACCGTGACATTTAATTATTATCCTGTTCTGTTGTGCTATATTTGTGTCCAACTCATAACCTCACTTTTCATTTTAGTTGTTTTTCTTTTTTTTTATTTCACAATGTTGCATACTGACGAAGCACTTCTCACTGAGAACCTAGCTTCTTCAAGCTAGCAAACATTTGACTGGGAGGTTAATTTCAATGTTTACATGGACAAAGTAAACCGAAAACCTCTAGTTAAAAATGACCTTTTCTCTCGGCAGCCCAGTTTAATTGTTTGGACATGCTGTCAGCTAATGCTAAACAAAGACATCTATCAACACTGCAGATGAAGAGGTAACACTGAGCAGAATCAAAGTTGTAAATTAAACACTATACAAATGACACAAATACTAAATACAAATACTATTCAACAAATTCTTTCATTTACTTTTCATCCATGTCAAAGACCAACAATGCTTTGATCGCCGCCATTAATTACCACCAAAATGAACAATAATTGTCTGAGGTTTCTAATTTAAAGTCCCCCTCCACTGAAAAATGTGTTTTGCTCATTATCACTTGGATTCTTTAACTTCAATGTGCAGAATTAGGCCCGTGTGTATAAGCTGAACACTAGAAGGCTGTTTTAAAATCATCTGCTGTTTTTTTCTGGGCTTGCCTTTAAGATATGAGCGTGACTTTGTGACATCACACACAGTTTGGAATCCAGCCATGGTCATGATGATGTGATGATATAAACAGGGTTATATGAATAGGACAACAATACAAGACATAATACTCTAGTTGTCTATCCACATGTTCCATCTCTTCTCTGTATCTTTTACATTGAAGCATCTCATTGGCTTAAAGTGATCTAAATAAAATTGGTTAATTTAAACTACTTCTTACATTTTCGTTAATCCAGAGAACCTGACTCTGGGAATATCGTAGTAATACATGTTAAGAATATTTTAGCCATTTTTTTGTTTTTTTCAACCCACATTTTAATACACTGCTGTAAAAAAAATATATATATATAACTATATGTATACAATATATGTACATATAAAGATATATGTGCCTTTTTTACAGCAATGTATGTCTTTTAAAACCAAGGCATTATATATTTATATATATTAATGTCTTGGTTTTTATTGACTGTATGCCACATATGTTTAATATCATATAACAAATATTGGTTTAATTTCACTTGCAATGTGATGTTGCTCTTTGCTATTTAAAATATCTTCTGCATGACAGAAGATGGCTTTGTGCTAAAGAGCAAAAAAAAATGTAACAAGACTTGTGGATCTTCTTCGATAAATTTAAAGGAAACTCCATGTGTTACTTATGGGAGAAATCTTTGGAAATATATTTTATCAGAGTTTTGGTACTGTTAAGGTTAGTGCAGGCAAAACACATTTCAATAATAAATCATATTGAGTGGATTCCAACTGTGGTTGACTTTCCTCTCTCCTTGTGCGCCCCCTGGTGTCAGAACATGTTAAACACTGAAATACACTGAAGCCTTCCATAGTTCAGCTGTCTCTGCCAATGTGTATTTTTACAACATTTTGATAAGAATTACAAGTTATTAGGATCAAATAAACATAATCCATGGTGACTGTATTAACTTCCATCCTGAGCATTAGCTTTTCTATCAGCCTCAGTAAGATAGTCCTGGTCAGCATAGATAAGAAAGCCCGTGAAGGTGCTGTCTGTCCAGAAAGGGTCAAAGAAGAGTCCGTTCTGTTCAGAGTAGAAGATCTGCAGCCACACCTGGTCTGACTTCTGCAGATGGAGGACAGTAGAACCAGATGCCACATCATGGTTCCCTGTATTTGCATCAAACGTCTTGATCTTGTACTGTCCATTGTGGACCAGCCCGATGGCCAGGTGCTTATTGGCCAGAGTGATATCGTAAGTGAAATAATAGACCCCGGGGATGACACAGACAAATTTCCCACTGCTGGTGTTGTAGTGACCTCCCTCGTTCAGCATGATCCTGCTGAAGCGGATTGGCAGTCGTTCTTTGGGGTAGCTCTTTGTCACCGCCACTGAAAAGGCTGATCGGGCTGTACTGCCACAGTTGCAGCCTCCAGGAGCTCCTTGCTCACCCTTGTCACCCTGCTCTCCTTTTGGTCCTTGTTTTCCAGCCGTCCCAGGTGTTCCTCGAAGTCCCTTCAGTCCTCGAGGTCCAGCCTTGCCTATGACACCTTCACGCCCTGTCACACCTGGCTTGCCTTGGTTCCCGGGCCTCCCTGGATCACCTGATAACAGATGCAAAATGATGAAGGACTTAAAGGACTGAAAAGCACCACAATATGATTTTGTACCTCACAGTTTATTGTCTGCTCTAATGGAACCTGTCTCCTAGTGTATCAGGTTAACATGTATTCATCCTTAAATTACTGTTATTCATGTCTTACTTGTTATATGGTACACATAATATATGTATATGTGTGTATATACACACACACACACAAAATCATGTTTCTTAGCGATTCTTATACAAACCATGATGAGTCATGTTGATAAAACAATGTTAAATATGTTGTGTGAGCTGTTAAAGGCAGCCAAATTACAACAGCAGCAAGTCAGTGAGTAAATACCTCCCTCTCCCTTTTGTCCCTTCGCTCCATCTTTCCCGTCTGGGCCATCCTTCCCAGGGGGACCCATGGGACCCATGGACCCTGGTGATCCAGGGGCTCCAGGGTTCCCTGCAGGTCCGGCTGGGCCTGGCAGGCTGCAGACCAGCTGGGAGGAGTGGATGGTGATGTTTCGACCTTTCTTGAGTGAGGCATTTGTTGACTGGGAGAAGACAGCTGACAGCAAGCAGAACATCACACATATCTGGAGCATGATGGTCCCTGTAGAGAAAAAGTAACTCTTCACAACAATATATTTGTTTAAGGTTTGAGTTAGTCACAATCAGGTGATTTACAGAATATAATATGTGCCCAGTTAAAGAGTCTGAAAAGGAGAGCAGAGTGTACATGCATATTATCTACAACTAGAATCAGACGAAAAACATGTTGAGCAGTCGTTGCGTAAATGTTGTGGTCAGTAACATGCTGTGACTAAAAGCCATGATGAGAGATACAAACATAAATAATCCATAAATAATGCTTAAATCGAAGCAAATTATGGCGTTAAAGGCATGTTTTAGTGACGGGTGTGAACCAGCCCTTTCAAAAACATGGAGAAACAACTTACCAGTGGAAAAATTATGACCCATGGACATTTTTCAGCTCTGTCCAAGTCCTTTTTCTGCACGAGAGTGCACAAACTCTCCTACATGATTTTCCAATAATCGGTGAGATTTCATTCTGCAAAGGACGTGCGGCAGAGAAATGTGCAGCCCAGTGAATCACAGTCCATAACATCCGCCCTGTTTACACTGCCAAAAAATACTTTCACCATGATGTCATTAAATTCAAGTCAGTGCAGCAGTGTTGCACAGCTGAAGTGGTGACGCACCGTGTTCACACTCACACTGTGGGAAAACAGCACACTGTATTGCAGACATGATTAAACATAGAGAACAAAGTCAACAGTTACAACGTTGTTCAGAATCAAACAGCACAAGGTGGTCTGCAGAAGTTTATAGAATGCACTGTGAATAATACCAGATGTGTTTATGGCAAAGCTGATAGCTGAGAGACCAATAAAAGTGTTGCAGCTGTTGGGTGAGGCAGAGCCTGGAGCTGAGCACTCCACTGCATTCACCTTTAACTGGAAACATGTGAACAGAAATTATATAAACTAAATCACAATCACAATCACAAAATCCTACAGCCATCAAAGAATCAAAATGAGTTGTTGGAGTAATATTTAACTTGTGTGACGGTGACAAAAACCTATTCGATATCAAACATCAGTGATCTCCAAAACACTTCCCGACTGAGTTAACTGTTGGATTTGATGCATGTGCAACTACACTGCTATTTATGAAACAATGTACATCGATCTCATGAAGCTGAGATCTGTTCCTTGCAGATTGTAACAACGGATGACTTGCTTAAAACCTGAAATATTATTCATTTCTTCTTTCAGTTACGTTCAAATGTCACACAATGCTTCTCTATCCATCATTAATGACTCAATAAATGACCATTATTTCAGGTGGATAATTTAACATCTGTGTTAAATGATCAAAAAATATTTTTGGTAACTAGACATGCAAAAATTAATCAATTAGTCGTCAACTGTTAGTTGAATCCCCGGCAATTTTGACAATTTTTTTGGGTCATTTGTTACCATTGTGTCTCCATGGTTACTTTTGCGTTTCCATGGTTATGGACATATCTCCAGGGTAACGGATGTGTTTCCAAGCATACATGCGTGTCTCCTTGGTTACAGACACTTCTTCATGGTTATGGATGCGTTTCCATGGTTGCGACGTGTCTCCATGGTTACCAAGAGTTTCCATGGTAACAGAAGTGTTTCCATGGATTTTTAACTACCTACTTATTTGATATTCAGCATTCTGATTATCGGTATTAGTGTTTCAGATTGCTGATAAAATGAAGAAATATAAAAATGCAGTACTTTTGCTCTGATGTCCCACAGCGGAAAGACATTGATACATACAACATTACTGTAGATATAAATGATCAGAATGAAGCCCAGCACTAATATTTAGACATTTAAGTCCACAGCAGACCGCCATACCACAGTGACTAATCTGCCAAGTGACATTAACACTTATGAGCCACTGAAGCGAGATCCTACCAGTACCTACAAAAAGAAGATAGGATATATACATTTCTGGTTTCTCCAATCTTCTGTGAAACAACCCATGCATAAACTTCAGGTTATGAACTTCTTTTAAAAATACAAAAAAGCTAATTAGCAGTTACCTTATCAGCATCAGCCATGAGATCATTAGTGGCAGCCCTATTGATAACACTAAAACATTAATAGTGATGTTAATCAATGTTCATTGTCTATGTAAATAAATAAAAACATTTTATACAAGCACAAAGCATTCAGACAAATATATATTTTATTATAAAAATGCATTAAATCCCAGTAAAAGTAGTTAGCATCCTCAGTTGTAATGAAATATTTCAACTCAGTTGTAATGAAATATTACAACTGAGGGTGGCTGCCAGATTTAATAAATTGTACATTTTACCACTGAACTGATTAAGTAGAACTCAAAAACTCTCATCACTGATACTTTATCAGCCTGCAGCATCAAAAACACAAAGTTTGCAAAATGAAATGAACAAAAGCTGTACACCAGTTCTGTCATGACTGTAAATCAAACAGAAGCTCCTGCTGTAGCTTTACAAGATGAGGCTTATTTCCACCGAGCAGCAGCTCTGGTAGAGTCCTCTAGAGTCCTTGGGGAGGGTTGAGGGGTGTCTGCAGGGATGAAGAACAGCTCACTGTCCCAAAAATGAAGCCATGGGATCATCTGGTCGGCAGCGTTTCATGCGGAAGGCCTCCAGCTCCTCCTCTGTGGGCGCCTTCACCTCCATAAGGCTGTTGTACGGCCTCTTCCTCTCATCTATCTGCATTATTGCGTCTACGTGCTTTACCCACTTGTCCTCTGCTTCTAGCGCCTGGGAGGAGGAAACAGGTTGGAGATCAGCCACATAGAAATTAGCCAAACTGGAGATAGAGACAGATGAACACAAAAATAACTTTACCTTCTTCAGCTTCTCCTTCTTCTTCTCCTCATCCTCTGAATCACTGCCATCAGAGGTGTGCTTCTTGTTCTTTTTGCTCTTCTTTTTCTTCTTCTTCTCCTTCATCTTATCCCGATGCATCTGGAGATTAAAAACATTAGAATTACATCTACATTTTCACTGAAAATAAAAACATAAAAATAATTGTTAAAAGTCACTTACCTCCAGCAGAGTCTTGGGCGCTTCTTCTTCCTCCTGAGGCTCAGCCAGACCCTCCTCAAATGGCACACAGTCTGTGTTGCTCTTCAGGTTACAAAGAGAACAAAAACATCATGTAAGTTTAAAAAAAACTATAAAGTAAAAGAGCCCTTAATCCCTGTTAGCACATCCACTTACGATTTTAACTCCAGTGTCTCCTGTGCAGTAGCTCTGTTTGACCATGGAGTGGCAACACTTGTATCCCCAGAAGCCATCTTTCCAGTAGGAGCCCCAAATACACTAAAGAAAGAAGATTATTTTAGAGTAATGCAAAGGAAATGTGTCAAAAAGTAGTTTTCCATGGTCTCCCCGGTGTCCTTACAGTGTGGTTGTTGATGAGCACGTCCTCCTCATATTTGGAGCGAGCCACGGCCTTCTCGAGCCCCTTCAGTACGGCGCCGTGACGAGAGTACTCCACATAGTCCTCCGTCTGGGCCAACAGCAGCTCCCGCGGCGGTGCATCCAAGTGCTCTTCACCTCCATACTGATTGTTGCACAAAAGCAGAAACATCATCAACAAAGTCCTCAGCCAGAATGAATACTTAAACCTCCTGTATACTGTGCAACTATTGGCTGAGAGAATAAATATGCAGCTGCTTTTAACAAAAGATTTGAGCTCTGTACCTTCTCTAGGATGCCATCCCTCTGTTTCTCTTTAAAGTCCTCCTTCTTGACCTTGAAGGACTTGTGGAGCAGCTCCAGCTTGGTGGGGTCGGCCTGCAGATGCACCTCGGAGCCTCTCTCATAGGCCTCCCAAGCAAACACTGTAACAAGATGAAGACATTATCGTTATTTACACGCTACAGTACAAACACATGCACAGGAAGCTGGAAAATATCTTAGTGACTTACACTGTGTTTGAGCCATGGTGATTGTGTCCCCAGAATAGCGAGCAAAGTTGTCTCCAGCATACCCCACTCTGTCAAACAAAACAAGCTTTGTTACATTCAATGTTATTATGCAATGTAGGCCACTGAGAATGCTTGACTAATAAGGAATCAAAGTAACTTACTCGTCGGGGTTCATGCCAGTGTTGGAGTACGGGTTCTCTCTCATAGCTCGCGTCTTTGGATCATAGTATGCCGAGTTCGGATCCAAATTCCTCAAGTACTGTGAGCCAAGGACAGGAGAGGTTCAAATTATTGGTCGCCTCAGGGTTAAAGCAACAATTCATTAGACGTTTGAGGCAGCAGAACATGGTCCACCACACTAAGATCTAAAAGTCTGACCACAGTGAGAGTAAAACAATAGCTCAGAGCAGAGAAAAGGCCTGTGTTTGCAGACATGTTTCGTACTTTGGCTGTGTCTTCTCTGATACGCAGATTCCTGACTGTGATTCGTCTCTTGGAGTCAAAGTTCTGACCGGGCATGTCGATGTCATCTGCATATTTATCTTCATCCTCATCCTCGCTGTCATGTTCACGCTCCTGCAGAGAAAGGATATTAAAAAAAAAAGAACTGATTGGTGTGTAGACAGGAGTTTGCCTTTTCCCTCTTTAAATTAGACAACAATAGAATCCATTATCATTAGAATCTCCACATTACAGAACACTTACAGTTTGGTCCAGTTTTCCAGATGCCAGCTCATCCTGAAGCTTCTGGGCTTTCAGTGTCCGTTTGGCCTGAGAGGAGAGTCAGATTCACGTATGTAACAGGAAGCAGATGAACAGTGTCAAATGTCTTTCACAGCTTTCATACCAGATGCAAATACACATCAGCTCACACTTCAGTGCATCTCTGCTACGTTTGCTTGATTCATACACCAACAAAAAAAGCTGTTTTAATTCAGTTTTTTTTAAACCAAGCTCACTTTACCACTGGACAGCTTACCAGATCTACTTTGGCGTACTCTTCCACGATGCGCTGGTGTTCCTCGGGATCGTACCCGTTCCACCGGTCCCGCTTCCCATCATAGTCCAAGTCAAGTGACACCTGAGAATGTTCATCTGGAGCTATGCCTGTGCCTGTGAACTTTGCCCCAACTTTTCTGGGTCGCTGGGACAAAAGTTAAGGTCAGAGTTACATTTTATCTATCACAGATGTGACATTCTTTTAATGCAAAGCATTAGAAAGCCGTGAACGCTCATCTCTACTGCAAGATGATTACTTTAATCCATTTTACCTCCAAGCAGTCCTTTTTCTTGTGTGTTATGGCACCACAGTTTTCACATGCTCCTTTACGAAACTTAGTGGTGACAGAACCCTGTTTGAAGAAAAAAGAGAGAGAGAGAGAAAGAGCCATTAAGATAATTTTAAGTCAATTTGAAATAGCTACATTGAATAACTATTTGATTCACTATCACCTCTTGCACTCCTCTCTTGTACCACTCTCCAATGGATGAGTACTGAAGCTCAATTTCACTTTGTGGCCTCTGATGCTTTAGTGTGGGCCTTTTGGAGGGATCGATGTACCAGGGCACTGATGAAATGTACTGTGGGATGTGAGGGTTGATGTCTCTGAAAAAGAAAAGCAGCAACACAAGCAGTTCAAAATGATGTTACAACTGCAGCTTCATTATATATACGACAGTATAAAGTCACTTTACTAAATGTAGACATAAAGATCAGTTAACTCATTATTATAAGTACTAGTCAACCTATGGAAGCAGTTCTTTAATGTCTTCGTGTGTTACTTTGGAGGACCTTTATTGTGTCTGAGAAAATAACCTGATTGTTGTTATTAGGTTTATTCCAGCTTTGACATGAACTCAAGACAGCTGTATCATGGCAGACTCAAGCAAAGAAAACCCTAATCGTTGAAAATATAAAACACATGATGCATTAAATTTGGTTTAAATTCCCTTGAATAAGTAACTTTGGGCTGGGGAGACCATGTTTGATTTTATAGCTTTCCAAAATATGGGTTATGAACATTATATACAAGTTAGTACTTTACAATGATATTTTTTGAGCTGCAACAATTAGCCGATTAGCAATAAATGATAATCAATTTACTGTGTCATTTTTCAAGAAAAGTGTTAAACACTTGCTTTTTCCAGTTTCTTAAATGCAAGTTATTGTTGCTTGCTTTGTCATTTATAACACTACAAGTCTTTGCGTTTTGAACCGTTGGTTGGACAAAATAAGCAATCTGAATATGTCACTCTGAGCTTTTGGAAACTGTGATGAGCACCGATCTTTTCTTGACTAATCAAATAACCCATTGCGGAAACAATCGTAGATTAAATAACTGTTGGCTGCTGTTCCATCCAATATGACATGAATGTGGAATTCACCAGGTAGGGGAGACCAAATGAAAGATCCCTTACATGTACATTTAGTATGCAGCATGTTAAGATTTATTCAAGGAAGCTGACGTTTATGAAGTGACATTACAGCACACACAGGTCCCTGCTAGCATCCAGACATGACACAGCTGTAAGCTGGACTGGAGCACCGTTCTCTGTGCAGACATAAACTTACTTTCCCTCCTCGTCCACCTCAGCTGGAGCGTTTCCGAGCTTCCTCTGCTCCTCCAGCTCCTTCTTCTTCCTCCAGTCCTCCCTGGTCATCTTCTTGGGCTCATCCAGACCCACGATCCCCTCCGAGCTCGTCGCAGGATTGGTAGTAGCCTCCTCGGTCATGACTGAACCTGCCACCAGAAATGAACCTTATTTCATTACCCCTAAGAATCGCAAACTAACATGACGAAGTGTGAACACAAACCGATCCAGAATAAACATCTCACTGTACCAACCCAGCAGTGAGTGCATCTTGTTTACAGTTATACAAGTTAAAACAGAAGCTATTTCGTCACTATAACGTTAGCTGATCCAAGTTAGCTGTTTACCTTCTAAACTACAACGTGTAGGAAGCAGTTTATCTCATACACACTGATTAGATAAATAACCATACCTTGGTAAGATCCAACTAATCACACGGTGGTTGATATTCCCCTCTAAAAATGTCACTTCTCTCGATATTGAGCTCTGTGTTTGGGCTGGTCCGTTGTGTTTGGACTAACACACGACCGTCGCCATTTTACATCAACTGCAGCTACGTCACATCCGGTCTTCCTCTGTGACGTTGATATTAAGAGTCACCGGCGGAAGAGAGCGACTTCTTGTGGACACAGCCGCTGCAAGGACAGCGTTGTTTTGCACGATGACGCCATCGAATCAATATTTGAACCTTCAGAGTGCGCAAAAGCACTAAATGAACTGATAAAGGGTCCTACAGTGGTTCCATATTCATTATATAGTTCTGTCTCTTTCTCTGTCTTACTTTAATATGTGTGTTGTTTATGTTGCAGATTCCTAAATGTATGTGTTTAATATGATTCTCAAACAGTAAATCAGAGAACAGGTAGTGATACAGTGTAGAAAGTGTGACGGAGAAAGGGATTAAAAGGGTCCTAGCAGCTCAGTTCTTCCCCCAAGGGCTTGATGGAGCCTTGATTGATAATGATAAAGAGAAAGAAAATAATGTCTACATAAGGCAAAGCTTTAAATGGCCTGGACTGTGTATGATTTGAAACCAAAATACTCGATCTTGATATCAACACCTAAGTTCTTAGTGGAAACTTTAATCGTTGATATATGTAATTTGACTTAACTTGTAAAACTGACTTAAATTCAAACTCTGTTACAGGTAACTTTAACTTGGCTCTCACTTGTGGAGATGACAGCTGATGGAAAACCATTATATTCCAACTCGTGGCAAAATCATTATTGATATTTACTACTGTTCTGACATTACATTTACCATAAATAAAATACGAAGTATCTAAAATTTTGATCTTATTAGTCAAGATTAAAATTATTTATGTGGTTGAAATTGTCACAAGTGAGAAGATCATTTCAGACGTCTCGAATTACATGTCAGATAACCGACACGCAATTGTAAGAAATTTCTACTCGCCAAAATGGTGAGTTTTGTATATCTTTAAGTCAGTTATGAGCAGTCAAAGTGTAATTTGTACATGTGAAAATATATTTGTACATATCCAAGTTGCTGAAAAGTCACTAATGAAATCTAAAATAACTACAAGTCAGCCCTCCAGATTAAATGTAATCGGGGCTTCTTACCATGGTTAGCCAAACTTGCCGTGAAAATGCTGCATTTGTAGTAGAAACCTCAGGTAAAAACATAATTAGACAGGTTACAAGAAGCACAGTGAGTAACGAAAAACTACATTAAGAAGTAATTGCTTATTTATATACAGCAGTGCTGCCTCAACTCCTTTAGACAACAATTCTCATGCCAGATGTGACTGTAAGGAAAAGAAATATTGGATACCAAGTGAATAAGTACTTAGATTTTATTATCTAACTTAGTGAATGGGACAGCAGTGATGAATGAAAAACAAACGTTAGTTAAATCTGTGATGCCTTTTGACTCTTTGAAATGTTATGACATCACTTTGTTTTCTCTGCGTCTCCAATCCTGAGCTCTGACCTACCCGTTTGGAGGAAAGAAGGATGCACTCGCGGAACGAACGGGCCGATGTCGTAGTGAGATTAATCACCTCAAACCCGCAATAGCTCCAGTGGGTTTACTTTTTTTTTTTTTGCATTCCTCAGAAGCACCAAGCAGGTATTGTTGTGCTTGACTGTAACATAGACCAGTGGGAACACTATTCTGATCACTCTTGTAATTAGGACATGTTAAAGACAGTAACAACAACGCAAGATGCCGTTATGAAGACAGTTTGGTCAGGTGTAACTTCTAACCTTTTTCTTATATTCCAAAAGTTAAAAAAAGGCCAAAAAATGTAAACAATGTTGAGAACGAACAAAAGAACATAACAGCACCAGACACAAATAAACATATTGACATAAGTATAAAGAGATGGACTGAGCCAATCCTCGAGCCTTAGCACCAGTACACGTTCCCCGCTGTCAGTCCAGCAGTCTGGGGATGAGAAGGCAACGCGGTACCAAAGTGAAGGCAGTGTCGCGTTCAGGTAGGTACCAAAATAACAAACTCTCGTAGTCTTTCTTTAACTTTTTCGTCCTTCGAACGTCTACTGAGAGTTTCTGCTGAGTGGTTCTGAAAGAGCAGATGGACTGAGTCACTTGTCATCGTCCTCCACCCTCCCCCACTCCTCCATGTCCTCCCCCTCCACCTCTCCATCATCCCCATCTTCGTCCACATAATCACCCCAAGTGTCATACACGTCCCCTCCTTCTTCCTCCTCCTCTGCCTCCACCAGGTCACCTCCATACACCGGTTCGTCCTCCTCATCTTCCACAATCTCCATCTCCTCCATTTCATCCTCATCCTCCTCTGCTTCTTCTTCTTCTTCTTCTTCATCGTCGTCTTCGTCATCATCATCGTCGTCTTCCACGTCTTCCATCTCCAACCCACACACCTCCCCATCCTCCACTTCCCCATCCTCTCTCTCGTCCTTGGAGGAGGTGGGGGTGGAAAACGTATTCCCTTCAGTCCTGTCTGCGAGGTAGGACCTGTTGGAGGGGACGAAGCTCGAGGTAGCAGTTTTTGTGTTGATGTAGAGGCGGGGAGGCGGTCCCGGCAAGGCTGTCGCAGCCTGGCCGGCAGAGGAGGTGATGGGGACGGGGCCGGCTCTTCTGGAGTCTGGGACCAGCGTGAGGGGCGTGGCCCCGGGCCTCATGGAGGTCATGCTGGGCACGTATTCACGGATCTCCCCCGGCTCCAGCGGGTCAGGACCACAGGGGTCATGTTCACTGCAGGACAGCTTGCCATCCAGCTTGGAGATGAAGAGCATGCCTTCACGATGCTCCTTACAGTACGAGCTTGGGCACATCTCACAGAACGACGCTGCCTCTTTACCACAGACGTCACACTGGTGCCAGGGACACTCCCATCGCCCTGGAGACAAGAAGGAAATACATCTTGGCAAGTTGTTAAAACTAATAAAGCTGTTTTGAATATTAACAACTCCATCTTACAAAACTCATCTACACCCTGCTTAAGGCTTTAGTAGCATAATGTGTGCTCCAAGTTGTCCTGACATAAATAATATCAGCCCTCCACCTCTACTTGCCTGCAGGTCTCTTGGCCAGGTTGAGACAGTCAGCGTGATAGACCTTCGGGCATCCTGGCTTCTTGCAGGACACTATCTGGCCCCCATCACCACAGCTGAAGCACTCGTCTTCCCTCTCCTTGGTCACTTCTTGCTTGGTCTTCTTCCTTCTCTTCCCTTCCTTGAGTTTGAGTTTCTCTGCTGATGGCTGGTTCTGAACAAGGAAAAGAAAGATTACAGCTCTCTTTCAAAGTTGTACAATAAGGCAAGTATAGATTCAACTGAGGGGTGAACGTGTGCTCGCACTGCGATTTTAACTGTCTAACATAGGAGTTTACCTTCGGCCGAACACCCAGGAAACCACTACAGTTAGGTGCCCCACATTTACAGACAGTTTTCCCATTGCCGAGACACTCCAGGTTGTAGTTGAAATTCAGCTCCACACCTAAAGTACAAATTGTATTAGATGTATGCTGCGCCAGACATTCCTACTGTTAGATAACACAAAAAAGAGAAGAAGGCCACCGCTCAAACCTCGTGGGATGTCTTGTAGAGCAAATAGCCCCACCCTGGTATCCCCGTTCACAGTCCACTTCTGAGTCTCACAGTTTGGCTGACAGCAGTGGTTCATGAAGCGAGCTTGGTTCCCTTTGGGTCCGGCATCAATGATCCGGTCCTGGAGGAACAAAAAAAAACAAAACACTGGTTTGCACCAAGCATGTGGCCTACATTATCAATCCAGTATATTGCAAAGCTCTGTTGTATACAGAGTGTTTGTAGCCTTCAGGCTCAGAGAAGGGGTTGGGTCATTTCAAGAGTACCGATCACATTATGTCAGTACTATGTTTAGTGCATCTGTGTGAGAGACTAATTTAGAGTATAAAGAGAAAGCGTGAGTGTGAGAGCGAGACTACGCAATGCCTGCAGCTTGTACAATTACAGTGAGTCACGGTGATGGCAAGCCAAAGTCACAGTTGTGGTTACACTTTTCAAAACTCCACAAAGTCACCACTCGCGGCAGTATGTGAAATTCAAAATGCAAAGCTGACTAGACAACACTCTCTGACCCGGGGAAACACCTGCTCAAACACAAACTTTGCGCACAAACTGAATAGTGTAAGTTTTTTTGGTTTTTTTAACTACTATGAGGCGCCACTCATCAACATGCTTTTAGTTTTAGTAAGTGTGAAACCTCCTTGTGAAACCACTTGAATTGCTTAAGCTACAGAGAAATATTACAGTATACAAGCACTGCGGTGGTGACAACATCATGAGAGACAATGCCAGTGTTTCCTCTACGTCTTCAGATAAGGAAGTCTAGACTCTGCAATTGCGTATTGCTGCCCTCTACTGCTTGTTATTATCAGGGTTTGTACACAATTTCCATAATCAAATTCAATCAAATTACATTCATAAAGACACAGAATTGTGGCAAATTAAGGGGAAAAAACAAAAGTGTTTGTTTCATATTGTGTCACCTCTCTGTATTTAGACATAGAATCCTAAACAACGTGGCTAAGCAAATATGAAATAACTTATTATGAATGTAAAGCAGCTACAATTTCAAGCACTTTTCAAATCCTTAACACATCACACTAAAAGTTGAGCGTTTAGGGTTTCAGCATAGTCCAATTCTGGGCTGGGATTCCATCATTTTCTTCATTTTAATCCAGTTATCTAGACTGAGGAAAGTGTGCAGAGTAAAAACTGCTTCACCAGCAGCTCATAGGTCTTTTAAAGGCTTCCTCCTCTGAAGCAACGCCAGCACTACTCTCCATCTGCTGATATTTTTAAACAACTGAAATCCCATTTTTGTTTTACAGAGAAAGTTAAGTACAGATAGAGATAATGTTGACTACCAGTACCAGTAGATCCATGTGAAAGTGACATTCTGGAATCAGGAAATGTACCTCAAGTGGCTCCCACTGCCAAATTAATGTGGTTGGTACCCTTCAGAGTACCCAGCTCAGTATTCGACCCTAACACTCAGAATCACCTTGTCCAGTGTAAGCATGTAGAAGTTACAGATGTCGTTCTCCTGCGCGTGTTTGATTCTGGCTCGACATTCCTCTTCATCGATCACCTCACCCACATACTCACTCACGAAGGCTCCCTGTGGAACAAGAGATGAAGAACAGGCAAGGTTGTCGATCAGCACAGAGGGATTCATGTGAATATTATAGCCACACACATTTGTCATAAAGTGATTTCTTCTAAAATACCTTCTTGATGTCCGACACAGCACGCAGGCCCCAGCCGCAGGACAGCGTCCTGTAAATCTCCACAGGTGTATACTCGCGCTTAGTGAAGGCCTGGTTCTGACAACGCTCCCCTGCCGCACACACCTGAGGGTGGCACTCGTACATCAGCATTCGATTAATGCACTCCGAGTCGATGCCACATGGGTTCTCGTCAGACGCTTTACAGTTACAACGGGGGATCTCGGACAGGTCAGCAGTAATGATCTGCACCTTCCCAACTGGCCGGTTTACCTGAGAGACAGAGACAGGAGGGTGATGTTTTCACCGGACATCTCAGTGAACTGCTCTTTATGTCAGGCTAGAAAATCACAGATGAGCATGTGGTGACATGTGATACCCTAATGTGCCGGTACGGAGGAGGCTTCTTGTCATTCTTTCTGTCCTCCTGAAGCTGCTTCATCTCCTTTTCTGCCTGCAGCTCTTTGAAACGCTCCGCTGCTTCAGTCAGCGCTGAAAAGACAAAATTAATGAATTAAGAGGAGAAGGATCACATGTTTAATATGAAACACGTAAACTCAATTAATGGAAACAAGTACATACCCTTTTTGTACACTGCATCTGCACCTTTTCCCATTTTCTCTATGTTGTGAGTATCACCCTCCATGTACGGGAAGACTCTGGCCTGGTACGTCCACACAAAATCTTTGGAGCCAAAAAATTGCACTGGGAACTCTCCCACCTCGTGTTTCATCCTCAAGATGTTACTTGGGACATCTTTAGCCAGACAGACCTCTGCAGGCCACCATCTAGAGAGTTAGATCAGTTTTCAGAAATGCAAATACGGGTGTGTTAGCTGTGGCTTACAGCTGTGTTGTATATGGGGAAGTAATGTCAGGTGATATGGCCTAAAAATAGTACCACATTATTTGTGGGTTTAATCGTGGGACATGATATATATTCTGAAATCTCAATCAAATATCACTATACGTCACATATTTGTGATCAAATCAAACCTTGAACAGCAACAATATCGCAGGGATGACTACTGTACTTTCACATAATGGTAACACAATGAGACGTTTAATAAATAATCAGGTATGTGGATGTAATGACTAGGGGGTAAAGACAAGTTTGGACCAAGTAGAACAGTCAGATAAGTTCATCACTTTACTGTAATGCAGCCTTTCGAAACCAGGAAAAGACAACACTCATGTCAGATCAATGTTGCACCCTCACCTGTATCGTCCCCATTTAACCCACAGAATGTCTTTAATACGAGGCCTCTTTCCAGCTTTGCAGTCGTTGCAGAACCAGCTGCCCTGAGGCATCTCCATATTCAAACACTCCTGATGGAAAGCAGCGGGACAGGATTCACAGCACAGCAGACTGCCCCCTACAAAATTAGAAATTAGAATTGCTTATTTTGTCCACTCAACAAATGGGGGAAATCAAGCAACACTACACATCATTGTGGCGAGCCAAATACTGATATGTTATCAAAACTGTTGATTGTCAGCTGATCTACGGTGACTTATCATTTAATAAAGCAATAACAATGAAGGCAAGACACAAGACGATAATATCTGTGTTAGTCATGACGGTACCAAACTCAAAACATGCTGTGATGCAACATTCAGACATATTCATGTTAGATTGCCTGGTCACAGGTGTGTGTGTTTGTGTGTGTGTGCGTGCATGTGTGCACAGAGACAGCATACAAATGGAAGGAAAATCCATTCCACGGATAGATTTTCCAAGCAGCAAAACAACTGATTCTCTCCTGAAGAAGAAAGCGTGGTGCATTTTACAAAGCTACCTTTTCTATATTAACATTTGAAACATGGACACAGTTTGGAAAGCTCTATTAAGATCCAGGTTATTTAACAGTTTCACAATTTTACCACTATGACTGTGCCTGTATTTATAATATATGTTAAACTGTTTTGACGGCATTTTAAAAAGACCAGACTTACCTTCAGAGCAGACAAAGCACCAGCTAACATTGATGTGTTCATGGTTCTTGCAGCCCTTGCGGGGAGTGAAGTGGTTTGGACAGAGGAAGCTGTTGTTTGCCAGCACCAAGCTGCCTGCTGCCATACAGTTGTCATTGGCATGATAGGCCACAGGGCAGCGTACACACCGAGCCAACCGACCTACGATAAAAATGCAGGGAAGCAGAGAGACAGCTTAATTCATGCACATATGGACAACTAATTAAGGTTTTGTTACAATAACCAGACAACACACTGTGCTCTCAGTCCAATGAATACTTTGGAGAGCTGATAATCAAAAGAGATGCTACCACAAAGCACAAGAAAGGAATTGTGTAAATGGTTAAATGAGCCAAAATTCTGCTCAGTAAACTTGAATTTGACTATGAATTGGTTAAACTTGGCTTAAGTGTGCCAGATCAAATTGTAAAAATCCTACACAACACACACTACATCAAGGATGTTGTACGAACAAAGCATCTCAGGCTGTTGGCTCCATTTCTAATGGCACATGAGCAGAGACGAGAATCATCACCTACAGCTACTCTGTTAGGTATAACATTTACTCAACCAGCCCAAAGCTCCAGAGGGTGAATCATTCATAAATGATTAATCATTAATCACCAAAACAAATCCTGATGTCTCAGGTCGTGAAACTGAAAGTCTATTAATAATGAGTTTAATAGTTCAATAACTTAATTGTTCAATAACAATGTCTTATTAACCAGTAAGCAGCTGAGGTCAGCTTTTGCCAACTTGATTCAGGGGCATAAATCACCATATATGACTTTTTACATTTTGTCACATGACAAAAAATTAATTCCACTGGTTAGCTAGTACAGCCGATAGTCCAAACTAAGCGGTTGTACTGCATGGAAAAAACTGACAGAAGGTCTCAGATATGCTCTAAATGTGGCAATTTCTAAATCATTTCTCTTTTCATTTGCCTGTGACTGAGCTCTAAAACATGCACTCTATTCTGCTTGTGCTTTACATCTGGAAGAAGACGTCCAGTCACCCCTGGAGTTCAAAAAGAGATAAACACGTAGTCCAGGCTTCTTCTTATTTTCTTCTTCTAATTACTTATCTTTTCATTCTCTTTTTAAATCACTACTACAGGCAACTTTTACAAGCAAGCATTTCAAAGTAGAATCGTTGTTGGCGCCTCTTTCAAAGACAACCTGATTGTTTCCATTTCCCTCAGCAACAACACAGGACAAAATGAGAGTTTATTCACTCATTTAGTCTATACAAGAAATGGATGGGCAGTAAACTGTCCTTTTCCAGTGTGACCGTGTGCCCAATGGCAGATAAAAATGTATAGTGATAGTCGGGGTTTATAGGAAGCTATATATAAGCTATACATTTATAATATAAATGCTGATGGTTTCATTATTTTATATCCATTACATTGTGCAATCATCTGCTTCTGTGTATGACAATTGCTATAAAAAAACAACTTGATATGGACCCCAGATCTTAACTCAACAAATCAGAATATGTATGATACTGTGAAGGTTTAAATCCACAGATAAACCCGCAGCATACCTTTAGAGCAGTTGCTGAGGGGGTTGGTGATGTGGCAGGAGAGACACACGTGCAGAGGGCAGCGAAAGCCTTTGTTATGTGGCTGCGTGGCTGAGAAGGCCAGTATACAGTCGGTGTGGTAGAACTTCCCACACAGTGGTATCATGCAGCGCTTCACCCCACTGCCAGACTTCTTACACACAAAGCACACATGGACACCTGAAAGCAACAGGAAGCATTTATTAACTCACATATGTAACAGCAACCACTTTATTTCATGACCTGTGACAAACACTAGGTGAACCTACCAGTGTTGCATTCACGACAGAGGAATTTCCCCTTGGGAGCCGCTGACAGGCCAATACACTGAGGATGAAAGGCTCCATAACAGTGGCCGTCACACACCAGCAGGTCGCCTGTCCTCTCACACACCTGCAGAAAAAATACCCGCAAATACAGAGTAAGAAACATGATAATGATGTCTCTCTATAAAAAAAAAAAAAAGAAATGATGTGTGAGAACAGAAGCCAAGCCATACAAAACATTTCACTTTTTGGTGGTTGATCTCACCTGACACACATTCTCCTTTAAAGACGTGGCTCCTATTTTGCCTTTAACATCCACTTGGGAAGAGAGGCTGTCACTCGACCCAACAGACACCACCTATAGAGATAAAGAAGGGGATATTGCCACTCAAGCACAACGTTACAGCAAGGCTACAGGTTTTTTTCCTCTCGGACAGACGACCAGGCACTGAACATGCGCACCTCTGGTTTGGGAGTTAGTGTTCCAGTGTGTGCATCTTGTGTCTCTTCAGTGTCGCAGGGCTCCAGCTCCACCTCCGCCTCCTGCTTCGGGGTCTTAGATCCTCGGGGGCTGGGAGGTCTTTCTGAAGTGAGGTCGTCGAGGAGATCTTTGCTCTCTGAGTGCTGGGGGGCAGGAGCAGGCACAAGTGCAGAGGACGTGCCAGGTACATGCTTCTCCTTCTTCAGAGATCCAACCTATCCAGTGTCAGATTTCATTGTGTTTAGGATGGTTAGATGTATTTCTAGCGTCACATTGTTTGGTGGGATATGAGTATAGTAACTGTATTTGTGTAGTACCTGAGTTTTCTTGACTAACACTTTCATCTCTGAAGTAACTCCACTGTATCGCTTTAGATTCTAGAAAACAGAAAGATGGTGGGAAACAGACAATATTTCCAATGCTTCTCCAAAACATTAACTGGACTGTTTTGTTTTTCCCCCTTTCTCAGGGATAGCTGGCTGGTGCACTCCCACACAGCCATCGGAGTCTAAACATACCTTCTTCTTCGTAGGAGCAGCAGCCACTTCTTCTATGGCACATTCCAGCACCTTGTGCGACAGCTTTCTTGGCCTCTTTCTTTCTTGTATTAATAACCCTGTATCTGAAGTAAAAATAACAATAATGCAGCATCTATTCTAATGTTATCTCATAATCAAATAATTCAAATATTCTCTCCAGCAACATCTGTCTATTTTACATCATACAGCAAGACATCTTACACTGGATTAAAGATAATATCCAGCAAAAAAAAAAGATACTTTCACTTAATTTACCAGATTCAGGAGGTAGATCAGTTTCTTCTGCTGCCTCTGTGTCATGAGAAGGTTGTGTTGTGGCCGGAGATACGGAGGTTACAATTGTAGAAAGCTCATCCTGAGATGGACTCTGTTCCAGCTCTGACTGAGCCTCGGTGGGCTCTGCAGAAGGCGAGGACAAGGTCGAGGCTGAGGTAACAAGTCCTGGTGTTGTGCTGAGATCATGGAGTGCTGTCATCCCTGATGTCTGCTCGTAAACACACACAAAAGAAGCAACATTGGAGTACATCAAATACATTGTTTCCATTTGAACACACAGGAATAACTCACCAATGTTTCTATTTGTTTCTGGAATGAGATGTTGTTGAAGCTAACATGAATTGTTGCTAATATTGGTTCTCTATAATCATTTCTGACCCACTAGAACTGTGGCGGGGTCTTAGTTTTGTAATCTGGTGTGTTTGGGACATGTATGTGGGTGTGTAGCCTCAAGTCAATAATAGTATGCAGGGACTGAGGGCCGCAGGTGGTGAACCGGGCTGTGTTCAGGCGACTGCGGTCAGGGGGGCACATGCTTCAAGTGTTACTGAGCTGGGGGCGAATGGCCAACTTTGAACATTTGTGTTTACAAACCGCAATAAACAAATCCAGAGCTCATTCTGCCCTGAAGCTCGCAAGAAGACCACAACTGATGGAATGATGTGCTTATTTGTACAGTCAGAATAGTGAGATTATTATGGTGTGTAATTATACTCTAAAAACTTACTTCACACATTACTTCTGAAAGTACAGGGAGATTAGTTTTATATTTACAGTGAAGGGCAACTGAGATTGTAGTTGAATCTGCCGGACAGACAATAGTTCTGGGTTTTTGAATGGGTTGTAAAATCTGCCTGAATGTACTGTAGTTGTGGTGTGCTCTCACTTGTACCATTGTGAAACTACAAGGAAAAGGACCATCTTACCATTTTGGAAGATTCTGAGGTGTGTTTCTTTGATTTCTTTTTTGGGACAAATATTTGTTCGTAGTCCTCAGTCGATTCCAGGAGCCTTTTAGTTGGTTTGCGGAGACGTTTGTTCTCTGAATTTCCTGTGTATACACACACGTGAAATACACACACACGTCTTTTCACTTAAATGCAAATGTTTGAATGACATGCAAATGAGGCTGAATCCACGGCTGATCAAGAGGAAGTCCTAAGTGTCTCATCACAAGAACTATACAGTTCTAACACTTTATCAATCATTTGACCAGCTCAGTAGAAACTAGACAGAAGCAGTTTGTGTCTTACCAGCAGAACTGCTCGTCTCCGAGGTGAACGAGTCTCTCTCTGCCTGCTTCTCAACTTCCTGATAAAGATCTGGCGATGCTTTCATGGCGTAAGACCCGTTCATCTCAGTGGAGATCTCACTTATGCTTTCAACTTTATTTTCAGCAGCCTCCTCAACCAACTGCCAGCGTTTCTTTGGAGCCACTGTGGATCCTGAGATCTTATCGAGGTAGCTGGCCGGAGGATCAGCAGCAATGGGAGGACGAGACCGAGGATTAGCCAAGTCGGCGTGACCACTAACAAACTCCCTGCCATAAGCTAAGTCAGCCAGGTCTGAGGAGAGGCCAGGTATACTGAGTTTCAGTTTGGCAGGTAGTCTTTGTTTTCTACGCTGCTTGTCTGAGGACCCAGTCTGAGAGTGAACAGGAAAGTCTTCACAATGGTAGGTGTCAGCTGTCATGATAGCTTTAGTCCTATTCTTGGGTTTCACTGCTCTGTTTTGGGATGTTGTGGATTTCCCTGACTGCCCATTCTCTGTTTTGATAGCGAAACCATCGCAAGAACCCGTGTTTCCTCGGATAGAAGTAGGGATGACCAGGGGTTCCTCTTTGATCAGGACTGGTGATGGGGGCACAGTCAGGGGTTTACCTTTTTTTTCTCTGGTATCATGCATATCTTTCAGGAGCATCAGAAAGGTACTGAATTTATAATTAGAATCAGGCCGGAACGCTGTCGCCTCAGAATCACTACTGTCCTCCTTTACTAAAGATTTAAACATTAGTTCCTTGGGATCCTGGAAAGCATCCATTGGTGACAGTGATGAGGACGGGGAGCAAGATGAAGAACGATCTGGCACGATCTTTTCTGTCTTGATCTCAACAGGTTGCACAGTGGATACAGTAGAGCCTAAAAACTTGGGTTTCATCAATGAGCCATTACGAATTTGTTTCTTGTCAGGCTTCCTTGAGCGCCTTTTAGGAGATCTGTGATTTGTAGAAGATGATGCATTGCTGGGGGATTCCCAGTGTGGAGACATTTCAGTTTTGATGGGTGCATTAGTAGGTGTATTAGCAAGAATATCATCAGCGTGGGCATCTGTTGAGATTTGGCTTGTGGCCAGTGTATCATTGAGATCTGTGTCTTCCTTTGCTTCCAGAGCTCTCGTCATCAGACGACTGCTCGCAGGAAGAGTCATAGAGTGCTTTACGGTTGAATTGTAAGACAATTCATTACAGCTGCCCAAACTCTGTTCACAGTCTGGATCTTTAGGTGTCAATGTTTTTGTTAAAATGCTAGAGGATTCACAGGAGTCTACAGAATGATTCATTTTTTCCGTAACCTTTGTCTTGGCTTGAGTTGAACCCTTTTCTTTTCTGACCGATCTGTTTACATCCTTTATTGGACAAACTGCTGTGCGTTTAGGACGATGCAACATTGGGACTGAATCCAGGTCTGCATAAGGTGAGTCCTTTGGCTCTTCTTTCAGTGCATGAGTTGTAGTATGAAACTGATCCATCACGTTGCTGATGGTTGATGACTCCTTTGATCCGCCAACTATATGGCCAAATATGTCTGACAAACATTTCTTTTTCTTTTTACAAGCTTTGCTCTTGTTGGCTTGAATTTCAGCAGAGTTTTTGTCGAGATGGGGCTCATTTCCATTGGGGGCCACATTGGGTGATGGGGATCGACTTGGGGCCACAGAAACAGAGGGGGCCTCCTGTGGCTTTACAGTAGGTAGTGGACTGGGCACACACTCCTCTCCATTGACAGAAATCACGCTCTCAGTATTCCTTCGTCGCTCCGGGAGCAGATACTCAGCTTCTGCCACACTGACTTTCCACGCAGTCAGTAAACTTTTAGGTATCTGCCAGGAACAGAAATAATATTCAAAAGATTGTTCACATTAAGATTATATCATCTTTTTTAAGGTATTTCAATGAGTTTACCGTGTACTTGTAGTCTTTCTCCTTCTGCTTCCCTCTCCGTCTAAGCACAGGTAGCTCTTCAAACTGATGACCTCCTTCAAAAGGAAGAACGGCATTTCCTGGTACCCAGGCTCTTTCTACAATCTCCCCAAGTGTCTCCAGGTAATACATTCGACATGGACGGGGACTGGGAACTGTAACAAAATCAAAATAATGATCAACTTATTTTATACTTTGCACACATAGTCTAATTCCTTTGGTAGGTGTTACCTGTCAAGTAAAGGTCAAGTTGTGGGAACAGTTTCAATATCAAATACATTATCAAACCTTCTCATTTTCAGTGCTTTTTATGAGTGAAACCTTACCTTTCATCTTAGTGCTGGTCCCCTGGTCTGGGTCACAGGTGATATGGCAGGGCCACCAGGGCCTTCTGTTGAATTTAGCCCACACCAAGTCCCCTTCTATGTATCTCACGGCAGGAAGAGGCTTTTTCTTTGGGCTGTTGGACTAACCAGGACAATTGAAATACTTTAATATGTAATGCAGAAGACGGTGGTACTATATATTACATTGTTGGTAGCAAATCAAAAAACTCTGTTATGATCGGACTGACATTCTGAGTAATAACAAATTCATTGACAAAATCCTCTTTTGTATCATTTACTTTAGCCCAATCCTGATGATTTTTTTATTGATAGCGTAAACCTTTAAATTGATTTCTGTAAAATCATTCAATTAGATTTAGTATTGCATCGTTACCAGGGTCTAGGGTTGGCAGTGGCTGGGTGGTCCATGCATAATAAACAAGTACTTAAATATAGAGATATATTAGATGAATGTTTCCATGTACAAAATAGCCCAAAGCCTTGGTCATACAAAGGTTATAAAGTATTCCGGATGTGTCAGACTCACATTAGAGTTGGTCCCAGCCGGTGAAATAAGTCCAGGGTCAACAGGAGAGGTAAGATCACCATCACTGTCCGATTCCTCACCCAAACTCCATCCGTCTCTCATAGTTATTTCTGGCAGTGCACTGGGGCTTAGTGTAGGGTGGAGTTCAGATATAGTTTTCGACATCAGATTAAAGACAGTAGGTTTGTATGTTCTTTTATCTGCCCCTGAGCTGCTTGTGTTCTTACTGCCAGTAACAGTTTGGTCCAGACTCAACTTTGGAGAGTCCTGAAAAGGTGCAAAGTCCTCGCTACTACTGTGCTCCCCCTCCTCGTCCTCGTCCTTAATGTCACTCGTGTCAAACAGTGTTGACTCAAAATGCAGGTAGCCATTGGGGATGGGGGAACAGCGCTCCAAGCTGTCAGGACTGTGAGAGGAGAAGCCATTTCTGCTGGCGCCCTGCGGAGTCTCCAAGGGCTCCATGTCCTCATTGCCCGGAGAAGGAGGCAGCTGGACAGAAGGTGCCTCGAACTCGTCATCATCGCTGATTGGGCTTGCACAGTGCAAGTGGTTCCTAGGATGGAGGTCCCTGTCCAGGTCAGGCCTGTTGACCACAGTGTTCAGGTCCTGCAGCCTCTTCAGCGGGCTGTAGCAGTGAGATCGGTCTGGTTGGTTGTAACCTAGCACAGCTGGCTGCTTGAGGCTAGAGGATGACGGTTGATCTGACCCACGTCTGGCGATGCCACATTGGTTTCCATAGGAAGTGCTCACAAGACCGTTGAGGGGCCTCCGCTCCGGCTGGCCTTTGCCAAACACTGAGCCTACCCTAACAGGAGGTCTGTATGACTGATTCATGTTGTCACGGCTATATCCTGTCAAAGAGAAGAGGCAGGTTAGAAATGTGCCATGTAAGTTTCTCACCAACTACAATCTGTGGGAGCTGCAGAGGCCTGTGCACAGTACAGTACAATAAAGCATGCTGACAGACACATAAAAACATTGGGGATACAGAGCGGCAATCAGATCTAGTCCGAGCGAAACCTATAAAGGAACATACCAGCCATGGACTGTGAGCGCGCACACACACACTCTCACACACACACTAATAAAGCGACATTGCATGGCCTCCATACTAGAGGCCGGTCGGACGGCACAAGACAAAACACACAACACGCTCGCTCCTTCCCCACAGCTCACTCACAAACTATCAGAAAATAGTACCGCTTTGTCTGACGGCTCCGGGTTCATGACGATCGCTGACTAGTACAGTCAATGGAGGAGCGCTGTGGCTGTAGTAGAGGTGCTGACACCGAGCCATCACAGAAACACAGTGAGTGGCTCACACAAACAAGCTACAGCCACACACCGACATCGGAAGCTACTATTAACTCACCCAAAAAACACAGAGGCTCTGATCGGCTCTAAGTTCACAACACCGTCAACACGTGGAAAACACACGGAAAAACTCACCATTTGGAGGTCGGTCACCGTGAAACCAACAGCGGGGGCTTGACAATGTGGCACAGAGCGACTATTTTTCTCGGTTTGTGAAAGCGGATCTGCACAATCCCAGCTGCAGCAGCACTAGTAGTAGGCCAAGGCACAGCTCTCATTCTCTTCACTTCATCGCCTCATCAGCGGCGGCCCCCTGGAAAAAACTGTCACCTAAAAATACACAAAATAACAAGTAAATCCCCATCACGCTGCAACACCACACAGCGGCGAAATTCAGTGTGCCACAACCGGTCCCCTCAGCAGCCACAGCGGCTTATTTACTACATGATTTTTGCCTGCTGTCGAAGTGCCCCGGTTATGTTAAAACAAGCCCAGACTGCCTGTGTTGGTGAGCAGCAACCAATCGGCACTGCTACCCAACCCCCCGTCTGCAGAGGGCCGTGACACTCACCCTCCTAACACACGCACGCGCTCGCACGCACGCACGCACACAAACACCGAACAGGCGCGCGCGCATGCACGCACGTCCAGGTGAAGTTTGTAATAGTCAAGTGGCGTTTAAAAAGAAAAAAATAAACGCAGTGACAGTAATAATCACGAACGAATGAATGACCTGGTTTTTTTTTCTAAGGGGAAACATTTCTGCGCGTCTGCTCCATTGTGTCTCAGTGAGTCTCTACCGGCCGCTGTGGGCCTCGGCGGTGTCTGTGTGCAGCGGAGAGGCAGATCGAGAGAGGACGAGAGGATTGCAATGCGCAAACAGCCACACGGCCTCTCCGGTCAAACCAAAACTCCGTGCGCCATGTTGCCTCTCCACAGACTCCTCTGACATGAGGAAACAGGCCGCCAGGCGCTCAGGAAAAGACGAGAAAGAAGGTCGGTGTGGCTGTAAGCGTGCACACACACTTAAAAAAAAAAAAGAAAGAAAAAAAAAAGCGGGTTTTGCTCCGATGTAAAAGCCAAGTGACCGTCCACCAGTAAGGATTTGGTGCGCGTATTGTAAATCACACTGATACATATCCGCAAGAGCGCACAAAAGGTTCGCTGCGGCGGGCCGGTCCCTGAAGATCAAACAAAGACCGAGCAGTCTTACGCCGACATGACAGCAGAGGAACTTACCTCTCTGGGCAGATTTGTTAAATATGCTATCAAGGTGGTTGGCTCGAATCTCTGGGTGGTTCATTTCCCTGGCCTATTTGGCGAACAATACAGTGGAAACCACAGATGAATTCGATAGGTAACTTATTTATCCACCCTTACAGATCAGCTGTGTGGCGTTCACATTAAAATATGACTCTTTATTTGTGTCTTCAACCAAATCTGTTATCACGCTGAGCGGATCCACGTCCAAAAAGCTCGACGATGGATTTCAATTCGCCGTTATTTCCATTAAACAAGGGGTAAATATGGTGTTATTACAAGGTTATCATTATTGTTTGGGGGCATGGGCCCCCTTGTGTCCACAGGGAGAATGACACGCTTTCGATTTGACAGGAAATACTGCTGTGGAAAAGACTATTTCTTTTATTTTGGTTTCACATACAGCACACAAGCAATTAATACATATTCCACAAAGCCTTTTTTTCTGTTTCATGAAGTCATTTTTTTTTCTTCTAACGAATAAGGAGAACAACATACATGTAAATCTGGAAGTGCTTGTTAAGTGAGTTCTGGGGACAAAAACACACCGTTACAGTACAGAATCAAAACTATATTCACAGAGTGCAGAAATAACAAGTGCTCAAAAGAATAATATGCGTTGAGTTTTATCAGGTCAAGCAAATAAAAATTTAAAAAAAAGTATCACTGTGTTCCCATTGTAGGCATGACGCTAGGATAATATTACAAAATAAAACATGTATTTAACTGGACAGCACAGAAAGGACAGCTACACATCCACATATTTATTCTCAGGAAAAAAGCTGATTTACTTGGCCGGTTGTACTAAAATGCACTTTTTATAAATGTAGAAAATGTCACACGAACCTGGCCATAGAAATATTAAAGCAGAGTAAGAGAGTGTCACAATTCAGAGGAACAAAATGCTCGAGGGGGAACAGAGATCCGCTCCCTAGAGAGGTTTGAAAACTGGTAAATACATTTTTGCCTATATCGATCAGTGTGATTAATTCGTATGCATGCATCTCTGCCAAAGTGGAATAACATACTTCTAATTCAGTCATTTATTATGAGAGGATGAAGAACATGTCAAACACTGTACAATGAAAACTCAGTCAGAGCTGTTTTCTACATAACGAGAAGTTCTTTGCTCCAACCCTTGAGAGAAATTGTGTTCCTCGGCATCGTCTTGCTCATGCACACAAATGTTTTCTCGAACACTAGAGGGAAAAGCAGAAGAACTACTCGCTGGATTCATCCACTTTGCCGCTGGGCTCACAGAGGGGTCTTTTCTCCATCGTGGTGTACGGAAAAGGAGGAACATCACAGCTAGTGAAGTCCAGTTTCTTGGGAACACTGCAGTTGCTAAAGTCAAGCTTCTTGAGCCGGGCTAGACTCTTGATGCTGCCGGGGGGCCGTCCAGGGCTGACCTTATATCCTGCTGCTTTGGTGGTACCAAGGGGCCTCCCCGGGCTAGTTTTGAAACCAGCTGCCCTAGTTGTTCCCAGTGGACGTCCAGTGCTTGTACGGTAACCAGCTGACTTGGTGGTACCTGATGGCCTCCCTCTCCGCCCTGACTTCGCCATGCCCTTCTTCTTCTTGGACCCGTCGGGCCCTGCAGGCTCAGTGCCCCTGATTTTCACCATCTGAGGCCCGAAGTCGCTCTGGGCGTCTTGAAGTTGACATGCCATGACTTTGTGCATGCCCTGTGGCAAAGGGGCTAGGCCGGTAAGGGACAGCTGCAGACCAGGGGTTGTCTGAGAGGGGTAGAATTTGTTGGACTGGGTGCTACATAGATCAAAGTGGCTGGCAGGATGACAGTCCTCTGCCAGTCCACTCATACAATAGTCACTGTTGCTGCTGGTCACTTGATGCATCATTTTCTGTGGGAGTGCAGAGAAATATAAACATCAGGGAGCAACATGGACACGTGCACGCACACAAACACAAAGCCAAAGAGGCATTTTTAGGAGCTTACTTTTGGTGGAGCACACAGGCCTTTTAGCGTTGCAACACAAAACACAAGTGATGTCAAGACAAAGCCAAGTCAGATACAGTCGTAGTTTGTAAAAAAAACAAAAAAACAAAACAGAAGTCATGCCCAGAACTAGCAGCCTCGTGTTTTCCTCCGGAAATGCTCAACTAATTTAAGAACGTAAAATGAATAGTTCGTACCTTATTTGTTGGTGGGTGCTGGGCTGGAAAGGGTTAATGTCGAATCGCATACATTTTCCTTCTCTGGCAGCCACAACATCTTTGTGAAGGCGCTGCACGATCTACGCCCGGGCGTCCATCAGCACCGTTTTGAAGTGAGACCGCGATTTCTGCTCTTTATTTCATGTTCATTTAATCCTTTAAGCAGAGGTTTAGATGAGAGAGGCAGCCATTTTCGCCTGGAAAAAAATTTAATAAAACAGGATGCGCTGACCACGCATGCGCAGAGGCTTCCAGGAAACGCAGCGGCGGATCACCGTGTCACTCCGTGTGGTTATGCTAAATTAAGACCATATTAAACAAAGAAGCATCGTAATGGTAAAACGTGGGCCTGTAGCTGCAATACCAGCAAGATTATTTATTGAAGCTAATCGACCAACTACAATTACTTAACTTTTTTTACAGTTGAGGCATGTGTATTGATCATTATCATTAGTCATTGTGAAGAAGTATGAGCACACAGCTGGCACAACTACAAAGCAATCAATAACAAAAGCCAGTCTCAGTTTTTGTAATTTTTATTAACATCCATATGAACTTAAGCACAGACACTGGATTTATGGAGCACCTGCAGTGCTGGAACAGGTAGCAATATACATTTATCAGCGTTGGTCGCCTCCAATCTTTTGCAAAAAATTAAGTCCATAGGACTTAAGTTTCCTTGATGAGCTTGGTCAGCTTCTGGATCTTTGTTTTGGTGGACATGTCCACGTACTTGTCTCCGATACTGACGATCATGCCACCCAGGATTGAAGGATCCGACTGTGAAGAGGACACAACGATTCAAATTATAGGTCAACACAACATTACTGCTGGAATTCAACCACCTTCACTTGAATTAAGAAAAAAATTACACCAACTTCAAAATGGTCATTGGTATGTTTTAGGCAGTCATGCACTGACACTCTACCTTTGTTTCCAGCTTGATAGTTTCACCCTTCTGAAGGAAGCCATTGAGAGCTACTTTCAGCTCAGAAAGGTTAGCTGCATCCAAAGGCTGAAATGGATACACATTCATTGGTTGACTGTACAACATGTTTACATTAAAAATAATGCAATTAATTCCTTTAAAGTTCCTGACATGTAATAGGTACCCTTTATTTGACACCGAGAGTCAACAAAAATACATAATTTATGTCCACCAGTTTCATACCTGAGCAGTAGTGACAGAGCACAGGACCTCTCCACGGTGTGCACTCATCATCTTGCCAAAAGCAGTGATAACATCACCAGTAAGGGGAAGACGACCATTATCAGCCAAAACATCTGCAAAAAAAAAAAAAAAAGGAAATGTTTGAGCAAGATTTACTTTTTTGATACTCTGTATTTCCTACTGTTGGCCTTGAGTTGAGAAATATTATACAGTTATAGACATTATACAGTGTGCAGCACTCATATTGTTCAACACCATTTTAAAATAAAGACAGTGTTTGTGATTTCACCCAACTGGTCCAGCTTTATATGTTTTTCACGTTTAACAAACTAAGAAACATGCTCCAGAATTTATTTATACCAATATAACACCAATTCTGATGTGGACATGCATTGTGGAGCTTACAATTGGCCAGTTGAATAGGTTTTATAAATGTACTTGAGAGTATGTTTTTACACAACTATATGTCTCCTGCTAAACTGAAAATCTTGCACAACATGATTAATTTGTGCCAACAAATCATCCAAAAACAAAATAAAACACAGAAACTGACCTTTACGCAGATTGAAAGGCTAAAATGCAAATTATCGGTACAATGGTAGCATGATCACTAAGTCTGATGATCCTTAGCTCCCTATGACCTTTATTAGGTCCGTCAGAGGTCACAGGGACCCAAGAAAGAAAGAGAGCTTCCTTTAAACTTTACTTTACAAATTGCACAAGCAATTATTTATGATTTTATGACATGTCAGGAAGAGTATCATTATGAAAAAAGTACTGTGATGCTGCAAAGATGCGCTGGTCTATATATCTTGTTCTCCAGATGTGAGAGAACGTGTTTGTTTGGTACGGACCCCAACAAATATATCCATCATGATTTCAGTTTTCAATGAAAATAAATAATTGGAATGCTAAAAAATTAAATGACTCCCACATATTGTGAATCACTGAAATCATAATATCTGCCAAAATAGACATTTTTAGGAATTGGGAAGCTCTACTTTACACTCAGGACAAAAACAATAAGCAGGAATAGGTTTCAATATTTACCTGCTGCTGCTGCTTATATCTTAAAAAAATAAGCCAGAAGAATTTGAGTATAGCATTACACACATATTTGTATATAGATATTATACACATTTCAATTTGGCACCAACTATAAAAACCCACTTTGTTAAGTGTGTACCTGTGATATGACTGTACATCATTCTGAAGTAAAAAACTGCAGTATTATAATTCATTGTGTACTTTTTACAGATTGGTTCATATGAACAAACCTAAGAAAGTAACAGCCTATACAATGTTCTTTACTTCTTGACTATTATTTATTACAATAATTACAAATTAGTATCCGGTATGTGCTGGTGGACAGCTATCCTTCGAGGGAAATGTTAAAGAAGACTGTTTTACCTCCAATACTTACCTATTAAATAGGCTTATTTTGGTTTTATGATGATGTGTATGGACACACTTCACTCACAAAATACACTAAACACTCACTATGAGCCCACGTCTACGTAGCTACGATTAGGATAATGCCATGTTGACAAACAGACCAAACATGTAGCAGCAATGAGTAAACTTAGCCTGGTCACTGATCACTCACTGATGAGGTTGATGGTCATGGGTGAAACCTTAGCCTTTGTAAGAGCGTCACCAAAAGTCTTCTGCTTGATGCTGCGCTTTACATGGGGATTCATTACAATACTGGCGAGCTTGGGGTCCTTGATCAGGGTCTGAAAAACAAAACAGCACACGGCAAAGGGCAACCGATTTTAAGCACTAGGAGAATGGTAGGTTGAGGTGCAACAGCATGGATTAGCAAAACAGGACACTGGTCAGATCATTAATCCAGTGCTTTATTTCTTAGATACACAGCTATTTACCTTCATCACTTTGGGATGAAATGTTGAGGAAAACACTGCTTTAGTCATTCATTGTCCTCTTCATCTTTGTATTACAATTGAGTGTATTTGTTATACTTACGGAGACTTTTCCAAGCTCCTGCTCCACTTGGTCCAGTTTCTTCTGCTTGCTGGCAGCTGAGAACAGAGCGGTGGCATAGCGGCCCTCCACTCCATAAACCTGGATGGGAGGCTTCAGGGACATAAACACATAAATAGATTAATTAACGCAACTTATGCTACAATCTGTGACGTTATACTTCGTGCAATACGACGTTATTTACCTTGACCAGTTTTGAAACAGGTCTGACCACAGACGTGCTGAATTGACGGACCTAGAAAAGTAAAGCAATGCATGACATGAATACAGATAAACCAGAACTAGAGCTGATGCACTTCAGGCACGCTCTGTACTACATACGTTAAAGACAGCTAGCTTCCAGGCTAGCACGTTAGCAGTCATTCAAGTGCAACGCTTCGTCTGAATTAGTTCGACATGTAGCTTTTCCTCCTGCTCTCCGGAGGGAATGCAACACTGTATACATTTCTTAAGCTGTTAAATGTTCGGTCACAACAATCATGAAATGATTAAAAATCAACAAAATCATTGAATGTCTTACCTGCTGCCCTAGCATGTGTGCTGCCATTTTCTCCTACAGCTGTCCAGAGTAGAACGAGCGACTGCGCATGTGCATTTGAGAGGAAGGCGACTGGCTGTGGGTAGTGTAGTCTTTTTTAGTGTAGTTCGCTCTGACAGCGGATATATCGGACATACAAATGACTTTGACAGGTCAAGAAATGTCTATCTGAATGGACAAGCATAGATATTTAGAAATGCTGAAAATGTCTCGTTACACTGTAGTTAAGTTGAAAAAACACTGCATGAAATCATTGTCCTGTTTTGTTTTCAAAGATAGAGCTAATTGGTTCTGTATTTTGACAATTTCTATATAAAGTACGAGTTAAGACCATTCCTTATCTGGAAGAAGAACCTCCCTTTTCTGATGAGAGAGCAAATCATAATGTCAGAACACTGGCTCCTGTCTGAGGTTTGTGTCTGTTTTCTGTGGCAATGTAATCACAACAGAAAAGAAGTCTTCAACAGATGCTTGACCCAATAAGGAGCACACTGTTATCTATTTAGTTATAGCCAAGGGCACCTGTGGCACATTCCCCTCATTTTTAAGATACGGATATGCAGTACAACCAACTCTTTGTTCCATAATACAAATGCATTACAAATATCTATTTCACATTGTTTAAACCCCTTTCAACAAAACTTACTGAGTGGTGTACTAATCCTGGAATTTATTGGTGTCCTGTCTGCAACACACACAAATTCAAAGCCTCAGAATAAGACTGCATAGGTGTATGGCTGGCTAAATAGCTGATGACATTGGACAACTCTCATACAAGCCCTTCAACAATATTTAAACAGCTAAATTAAGACAGCTAGGTGAAGAGGTATGTGGCAAGTATCTAGAAAAGTTTGAATGTTTCTTTGAAGCTGCATATATGGATTTTTTACTGAACATTCCTTCTCTTTTAAACTCTCTGGTGTGGTCTTCAGCAACTCCTGTGTGTTATTGCTTCCTTTGACTTTCCTCAGTATCCACTTACTTCACAGTAAGCTGTTTGGTGCAGGGCACAATGGACAGTTTATGATGGATTTTTTGCTTAGAACATTTGCTTAAATATTGAATGAGCGTTGATACCGAACCATCTAGTTTGTTGTATCTATGAACCAAAACAAGTAATGAAAAGAGTATGGTGGTAATTCTCTGTGACTTTGTCAAAATTATCAGTGGTTTATTTTAGAAAAAAAAATACTTGTTGATTTTGACAGAAAAAAAAAAAATAAATAACTTAGCTATGGCCATACTTTCTGTTATAGGTTGCTCATCCACTTGTCTTCATTTCGAAGATAACTAACCAGCTTTGAACAAACCTTTAACTAGAAGGACTACTACAGCTAATTAACTAGCTATTAACCAAGCATTAATTGCCTAAGTTATTGACCTTATTTGACAGCTAATATAACTAACAAGTTTTAAAAATGTGGTTCTAGAGTTGGTTTCAGGCTTTATAATTAGCTGCACTTTAGCCTCTAGCTAAACTGCCACCCACAAAATGTAAATAGGCAAATATTATAGCCTATTATAGCTAACTAGCTAGGTATTAACTCAGCATTAATTACTTAAGTTAGCACTCTGATTTGATAGCTAAGTTGGCTAGCTAACTTAGCTTTGAAAGGGCCATTTTAGAGTTGGTTTTAGGCACAATAATTAGCTACACGTTATTAGCATATGGTTTTCAACAAGCCTCTCAACTGCCTCATACAAAATGTAAATAGGCAAATACCATAATTCACTGTTGTCTTGCTGTTTATTTGGCATGATAATTAGCTCCAGTAAGAGCTTGTGGGTTTCCATGAGCCCCAAAACTGTCACCCACAAAATGTAAAATATGCACACACACACACACACACACACACACACACACACACACACACACACAATTTTAACATATGTTATACGTCTGTGATATATTATCTGACCTATCACTAAGTGTTAAGTTACTATGTTACTCACCGACTAACTAGTTAGCTAACTAACCTGTCACTGTGGTGTTCTATTTTTGGCGACGTTGCAGTTCAACCGTTGGTCCTAACTGTTGCCGTTTCTTCCAGCAGAGGGCGGACCCAACCAGGAATATCACTTTTTAAGTAACCAACATTCAGAAGAAAAAAAACACACTAACAATCTCGAATAAGATAAATACAACTTAAAAATCTTTTAATTTCAATCGTTTCAAATTATAATAACAAGGCGGTTTCACCCCCCGCCCCCCCCCCCGAAGGATCCGCCGGGGCTGCCATGACGTAAACATGATTAGTTACTCAGCCTCGCTCCGGACCACAGTTGGCTGGGTTGGGTCTGTAGTATCTCCGAGATAACGTTCGTTTTATTGGGCTTTGCGACATTATCGGGTCACCTTGGTCGTCCACCAAGGAGCGGTAACATCATCTCTGTACGATGTGAACCAAACAGTTTAGTCCCTACCGACCTGCAGGGACGCAGAGCCGTTGACGCATTTGATCTAGCGGAGCGCACACACACACACGCGCGCACATACAAGCTGCGAATGTCCAGGTAGCCCGCGAGGACGAAGCGTAGCCGGGGCCACCGAGACGTAACCGAATAGCGAGAGGTTTTCCCGAGGATTTCTAAGGAAAAAAAGAAAAAGAAAAAAAAAAGCTAGTCGGCTCGCTAGCTGACAGCAACCCAGCCATGGACGACAAGTCATTTACCAAGGAGCTGGACGGATGGATTGAACAACTGAACGAGTGCAAACAGCTGTCAGAGAATCAGGTCAAAGTCCTGTGTGAGAAGGTAAGGTTTGCGCAGAGCTGTTAGTCATTAGCTCGCTGTGATGCTAGCGGACCGTTATCTGTCACACCTCCTGAACAGCAGTAACGTTACAGCCTGGACCAGCGTCAGCTAATGCATGTGGCCTTGCTTTGGAGCACACCATTTGGCTGCTGCTGCTGCATGCAGTACATTGCTATGGGAAACCACTCGTCAAGAAGATGGAGGGGCATGGCTGCAAATATGTTTTCCCTAGCTACGCCCACTCCTGGTACCTCTTCAGCACTGGAGTGCACTGGCACCATCACAGTATAATACTCTGATGCAGCTTTCCCTGGATGTAAAAGGATGAATATTAAGTGTTTATGTGTTTTCTCTTTATCAAGGCTTGAGGGGGGATAAACATGCCTGTTTTGTACTCTGCACCACACTCTGTGTCTGTTAATCAACATCATCATCCTGTGTTGTCTTTGTTTTTTTATTTTCCAATTAAGGCCAAGGAAATCCTGACAAAGGAGTCCAATGTGCAGGAGGTGAGGTGTCCGGTGACAGTCTGTGGAGATGTCCACGGCCAGTTTCATGACCTGATGGAGCTGTTTAAGATTGGGGGGAAGTCTCCAGACACAAACTACCTCTTCATGGGAGACTATGTTGACAGAGGCTACTACTCTGTGGAGACAGTTACTCTCCTGGTTTCTCTTAAGGTAAAAGCAAAAAAAAAAAAAAAAAAAAGGCCACTGATGCTGCCACTGTTGCTGTGGTATACAATATAAGTATGTAGGAAAAAGATGATATTCATGCCTGAGTATTCCTGCATTTTGTTCATGAATACACGTTTGTTTGTAGGTAAGATTTCGTGAACGAATCACAATTCTCAGAGGGAACCACGAGAGCAGACAGATCACACAGGTGTACGGCTTCTACGACGAGTGTTTGAGGAAATACGGAAATGCCAATGTTTGGAAGTACTTCACAGATCTGTTTGACTATCTGCCCCTCACCGCACTGGTAGATAATCAGGTAAGGTTGTGTACGCAGATGTGGCACGGGACGATAGATATATGTAGTCTGTCGTTTAATTTCTCTTTTTTTCTGTAAGATTTTCTGCCTCCATGGAGGATTGTCCCCTTCAATAGACACACTGGAACACATCAGAGCGCTGGATCGCCTGCAGGAGGTTCCTCATGAGGTAAATTCAGTTAATTTGTTGTTTTTTTCGGAAGACTTTTTAACACTTTGGCCGACTAACTACAGATGAAAGATTGCATCATGATTAATTCTGGTATTTTTGCTCATGCTTTATCATGTGTTTTATCAAATTGCATTGTCCCTTCATAAATAAACTGAGCTGAGCTAAGTTTAAATTTGACATTAATGGAACCTCTCTTACAGGACCTTCTAGGTGATTACGTTTTTCTGTCATTTACTTTCATAACATATAGATGTTAAAATATTTAGTATAATCATGCATGTAGCTGCAAGGATGCTCCAAACAATTTTACAATATTGAACAAGTCAATCCAAAGAAAACAAATCTGCAACAATAATGATAATTGAGCAAATAGTCCATATAAAATGGGCTTTTAGCAAATACACCAAAAGTGAACTGGTTCTGGCTTTTCAGCCGTGAATATTACAATTGTATCTGTTTTTATTTGTGTTCACTAATACTGAAATATTGAATATGTCTAACTTGAGCATTAGAAAAGTGAGATTGTTCCCAATTTCATGACAAATTATAGATCAAGAAACACATTCGGAAAATAATCAACAGATTGATGCTTGTCGTTCTATCAAAGTCTTACAGTAACTTTCCCGTATCCTGGAGCTGTAGCTCTACATGTTGTATAGATTTTGTGTTTGCATGTCCAACAGATGAAACAACATTGATGTTTCCTCCATGTCTTAGGGTCCAATGTGTGACTTGTTATGGTCAGACCCAGATGATCGCGGCGGCTGGGGAATCTCACCCCGTGGTGCTGGTTACACCTTCGGGCAGGACATCTCTGAGACGTTCAACCACGCAAACGGCCTCACTTTGGTTTCAAGAGCCCACCAGCTGGTGATGGAGGTACATAAACTTTGTTTATCCACTGTCACCCGTTCTGTTGTTTCCTTGGAGACACTGCAAGGTGCAAATTTTTCATCACATGGTGTGAATTTGATAATAATGTAACATCCTCATCTAGGGTTACAATTGGTGCCACGACCGAAATGTAGTGACGATCTTCAGCGCCCCAAACTATTGTTATCGGTGTGGAAACCAGGCAGCAATCATGGAGCTTGATGACACATTGAAATACTCCTTGTAAGTAAAGTTTAAACATCCATTTTTTTGTGTGGACCTTTGGCTCTGTCTGTGAATCATTTTCAAAATGTTGATGATGAATCCTGCTCTTTGTTTACTTTAGCCTACAGTTTGACCCTGCACCACGCAGAGGAGAGCCCCACGTGACGCGGCGTACACCAGACTATTTCCTGTAAAGATTGCTGGTGAGGCTACACTGTCGCTTGAGAAAGAAGTATTCATAACCCCATGGACCAAAAAAAAAAGAAGTGTGCCATAATCACAATGAAATACAAAACTATCACATCACAGCTAAAGACCACCATCCTTTCAACTTAATCCTCTCTGTGCATGATGTTTTTATTGCTAGAAAATGATTGCTACTATGAACTATGCTGTCACAATACCCTGCTGGTTTGTCAGGAATCATGAATAAAAATAATGCTGAGAAACTAAATGTAAGTAATCTTTGTGTCAGGCTGTTAATGATGACCAGAGTGTGTTTCCATATACAGTATGTAAGCTGCATCTTTCATGTGGCATGGCCTCAATTCAGAAGTTGCAGTAAATCTAATGTGAACTCTTTCTTTTTTCTTTCTTTTTTGTAACTGAAGCGCAGCATTTTATTTTGTGAAGTGAGATGATAGGGTTAGACGTTGGATATGAATCTGTTCTCTTTGCACTTTTGTATTTGATTTTTATCACATGGCACTGACAGACTATGTTCTTTTTATACCCTGTCACAGTGTAAGTAGCTCTCTCTCTCTCTCTCTTTCTCTCTCTGCTCTGCTGTCTCTTATGGGAGATAATGTAATGCATTTAAGTAGGCAATATCGGTACAAATGACATCAAATGTAAAAAAAAAAGAAAAGAAAAAATAATATAACTTAATGTTTTGCAGCCACAGCTATAAGAAATAAAGACTGAAGTTTCTTCGTCATTTATTCCCTCCGTCAAGGAGGTTATGTTTTTCACCCATGTCTGTTTGTTTGATTGCACAAAAACTACTGAACTGATTTCCATGAAACTTGGATTGAGGCTGGGTCCCGGCCCAGATTAGACTTCATTAGATTTGGTGTGGAGCCGGATAACGGGATGAACCTAGGAATGTTTTTCGACATTTTCCTGAAATTCTTGGGGAATAAAGCCTGGATCTTGACGTAATTCGTATTAAGGTAAATTCTATCGATGATGTAGTAGAATTTGCTGTAGATAATTGAGTGCCAGCCCAGTTTCTTCTCAGTACAGTTTGTGACTTTCTTCTCTCTCACCTGTCACCACTAGATGGACACAGACACCCAGACACAGCTCTGATGATCAACTCTGACAAGCCTTCTGGGTTTTTTTTTTAAATTCTCATTCCTGGCATCATGAGTTTGAAAATGAAAGGAAGCAAGGCAAAGCCACAGGGTACTCATTTTGCCTTTAATTGTATTTCGTTCTGTGGCTGTACCTGTAAATCAGTGAGTGCTTTGTCTGTGTGAAGGGACACTCACTTTTACACCAGATATCAGTTTTGCCTGTTAATATGAGACTGATATACGTACAGTCGTGTGTGTGTGTGTGGAGATAGAAAGTTTTACCAGTTATTAATGATTTACTGTCTGGATCGACGCTGAGGAAATGTCACAGCAATACCGGAAGTAGTGCACAGCTCGCTCCTAAACAATAAAGCATCAATTTCAAGCACCACGTGAAATTGAACTTAATGTGTCTTCTCTGATATTTACCCAATGCTTTTACTGTTTTGCTTAAAGGCAGAAAAAACACTAGGGCGTATTCAGAGCATTTCTACTGTTTGTTTGCCTGTCAGTGCGACTCTACTCTTTCCCCGGTGTGGATGAGCGTTTTGAGGCAGGACTTTTATTTTGTAGGGGAGCTTCCTGGCGCTGGCGGATGATCCCCCGTGTGCTGTGCGGCCGCGCTGACAGTGCTGCATGTAAAATTAGCTGGCTGCAGCCTTTCAGGGACACCTCTTGCGGACCGCCGGAGCCCTCAGTGCAGTAAGTAACCTGTCCGTGTCTTCAAAATGGATCCATCGAGCCTTAGAGAGGAGCGGCGATCAGTGTGCGTGTTTGTGTGAGTGTGAGAGTGTGTGTGAGGAAAGTGCCATTAGACGGCTCCTCCTGCAGAGAGCCTGCCGGCTGGATGTGTGGATGTGGCAGGCTGATACTAGTTGAATCTGGGGCGCACAGCTGGACAATTATCGGGGCTGGACAGATGTGTCTAATTGATCGTTCTTTTAAAAAATGAAGATTCTTGGGTTTTTTTTTTTATTGTTTGACGAGGGTCTGATCGCTCTGCTTCAGATGCAGAAAACACCTCCAGTCACAGTCCAGATCTGACTGGTCTACGTCGGGTTGAACAATTAACCGTATCCAGTCACGGAGCATGTTTACCCTGCGACCACTGACAGACAGCAGCCTTTTGTTTTCTTTCTTCTTCTCCTCACAGTGTGTTATTGAGGTTACAAGATCTCCACTTTAGATGCTGCCGCCGCATTAAGTATTTCGTATAAATGAGTGTGGGGAGATGTTGTGAATCTCAGGTTAATGTGTAGCCATGCAGGCCGCCTTTGATTGGCTGGCAGTGAGGGGCAGAAGCAGATGAGGGGTTTACAGATCAGAGGCCGCGTCAGTCCAAAGTTCAGTCCTCTGATATCACCTTCGTCTCACCCGAAATTAACGCGATTAATTAACAGGGTTCGGGAGCACAAGGCGCCCCTGACAGCCACTGCCCACACCAGCTCCTGCAGTGATTTGGTGTTTGTATCGGAGGAGCTCAGAGAATAAAGGGGTGTTGTGTTGTCATCTCGTGAGAGGCCCCCGTGGAGTTTAATTCAATTTAAAGAGACAGCACGCCGCCGGCTAATAAGACACATCTTCTTCTTCTCCCCCCCCTTTTTTTTCTTGTTTTCTTGTCAATCCCGCAGCCATCTTTGGTGCAATTTCAGGTGGAGTTTCATCATACTGCTGCCGCTGCTGCTGCTGCGGGTCCTTGCCTTAACATTGGTGTCTCCCAGTAGTTCATGTGAAGCAAATGGTTAAAAACCAGATCAGACTGGGTTACATGGAGCCACACACAGGAGGGACAAGGAGCATGCTGCATGCACATCCACAAAGCGGATGTTTTTTTTTGTGTGTGTGTGTGTGTTTTTTTTTTTTAGTAGTGCAGGGTCTATTCAGTGCAAGCCAGTATTATTTGGTTTGGAGTTGTGAAATCATAGATTTCATAGTTATAAATGCATAAAGTTTGAATGAACAAGTGGTGGTGATGTATAAATGAGTATTAAACCCAACCAGGGAACAGCTCACTGTGCTTTGCTCACTTTGCCCTGATGCAGTCTCCAGTAAATGGCTGAAAATAATAAATACTTTGTTCAGCTTTGTTCACACACTGCTGTCCAGCCACCGTTTAGGGGGGGGGGCGGTTGGTGTGTGCCCATAATGGGGCTTTGCAGTTTAGTGATTCACAACCCCTTGTGTCAGGTCAGCCGTCACCATGGAAACTATATGCTGAATAAGCAGCATGGCAGTCCAGGAAAGGGGGGGACTTTATTTTCAGGAGCCCTCCTCCTGCGACTTGTGTGTGCAAAAGGCAACAAGAAGTGAAGGGGCTGTAAGTCCCCTCGGGTGAGGGCTGGAGCAGGGCCCAGGAATCCTGCAACACTATCAGTCGGTATCAACCCGGTTAAATGCAGTCATGAAACACAATCTAGAGCAGCGGTTTTCAAACTTTGGAACACCAAAGGGACAGCCAGAACCTGCAGACCTACTTGTAGTCATATCCTTACAGAATAAGCCGATTTAACGTGTGTTTATCCAACCACTCTGTTAATGTTTATTTTTCTATCTACTACTACCAAAATTGGACAAACCATGAATTAATTATTGACAAAATGATTCAAGAACTGATTTGTGATCAGTGTTCTCCTTTTTATCCTCCCTTCACACTGGCTGTCAATCTGGGCCTTTGATGTGTCACACTTTAATAGTTCCCACCATCCGATGAGTGAGTGAAAGGTGAAATACTGACGCTGTAATATATAAATAAAAAACAAATCTATTACTTCTTGTATAGTAGTATATTGTAATAATAATGGATGGTTGTATCAGAATCCTGCCTCTAGATAACTAGCACTCAGATATTAATGCTCCTGTAGCAGCGCTGTTCCTGTTTCTATTTATTTAATGCAGAATAAGGCGACTGAAAGTCCCTGAACCTTAAAGCATCTTTCCCCACATACTCTTGTGCACTGATAAACACCTGATGTGATTTGTGTAACACTTCTTCTTTCCCCAGATAAACATGGCAGCAGAGCTTTCCACTTCCATAAACATCAAGGAGCCCCGGTGGGACCAGAGCACATTCGTAGGTCGGGCTAAACATTTCTTCACCGTCACAGACCCCAGGAACATCCTCCTCACCAACGACCAGCTAGATCATGCACACAAAATCATCACCGACTACAGGTAAACCAGCAGCAGTAACAGACGGTAACGGACTTTACAGTCATATCTCTTGAGTTTGCTTGATTGCTACTTTTGCTTTCTCTCAGACAAGGCGTAGTCTCTCCTGGACTGACGGAGGATGAACTTTGGAAAGCCAAGTATATCTTTGACTCTGCTTTCCATCCCGACACCGGTGAGAAGATGATCCTGATTGGCCGCATGTCAGCGCAGGTCCCGATGAACATGACGATCACTGGATGCATGATGTCGTTTTACAAGTAAGACCTTGAAGGTTTCATTTTCAGATTGGGACTATAGATTGAACTCCATGCTCTACCTTTGCTGAAACTATTATCAGTACAGGCATTTTTCCCCAGAAGACATTTCACAGTAGGAAAAACAAACGTGCTGCTTCAGTTTCAAGGTCCCGGACTCTCTGTCACACTTGAACCGAGACACTAACAACTTTAACAATCTTTTCTTTTCTGCTATTTGTACACATAACAATTCGATAAAATTAGAAAAGAAATAACAGAGGTCAAGGAGAGGTCATCAGGCTGATACAACAGACCCACTCCTCCATTAAAGAAACAAACAAAACAGAAAAAAAACAAAAAACAAGAGAAATGTATATAACATAATTTGGACACTAAATGAAACATAAAAAGGACACTAAAAGGAAACTATTTGTTTCAGCCTGGTGACCCATATTTTTTTGATCATTTAAAGGTTTATTTGGACCCTTTCCTTCTGTATTTAGCACAACTGCTCTGTTGCTGTCAGCGGTGCTGGCTCAGGCCTGAGTGAGCTGACCAGTCAGAGCAGACGGGGTATTCAGGAGGGGAGGTGCCTTAAAGAGACAGGAGCTAAAACAGAGCTTCAGACAGAGGGGAGAATACAGAGCTGCTGCACTGGACAGTATGAGGAAACTGATGTGTTTTTTGAGCATTAACACATTTAAACAAATTTAAGTAGTAACTTAAAATAAAACATCGAACATACTCAGGATTCATACTTTCATAAACCAAAGAAATCCAGCCTTCATTTGCACAGTAAAGCTGTTGGAGTAGTCTTTTCTTCCTCTGCAAGTCCTTACTTATCAGGCCCTTTCTTTGCAATCTTGCAGGACGACTCCAGCCGTGTTGTTCTGGCAGTGGATCAATCAGTCTTTCAATGCAATAGTCAACTACACCAACAGGAGTGGCGATGCTCCAATTACAGTCAGGTAAGACACAGACGCCTTGGCATAGACACTGGCTCATATTATTAACCCTTTAATTCAACACTTGCACAGTTATTTGTTTTACATGACATGACCGGTGCCTCTTTTGTTTGCAGTCAGCTTGGCACAGCTTATGTGTCTGCCACCACAGGGGCAGTTGCCACCGCTCTAGGACTAAATGCACTAACAAAGGTATCGGTTCATCTAACCCCATTCTACATCTCATTTTACTGTATCGACCTCATCCTCATGGGGGTGCTGACATGAAGTTAGCAATGCTCAAATGGTCTCTTTGTGACAAAAGAGCTGTATTATGTACAGGGCCATGGCCTGAAATCAGCATGTTGTCCTGCCAGGTATAATAAAGACTTTGTGTTAAACGTTGTGATGCATGGTAGAAAAGCCGTCTTTTATCTGAAATTGGAGCTGCAGTAACCTCAGACCTCCAGTGGTCTGAGAGGTCACATTGGCTGTGCTGTCAGGGTTCAGCAAAGCCAAGTGATTCATTTCTTCTCTCCTGTTTTTATGGCTCCTCTCTCCTGCTGTAGCACATCTCCCCCCTGATTGGACGGTTTGTTCCTTTTGCCGCTGTGGCTGCTGCTAACTGTATCAACATCCCGCTGATGAGACAAAGGTATGGCGCCACTCAAAGCACATCATTGTTTTTTAAGCATTTTGACAATAGACGGTGGATTTGACCTTGAGAAGACTAGACACTATTGGTGAAACTGTCCCTAGAAACACAGACTTTAAGAAGGGGCACTCCACTCAAAAATGAAACACACGTGTTTTTCCTCTTAGCTGTAGTGCTGTTTAGCCAACAAGATTGTTTTTGATGAGAGGCTAGCTAATGCCTTTGCCACACAACAGGGGGTCATACATGACAAGATCACACAGGCAAGATGTGACACGGATATGAAACAGTCCAAGTTGTTTGTGCGCTGATTTGCGGTGGAAAAAATGAGGAAGAAAAAAAGAGAAGACAATTGGTGAGAGACACAACAAGGTCTGCTGATTATCCTCAGTTCCAGGGTCATGGTTTTGGGAAAGAGACATTTCTGTTGAGTGTTTCAAATGTATTTTTGCGCACTTTGAGCACATCATGACATCTGTCATCGAGTTCCATTATATTCCTGAGAAGGTAAACATCTCCACTGGTGATATCTCCAAAACTCAGCAAATTACGCAAAACAATCCCAAGAGATAAGTAGCACTACAGGTAAGAGGTAAAATATAGTATTTTTTGGAGTGAACTGTCCCCTTAAGGCCATTCCTCAGGTCAGTTAGTTTCCTCTGACTTAATTTAGTTTTGCCGTCCTGTCTTCAGAGAACTTCAGCACGGCATTCCCATAACAGACGAGAATGACAACCGGTTAGGAGAGTCGACGAAAGCTGCAGAGCAGGCCATCTTTCAGGTCGTCGTCTCCAGAATCCTCATGGCTTCTCCAGGAATGGGTATGAATGTCTTGGTATCATCAGTCCAGTTCCACACCTGATGTGACCTTTGTTAACTTACCAGTGGTAGCTTATGCCATCATTAAATTATAAAGAAATCAAAATGCAAGTTTAAAACAACTTTTTAAAATGTTTACATTTTTTCTTTTCAGCCATCCCCCCATTTTTAATGAACCATTTGGAGAAGAAGGCCTTTCTGAAGGTAGGCATATCTCTGACTCTATGTCGGACTGTTTCGGCTTCATCATCAGAGATTAAAAATACTGTGAATGTCGGAGTTAAATGGAGGGAACCTCGTGTCCCACGCTGCGTCTGCCACTCGGTTTTCTTTTAGTAATCGCACATCAGAGGCATGAAAAGCACCGGGGACACGAGGCCGCTCTCGTATGGGAATTCTCCGCTGCTTTTGTGCCCCCTCATTGGTTTTTTCTGCCTGGTCTTTTCAGAAGTTCCCATGGATGAGTGCACCTATTCAAGTCGGCCTGGTGGGATTCTGGTGAGTCGTCAGAGATGGTCCACCTGATAAGCGGCCATGTGGAATTCCTTTGAAATGTCAACCTAGTTTTACACTGCAAGGATCTGAGGTGTCATTAATCCCAACATTTGTGTCACTTTAAATGTCGCTGTCCAAGTTATTGTGTAAGTATCGTAAGAGGAATGCGTTTGTTAGTTCGCTAGAGAATGTGATGAAGCTCTCAGAGCCCGTCCCACTGTAATTCAATGCCAGCTTTTCTGTGACTTCAGGCACCTCAGTAATTCAGTTACATTAACAGAAAAGTGGTGTTCTTTATCAGCAGGCAGAGTTGCACAACGATTTATCCTGCCCTGTCATCCTCTGAAAACTATCCACATATCCTCCCTCGTGTTTTGCCAATGTTTCCTGCCTCCCGTGACCTCAGAGCGACCAAATTAAAATCATGTGTAACATTCCTGCAGGTCAGCAGTGGTTGGAGCAGCACACCCCGCCAGCTAACACACACACACACACACACACACACACACACACACACACACACAGGAGCAGACCTGTTGTCGAGCGGGCCTATATATACAGTACCATTGGAAGATGTACATTTTCATGCATCAAAGAATATTTGCAAGATTTATATAACAAGGTGGTCTCATGAATTACATAAGCTGACAATCTAATCATGTTACTAGCCAGGCTGACAGTGCAGCTCTGTGGATGGCAGTGTTTGCTTGTCCACCACTTGGTGGTCGTTCACGTTTGTGTTTGGAGCCGTCCATCTGTGACTGGATCAACCGAGACACTTGTTAATACACTGACAGTGGTTAATCCAGGATTTTGTAACCTCCGCCAAAATTCAACAACTCATTCATGCCTTACAAAGATCTGAATGGCAAACAAAGTGACACATTTTAGATTTACGTGTCAGTTTTATCTTCTTGGTTTTGAGCTTCTATAGTAGATTTGTATAAACAGTTGTACACTATGTTAGAAATATGTGTCTGTATTGGGATAAAATGCCAAAAACTTTCTCAAGATCCTTTTTTCAATGCAAGGGTGACACTCAGAAGGATCCGTCGGACCTGTATGTGTTTAAAATATGACATTATGAACCTTCACTGTGGACTAACTAACAACTACACATATCAGTTCACTGGAGCACCACACAGAGTTACTTTGAGTTTAAGTACAGTTATCTGTGAAAGTCTTGGATCGTTGTTAACCCCCTGCTGACTGTTTTATTATATTTTCTTAGCAGTTTACACACCTTAGTTGTTAGTTGCGGTTTCATTAGTACACACTATCACAGAGCTCTTTCCTGAGCTGATAAAGCAGGTGCACTCTGATGTCGCAACTTTTCGATCTGCTCCTGTCCTGCAGCAGTCAGTATTCAGATGATAATGCCCATCTGGTGTGTTTGGACACGGTCGGTGTAAACTGTGTCGTGTGAGCCCGACACCAGGTGGCATCCATCCAGAGGGCGGCCATGTTGTTGTGCGAGTGCATTAAACAGTAAACTTACTAAGAATTGAATAATTAAATTATCCCAAGCATCGTTTTCTGCATTATAATTTCTAAAAACAAGAGTTGTCACATCAATACATATCGGGCATCATACATGCTGATAGCAGTATAGATGTGTTAGGCCAGAATCTGCTGATAGCGTCGGCCAACCGATGTATCGGTCGGGCTCTAAACTAATATGGTGAATGTGGTCAACGTCAGCTTGCTAACATTTTTGTGCTGTTGTTAGAACAATAATATAGCATGTAGCTCAAAGCTACTCTTATTACTTATAACTTACTTATAATTAGGCACTACAGCCCAACAGAGCTGCTAATGTAGTGGAAGACTTGTCAATATAATGACTGATTTGTCAGTAAAACCTGTATCACAACAGTAATATCCTTTAACGACTTGAATGAACACAACACCAGTTTTAAAGCACACACGCATGACCCAGCTTGCTCTGACCGAACTGTTGAATTGAGTCTCTCTCTTGAACAGTGGGTGTGTTTAGACAGCCAGTTGACGTCAAAACAGGAAGCTCTACACTGTCTGTCTGTGTGATTCATAGATCTTCTGTATCTCTTTTGCAGCCTGGTGTTTGCCACGCCACTGTGCTGCGCATTGTTCCCTCAGAAGAGGTGAGTGAAACGTTCAAAGTTGACACTGTGATAGCAGTATCCAGTCAGTCCGAGCCACAGAACCTTGTCTCTTCCTTAGCCGAGTATCTGCAGAGTTTGCACAATTCTCTTCTGCCTGAAAAGTTGCATAATACGCCGCCTACAGTTAGAGTGTGTGTATGTGTGTGTGTGTGTGTGTGTTTGTCCCATTGACCCCTTCATTTCTCCTATCCCTCCCCCTCTTGCAGCTCTAGGTCAGTCAGCCGCTTGGAGCCGGAGCTGCAGGAGAAAATCCGGGCCAACCACCCCGGAGTGGAGAGGGTCTACTTCAACAAAGGGCTATGAGCGTGCAGCCCCCTCATCCAAACACTGCCATAGCACAGCTGCAGGCTCAGTCCTCGCCTCTCTGCCAGCCCTCCTCATTCAGTGTGCCAAAGTTAAGTTTGTGTCTCCTCATATCAACCATTGAAGATGGATATCAGAGGACTCCCTGTCTCAGTCAGTATCATTGTAACGAGATGTTTGCTTTTGTCAATGTGATTGTTGATTTTTAACGAAACTGCTAGACAAGATTATCTCTGACTGGGCCGGATGAAGAGTACGATGTTCATCGTGACTAATACTGTATATTGGCCAGTGTAAGGATGTTTTAAGTGGACGTTTTATTTCTGTGCAGTATTTTCATTTTTAATTTTTTTTTTTTAAGTTGGTGACTGTCGATCATATGTCACCACTGAACTGTTTCCACACTACCAAGGAGGTTGGCAGTCATTGTATTCCTTACCTGCGTTATATTTGATTCCAATAAGATTTTCACATTGACCTCTGCAGTGCATTTGCCAAATCTTTACTCAGATCTCTTTAGACCTGATCAACGGTTACGACCTCTTCGATTCACTTTTAACTCACTTTAATTCTGTTCATTTTGCCAAATGTGACATTCAGCAAAGCCTGCTGACATCTAATCACTGATCAGAAAATGATTCTCCAGGGATCCACCCTATAAAATGTGATGCTATGATGGTGGCAACCATTGACGGGCCAACACGGTGCTATTTGATGTCTTACTAACCGGCGTTTATCATACTATTTATTCTGCTTGCCAAACACGCGCGAACAAACCACTCCTCATACACGCATTACGGGATTCATCACATATTTCACAGAAAATACACACCATGGCTACACTCAGGAGAGCAGAATGGTGGAGAGAAAGTAATAACTTTACACTGGTTGTCAATTTCTTAATCCGTGATTTACGGTAATTAATCCAGGATTTTGTGATCTCCACCAAAATTCACCAAGTCATTCATGCCTTACACAGACATCTCTCCTCTGTACCCTAATACAGCATCCTGAGACGTTCCACACAAAGTGACATATTTTAGATTTAAATGTTTATCTGTTTTATCTCCTTGTTTTTGAGATTTTATAGTAGATGTTTTATTTATTTATATATATATATATATATATATATATATATATATATATATATATATATATATATATATATATATATATATATATATATATATATATATATTAGAAATAGGTGTCTGTATTGGGAAAAAAATGCCAAAAACATTCTCAAGATAGTATTTTCAAGGCAAGGGTGACATTCAGATGGATCCATCAGACCAATAAGTGTTTAAAATTTGACATTATGAACATTGTCTGTGGACTAGCTAACAACTACACGTCAGTTCATTGGAGCACCACACATAATTACTTTGAGTTTAAGGACAGTTCTCTGTGAAAGTCTTGGATCTTTATTAACCCTCTGCTGAGTGTTTTAATATATTTTATGACCAATATACACACCTAAGTTTTTAGTTGCGGTTTCATTAGTACACACTATCACAGAGCTCTTTCCTGAGCTGATAAAGCAGGTGCACTCTGATGTCGCAACTTTTCGATCTGCTCCTGTCCTGCAGCAGTCAGTATTCAGATGATAATGCCCATCTGGTGTGTTTGGACACGGTCGGTGTAAACTGTGTTGTGTGTGCCCGACACCAGGTGGCATCCATCCAGAGGGCGGCCATGTTGTTGTGCGAGTTGATGGCATCCGTGCGCCGCATTTACAGAGACTGTATTTGACTGTGTGATGCCCACTATGGCATTAGGGAGACTGTGCAGCAAAATGTCAGATTTTTCCGAGTCAGAAACGACAAGAGTGAAAAAGATTTACTCGCAAGTTGTATTTGGCAAATGTAAACTTAAAAGAAAAAGGGTTTTTTAAGGGCCAGTGTGTGCTCAATCATGTTTACATTCTAAATTTAAATACATCGTTAATGCTTGTGAAACTTGATTTGATTTGATTGCATCTTTTTGCTCACCATGGTGTCATTTCTGTATGGTGTTTTAATGTTTAATATACTGTAAATCTACTTACATATATTGCTGTATAGGTAACTTTATTTTAGATCGTCTGTGTTTACGGAGAGATTTGTTGGAGTTGGAACCGTTCCCTAGCAGGTCTGAAGTGAAGTTTGTTCTTCTAGTGTCCGAGGTAACTGAATGTAGCATTTCCCACTTGCAGCTGTTTGCGGTATGTTAGTCCAGAAAAGCACAATGTTGTATTCAAATTCTGCACAGTTTTTGTTTTTTTGAACTTGTCAAACCGTTCAGTTTCCTGTTCATAATGCTTTTCAGTGAGGGAGTGAGAAAAGATGAGAAGTACTAAACTTGCCCTTTGGTAGACATTATCTGTGATTATATTTCCCTGAACCTCTGACTGTATCTAACAACTAACAAATGAAATCAACTCCCCAATAAATAAGTTCACAAGCTTCAAATCTACCAAATCCAATGTCACTGCAGCCAAAGCGATACAAATCAACTCAAGAGGAATAAGTCATTTAATGTTTGCATTAATTACAATGAATATTTTATAAAAAAAAAAAAGAAAAGAATACTATGGGCAAAAATTGTATTTGATTGTTTTGCAGTACACTGGGGTGATGTGATGTTTAGACTAACTGGATGAAATAAAGTTGATGAAATCTTGTGTCTGCTGTTCGATCATGTTTCATGATCAGCTGATGGCTCCGCATCGCCATCTTCTGGTTAAAACCAGACACAGTCGGGTGACGTTACAAAGGCATTTTATTCCAAGGCACATAATGTTCAGAAGAACGATCAAAGACTGCAAACATGGACTTTCTTCATTTGGCTGCACACAGATCTGAACCCCTATGGACGTCTTTACAAAGCAGTACACAAAAAACAAGAGGTTGGCATAATTGCACTCAGCAAGCTGCGATGGCTACACAACATTTGCATCATGGGAACGGGGCGGTACTAAGCAAAAACTCTTTTCATCATCAGAAAGAAATGCCAGATAGCGTCGGAAAACTTCAAAGAGTAGCTGGACTGTAGTGATCATCTCCTGGTTTGACACAGCATATAGTTATGCAAAAATAATCATTGTTATAATTTCGAAGGACGGAAAGTAAAGCATCGTCAGTTTAACAGGAGCTGCAGGATGTTATTTACAACAATTTGATCCCAATGAAACAAGCTAGTTAATTCATCAGCATCATCACAACTGCTGGGAAACAGCTGTTGATCCTGCTGCGTTCTCCGCTCCCTGGGGTTTTAAAGATGTTTCTTTGATCAAGTGCAACAGTGTGAGGCATATGAAAAGCAGAGAAATTGACAGAGTTGTATCAATGAATGAAATTCTGATAAGCGGTAACAACATCTTGCTTGGTGCAATGACAGAGACACACTACAACACGAATGCCTTTACAGTTTGGCCTTTCATAGATTGCATCACAGCACAATACCTTCTTCTCTGGACAACAGACAAGGTCATCCATGTAACAGCTTCTGATTATATTTAACAGCGAGTAACGTTCACATTCATTGACCGACTTGTACCATGAAAAAAAAGATGCAGAGGGTCGACACAACTATAGTCCATAGTTGGCGTCTCCTTTCACAATCGACCTTCTTCAGGTCTGTTTTGAGTCGTTGACCTTCTCTGTGTTCACACTTGGTGCGCATGAAGTCCAAGGTAACATTTGTACAGTGCTATCTTTGGAATGTGTTGGACTATGCCAAGGTGGCATTTCGATTGGCACTTATGTAACACCAACATTTACAACTCTCTGCACAAAAATCAGTTTGCCGCAAGTTCAAAGACTTGAGTGAGTTTTTCTGCCTCACCTTGCTCAGTAATTTGGATTTCAATTCAACAACTTCATTTTTCACATTAGATATAATCAAAAACAAGATAAATAAGGGTGATATAAATACTCTGGAATATAATTATATAACAGTGCTATTAAAATTTTCCATTTCAGGAAAATCGTTTTAAATATAACTCTGTAGTGTCCACGTTTATGAGGGGCAACGCTGTTAAAATGTCTTTGGATAGATGTTAAAGATTGTACTGGCGAATGACCACAGTGGCAGAGATCTGATCGTCACTCTGCTTTCCTGGATGTGGACACCTTCTTCAAGGCTCTGAAAATGCTTCATGCCCCGGCACATAGAGGATCACAGGGTAGGCCAAAGAGTGTGCCAGAGGGCAGTGACCTCAACAAAAGATAGTCTGTAACTGAAAAGAGAGGAAATCATCCCAGCGTGCTCTCAAGTGCATGTGATCAGCTGGCCGAGCTAAGAGAAAAGAAGGGCCATGTGAGCTTTCTTCAAGTCGACAGTGCTGCCCCGAGGCACCTACAGCAGATGGATGGGCCATTACTCAAAGGGTTAACCTTTCAGCTTAGCACGGCCCAGCCTTCAATAAACGCAGTTACTGTCTACTTCAGTATACAAAAGTGGTTGCTGGACCACGTGAGCCTTACGTATTCAGCAAAACTCTTCTTCACACAGCGACTCCCCCACCAGCAGCGAGTGTTTGTCAGGCTCACTGAGCACCAAGCTGTTGAGCGAGTGCTTGTCAGAGCGCAGGGAGTTGATTGAGGCACGGCTGTAGTTGACAATACGGTCCAGGAGGCTGAGTTTGGGGGAGGGACGACGCATCTCGCCCATGCCAATGTGGACACTGACATCGGAGAGGCTGCCTTGCCGCCTGTTGTTACCCAGTCTGGCCTCCAACTTCTCAGCAGTGGGCTTTGTGTAACTACATAAAGACACAGGATGGTTGAGAGAGATTTTAGGCAAATATACTTAAAAGGGAGACAAAAACAAAGCACAAAGATGAAAAGGCCTAAACAAAGCATCAAATATCTCATTACCATTTGAGTAAAAGGGAGGACAGAACCACAGAGACAGAGGACAGTGCCATCGCAGCAGAGCCCATCCACGGCTGCAACACCAGACCCACGGGAAGGAATACACCTGTGGACACACACGCCTCATATTACTGCTGTGCTTAAGATTACTATAATGATGACTGTCAATATGGTGAAATCATTTAAATAAACCTTCTGTAGACACCTACCAGCAGCTATAGGAATGCCAACCAGGTTGTAGATGAGCGCAAATACAAAGTTGATCCTGATCCTCTTGACCGTCTTTTTAGAGAGGTCGATGCTGCCGACCACATCCAGGAGGTCATTCTGTAGATACAAGAGAGTAAAAAAAGGTAAGTGAAAGAAGTGAAAAAATGTCAGATCAAGTTTGCAAAATCATTAAAATGGCGTTCCGAGCATAAAGTTAACACTTGAGAGAATGAGGCAACAGTATTACTCAAGTTTTATAGGCCAACATTTGAAAACAGTGGAAAAAACAAGTATCATCAATATAAGGACTGTCATGAGTTTCCTGTTTCTTATTTGACAACTAAAATGAAACTTCAACAAACTAAATATAAAGTGCAGGAAATACATATAATAAGAGTCCATTCATGGAGTTGATTGCCGATTGTTTTTTTGTGGGCGATCTCTTGGGTGATTTTTGTCATTTTATTTTGCTGTTTTAATGGTCTGGAGTGAGAGCCACTGCACAGCGACAGGCTATCGTTCAGTGTGCTGACCCAGGGGCACAAAGAGGCCAGCAAAGGCAGAGAGGAAGCGTGAAGAGCCAGAATATTTACACATCTATCTTGTTGAATTAAGGGTTTATCTTGAAGTTAGTGATTGTTGGAACAGTGGAAAAAAAAGTTGAAAAAAGAAATGTGAATTCTGAGGGGGAAAGTTCTAGTTTTCTGAGAAAATCAGTTAAAGAATAGGTCCTTTCTTGACAGTTTGAGAGTTAATTCTGTTGATTCATTAACTACTGATAATGTAGTGATCTTGCTGCTCACGCACATCTCCCAGATGAAACTACAAGATGTGCAAATATATCAGCTATAATTGGTTGTTTTGCTGACGGTGGTTGGTTGCTCAACCCGAACACAGTACTTCTACAGTGGAAATGTATGTTTGCTCTTCAGTTACACAGTTATTCTGACATATTATTGCCGCCTTGCTATACTTCTGTATCATGGCCATAATGTCCATACTATGTAATGTGACAGTGTCTGTCCAATATTTCACAATGTCTCTACACTGCAGAGAATATCATATTTTCATGTCAGGGAACAGCTGATGTGTTCAAGAGAGTAATGATTTCAAATCGGGCTTTTAAACTCAAGCTCTCACCCTGATCAACACCACATCTGCAGCTTCTATGGCCACATCCGTCCCAGTTCCTATGGCAATGCCCACGTCAGCCATGGCCAGGGCGGGTGAGTCGTTGACACCGTCACCCACCATGGCGACCCTCTTTCCTGCCTGCTGCAGCTGCTCCACTTTGGCTACCTTGTGGGAGGGCAGCACCTCCGCAAACACCTTCCTGATACCCACCTGGCTCAGACACACAAAAAACACAATTCACAAAAATAAAACACCCTCTGCAATATGGTTATAAATATGTACAGATGTTTTTTATACATATTTCAGCAATAATAAAATGGCTTGTGTTTAAAAGCAAATGAGCCTCTGGTATTTGTGTCTTTTTTGTTTTAAATACAACATTGTAGTTTTATACCAACATTTGTAACATTTTTCTCAAACTGTATCACTCTATTATATGTTGGATGTACTAAATTTGTATGAAGGTACAAATTTTCACTCTAAAATTATCACGACATTGACAATATCCAGCAACTGAGGCAAAGATTTTACAACAATAACTGTTCTTTGTAACATTAACAAGCTCTATATCTGCACTCTAAATACCTGAGCAGCAATGGCTCGAGCTGTCTTGTTGTTGTCTCCGGTCATCAGCACAACTTCCAGACCCATGTTAGTCAGAGTGTGAACTGCCAGCTCAGCCTCCGGTTTCACGGTGTCTGCGATGGCTATCATCGCACACAGCACATCTGTGCACAAATTAAAATGGGTAACATTAAGAATAGGTGCGTATAAGTACTTTCTCTACATGAGTATATCCTCAACAGGATATGATGGCAAAAAAAAAATGAAGGGTCAAATTTCCTGTCAAACAGATCTACTCACCATCTACAGCTACCAGGACGGCAGTGCGTCCTCTGCGCTCATGGTCTGTCATGGCCTCATCTATATCTGTTCTGACCTGCAGGCAATTCCTCCTCATCCACTCTCTGTTCCCAATCAGGACGACGTAGTTTGCTGACTGGACAAGGCCTACACACAGAGATCAATTTGGTCAGACAACAGCACGAAAACACTCCCAGCTTTTGGTCTTCTAACATTTTCAAGCCTTTCTGTGATGATGCTCTAGCCGCTGTGACTATATTAGGATTTCATATTGCGTTTACTCGTCCTTGTCTCCAACTCAAGAAACACATTTTCAGAACTGAATATCACAGACAAATATTTACAAAAATCTCATTTGACCCGGACTGTTTAATGAGTCTTCCACTCTGAAACTATGAACGTATATTTGTATACAATATATATTTAAAGCTGCTAAGGTTTGACCCTTGGATAACTTAACTCCCTTTTCACACACAAATGGTTAACCCAGGTTTGACCTGCCCAGGGCTATACATACAATACATTTCCACAGCATTTTCTAGTAGCCCTGGGCTAGACGTCCTTTGGAATATGCAGCCAATTCCAGCATGTTGTGTGACTACTCTTTTTACTTTACTAGCAACTTTTAGCCATGAGTTCAGTTCATTTTCAGGGGAAAGCCACAAAAAAAATCCTCACTATTCCTGGTCAGGAGGAGGGGTTAACCATGTTTGGAATGCATCATTGTGAAAGCTGAACAAAGCCTGGGCTATGACATTTAATTTAGGATTACAGAAAGAAAAGGGAGGCATATACTTTCAATGGTGTTGCCATTGGTGTTTTCAATTTACTGTATATACATATACTCTATTTGCACATTTCTGTGCAGTGTACTGAGAGCAATGTAGACCGAAGTCAAATTCCTTATATGTGGACATGTGGCAACAATGAGTCTAACAACTGAAACTATTGTAAATGTAGTTGTAAAACACTGTACAGTTCAAATCGCGCTGGAGCAGGGCCTCTCTGAAGATAGTGCATGTTCTCCCCATGTTTGTGTGGGATTCCTCCTGGTACTCTGGTTTCCCCCACCATCAAAACATGCACATCAAGTTATTTTTTCCAGCAAGTTCACTTGACCAAGGCTCTGGCTCAAATCTGGAGTTGGTCCCCAGGTATGACCACTGCCCAATGTAAACTGATCTGATGTTTATTGTGTTATACAACATATTTATAAAATATCTTAGTATTTCTGTTGAATCCACAACTACAATAAATTATTAGGACTGCATTGCAGACATACTTAGAGGCTGTGGGTCCATGATGAGTGGATGGGAGCTGGTGGACATCCGGGTGTCACTGATCTGGACGAGGACGCTGTTGCGCTGGTTGTTATCCTCACTGTCACTGTCCGCCTGTTTCAGCAGCGTCTCTGTGTTGCTGACCTGACATCGGATGCCGCAGCCCGGCACCGCCTGAAAGTCTGTGCATGAGCCGAGAGACTCTGTGCCAAGCTCCTGCACACAGACAACAACAGATGCTTAATTTTTAACATTCTACAAATCTAGATCAAATGGTGGACAAGGGATCGGCGAGAAGGAAATCTAAGGTAGCAGACTAACCTGTTTGCAGTATTTGGTGATAGCTGCTCCCAGAGGGTGTTCACTGTTGTTCTCAGCTGTACCCACGATTGCCAGCAGTCGAGAACGAGGCATCTTGTTTCCCTCCACAACTATCTTGAGTTGGATTACTTTCGGAGCTCCATATGTGATGGTCCCAGTCTTATCAAACACCACCGACTGGACCTGCTCATTAGAGAAGACAATAGTAGGAATTCAAAATAAATAATATCAGGCTGAATTTTTTATGTTCTTACAGACTATTTCCTGGACTACTATGTGACCCAGAACCATTTAATCTGTGTTCAAATTGACAGTTGGTCTGTTACGTGGTTGGATGACTACATGAGGGTGAGGTTATTTCATCATTAACACACCTTATGTGCCATCTCGAGTGGTTCTCCTCCCTTTATCAGGATGCCATTTTGGGCTCCAACCCCTGTGCCTACCATGACAGCTGTCGGGGTTGCCAGGCCAAGAGAACAAGGACAGGCGATGCATAACACTGTTATCGAGGCCTGGAAGGCGAAGCGAATCACTGCCTCTGCCCTGGAAATGCTCTTGTTGTAACCCTGCGAGGGAGAAATGTAGCTTCAAATTTATTACATTTAAATTCACAGATAAAAACAAGGTTAGGTTAAAAAGTGATACTGAACTTCAGTATATTATGATTAGTGATAATACAGTGATAGAACAACATCAGAACATTTCTGTTTTTATCACTTTGAGGAGCTTGGTATAGTCAGATATCAAGATTTAATAGAAGACTCACAGGAAAATACATCTGCACCAGCGAGAAGTCTAAAAACCCGATGATGATCCAGGCAATCAGCGTAAGGAGGGATATGCCAACAATGAAGGGCACAAAGTAGCCGCTGATCTTATCTGCATACTGCTGGATGGGAGCCTAAAATGTAAATGTCAGAAATTAAAAAAAAAAACTTGAACAACAACTGTGAAAGCAGGTAGACACAGTGCAGATCTCAAACCACATAATTCACCTTTGAAGTCTGAGCCTCCTCCACGAGTTTGACAATCTGAGACAGCGTGGTGTCCATGCCAACATGTGTAGCACTGACAAGCAGAGAGCCATTCTGGTTAATGGAGCCTGCGATCACAGAGCTGCCGGGCTTCTTAGTCACTGGCATGGCCTCGCCTGTAGTCACAGAGCAACAGCTGGTCAGCAGCAGAAAATACGAGCAGAAACAGGACCAAATACTACGTTTTCTGATTGAATACTGATGTGACAAATGAAAGTTAATAATTGTTGTAGTTAATTTTAGATAACCAAATACAGGACACATGAAACTGATGGTTTCAACAATGAATAATCTTATGTGAAATGCAAAAAGTGTGTTTGAAGTTTGAGTATTGATTGATATCAACTATTTAGATATTAGATCTCCTACAACTACTTTTTAACATTTTAGCATGTTATTGCCACCAATCCTAATCATCAGCCCTTTTTCAGTACTAACTGATGACAAACCTGTGATGAGAGACTCGTCGGCCATGGAGTGCCCCTCGATGACCCTCCCATCTACTGGAAACTTCCCTCCAGGAACGACTTTCACCACATCGCCCCTCTGCACCAGCTCAACATCGACCTGCTCCTCGCTGGAAGACACAGAAATGTCAAACAATGTAAATGTTTTATATGTGTTTTAAAACAGACATCACACTGGGAAATACTCAAAATATGATATTTTAGGGATGGCTGGTGGTGTTTAGAAGTTTGAAGATTAAACTGAATTGCAGTTGGATTTGACAAACATATTTGTGCTTTTCTTACTGTGGAGAATGACTCACAGCTTGTCTGGCAGTCTTTGCTATGCCATGTTAGACCTTTCTACTGACATTTCAACTGCAAACATTAAGATATGCTGTAATCTAAATCCAACTAAAGATATGAAAGTTTTTTGTAAATAAATGGTACGTGGAAAAAGAACCAAAGAGCACCTGAGAATGGACTTGTCGCTGCCGAGAGTGACCACTGTGGCCTCTGTTGCTTGTAGAGACATCAGCTTGGACAAAGCCTCAGATGTCTTGCTCTGGATGGAAGAAGGCAGCACATAAAATTATTTACAAGTGACTTATATATTCAGTTGAGGTCCTGCATTTCAACATGTCAAAAATGTACATTCAATGTCACACCTATCAAAAAAGACATTAAGACAAACCTTGGCTATCTGCTCCAGCCAGCGTCCCAAGGAGATGAAGACAAAGAGCATCGGCGGTGTATCAAAGAAGGTGATGGGGTTGACTTTTGCCTTCTCCACCATAGCCACTATCAGGACAATCAGCGAGTAGGTGAAGGCTATGGAGGTTGCCAGAACAATTAGCACATCCATGTTGGCAGATCGGTGTTTGAGCGCTTTGTAGGCTTGAATGTAGAAGTAGCGACCTCCAATAAACTAAAGAGAGGAACACAGAGAAGCTTGTGTTTACTAAAGCACAAACATTTAATCCAGACTTTGTTGCTGCAATAAGTTTTACGACATGTCTCATAGAACTGCAGTTAATCCCTCTGATTTACCTGTACAGGCACACAAAAGAGGAAGGACAGGAGGTTCATGATGGAGAGGCCTGGGAGAAGCTGTCTCTCCAGAAACATGGTGGAGTGGTACTGGTTGCGGTCCTCCACTGTGGTATTGTGTTGATGTGAAACACTCATTTGGTGGTCCATGATAATCATGTAGGTCATCATGCCCATCACAGGCACGCAAAAAATCAAGCTCACCAGGAAAGATTTCCTCCACCTGAGAGTGCGGAGAAAGGTGTGTGTTAGAAATTGATACATTTAATTTGGTCCAAGGTTTTAAATCTCCTTTGAGGACAAATGTATGGGGAGATTCTTCATCAATGCCTCAAAATACGACAAATACCGCTTATACTGGATGTTGATCTGCTGACCAAACTTGCATAAATAACATGTACACATTCGTGCCAGCATACATTATCCCCAAATTAGAGTTCTTTAAATTGACATCCTCGAAATCCTAAAAAAACTTTAGTTAAATTATCATTTCAACCATTTTCAAGCAAACTGAAATGTCTGAGCTTCTTCAATATAAAGATTTGCTGCTTCCCTTTGTGAATCTTTGGTTTTTGACTGTTGGTTTGAGAAAAAAAGGCAATTTTAAGAAATCGTTTGGGGCTCTGGGAAATCGTCAAGAGCAATCTTGACAATTTTTTGACATGTTACAGAACAATAAACAATTAATTGTGAAAATAAGCAGATTATCCAAGAAATAAAAGTTATCTTAAATTGTGGGTCTACTCTGCATAGGCTTCTTTTTCCCTGGCACTAATAGTCCAAAGCAAGATGGCGATCTAGAGGAAGTTGCTGTTGTAATCACACAATCTATTGAGTAACATCATGTGGGGAAAATTTAACGTCTGAGCATGCATTTTTAGAAGCTGCTAAAACTAAAAACAGAACTGCTTCTGGGAGAAAAAATGAGACAACCTGTTGGGTCATCATTAACTAAAATATCTGGTGTAATAGAGTGTTGTAATAATAAGTCCATAAACCAGGAAATTGGTTAGCATTTTTTCACTTTCTGTTCCCTTGTATCATGAGAGTCTATGGGTTTTTTTTTAGATTAAATGCCTGAAATAAGACATTAACAAGTTTTGCTCTATGACATAAAATACATCATTAAATGTCCCAAAATTCAATTATAAAGTGCTTTGTCTTAAAGATTTAATAGGCAGAACTTAGTTGCAAACTATTCTCACTTATAACTTGTAGATTGATCAATTTAAAGATAGTGTGAATAGCAGTTGTGTAGTAAGATACTTAGTGGTGGTGATGCTGAAGTCATGCGACTGCAATGGAGTCTGTAGTCTAGAACAACACGACCTACAAAAATAAATCATCCCTACACCGTTCTATTGGGCGTCAGACAACACACTTGCCACATAAACAAAGTTAAAGATATGGATTAAAATTGATGAACAAGCTTAAATTGGGCTCTTGCTACTTACTGTCGTATCTCTTTGCTGTGGTCCAAGTGACTGGCAGTGCGGTCTCTTTTCACCAAAGATGCTTCAAATCCCAGATTCTAAAAAAAAAAAAACCCAAAACATTCCAACTACAGATCAAACGTCATACACTTGTTATTATGATCTTTATACAGAAACATGTTAAAAATGTCACAAATTCCCTAGCAAAAAAATAATATTGCTATAAATAACAACAAATGTTGTAACTGAACAAATGCATTAATAACAGACAGAAGGAATTATACCTCAATCAGCTTGATGATGTCTCGTGGCCCGATAATTTCAGAGTCAAACTTAATGTGTGCTTTGTTAGTTGCCAAGGCAACAGAGGCATATATAATACCCTTTTCTCTCATGAGGCTGGATTCAATTTTGTGAACACAAGAGGCACACGTCATTCCCCTGACCTGAAAGAAGGTGAAGAGGGGCAGGCATAAAAATATATTAAAGAGGGTATGAAGTGAGGTGAGGAACAGACATGAGTCACTTCATCTACTGAAAAGGAGGCCTTGTATATTCAACATTGTTCCCAACTGGTGCTCATTTACAGATTTTATATTGTTGAAATAAATGACGTTCTCTTCTTTACAGAACATTAAAAAAAAAGTTAATACAACCTTATGATGACTCACCACTAGTTCCAGGTTTCCATCTGAACCTTCATAGTTCTCCATGACGGAGGCGGTGAAGCCCAGCTCTTTCACACACTCAGCTATCTTAACAGGGTCGATGAGCTCAGGGTTGTAACGCACCTCTGCTTTACTGGCCATTAGTGCTACCAGAACAGAGTAGATACCTGCACAACATTAAAGATAATCCCTTTAGCTCTTTGTCAAAGCAATGACCTGAGTAATTTCAATATTTCTGTAATTTTACAAACCAGTTTCATTCTTGAGGTTCCGTTCGATGTTTGCCACACAGGACGCACAGGTCATCCCTCCAATCTGGATGTAGCATTTAGAGTACATCTCTCCGTTGCACCCCTGGGGTGTTTCCCTGTGCAGTTCACTGTCCAGCTCCTTGTGTTTCACAGGTGCCAGACTCGAAGACTTGGAGAGACTGCGATCTGGTTCAGGCAGCAAAGAATTGGTCTCTGTGGACAACAAATTACAATTTTAGAAAGGGATCTGCAGTCCACTTGGATGTCTTAACCTCACAATTCAAGTACCCTCAATGGCTTAGAAACATCCAGGGGCAACCATCTTAAGCTTTAGACTATTTGCAGGCAAAAGTCAAAACACCAGAATAAATATAAATAAATGAATAAGCCAACTCAACAACCACACCATATATCCTCTCACCGGGTAGGAAGGCATCAAAACCCATGTCTTCTATGGCCTCCCTCAGCTCCTCTGGTGAAGTCAGGAGGGGATCATACTCAAACATCCCCTTGTGATCAGCAAGAGAAACATGAGCAGACATCACCCCCTTCCTCTGAGATATCATGCCTTCGATGGACTCGACACAAGAGTTGCATGTCATGCCCTCAATGTGAATATTAGCTTCAGATGCCAGGGGCTGCATAAAACAAGGCTGTGAGGCAGCCAGTTTGGTCTGAGATGCTCCTGCAGGCCGAAGCGACAGTAAGGCAGGTGTGGCCGATGGGGTAACAGCATTAAATGGGGAAGAGGAGTCCCAGGATTGAGTCTTGAAATTTCCTGGAGGCAGTGCCTCAATTGCCTGCTGCAACTGAGCAACTGTAACCTTCAGAGGATCGTAGCAGATGGAGGCCTTCTCCTCCTCCAGGGAGACCTCTACAGAGGAGACCCCAGGCAGCTTAGAGATATTGTCTTGGATGTTGACCACACATGACCGGCAGTGCATGCCTTTCACCCTGAGCATGATAAGTGTTGTGTCAATGAAGATTTCTGTCTCATCTGATGTCTCTGATGGTGAAGAAATGGTTGATTTTTGAGAATCAACAAAACGTTCGATCTCACTGGGAGACAGCTGCAGAGGCCGAGGCTTGGACTTGACAGACGCCTTGAAGCCAGCCACAGCAATCTGGTCGATGATGGTTTGGACTGTGATGAGGTAAGGCAGGTACACTATTGCAGCTTCCTGAGTCTCTAAAACAACTGTTGAGAACAAAGACATGGCAGAGTTAACATACAAATTTAAAGCAAAAAGGACTTTGAAAGAAAGCATTTATTTAATTTGTTATATTTATTTAAAATGTTACCTAAAATTCAGTAAAAGATTGTCGTTCATGTCCATACATGAAATTTACACACACATCCTAATACATCATAGTTGACTTATAATAATTTGCAGCTTTTTTTCAATCATAAAACTATGTCATTAGCATATAACATCTGTGATATGGAACCATTAAATTTGTTCTGCAATAATGTATGTTGAGTACAGCAGCCAGCTAACTGAAAGACTATAATCCTATCTGTCTACATGTCACTCCATACAAATAATACCAGTAAAAGGATTTCATGAGTCACTGTGAAATCCCACTGCGCAATCTGTCTATGCTGAACATACAAGGAGACTGACATACACAATGACATGACACTTGTTGTGACAGTATGGTAATGTGTGACTACAAGCTTGTGAACAGCTCAAGTACATCACCTTTGATCTTTTCAATCCCTTTCAGTTTTCCAATCTTCCCTTCAATAGTGGTAGTGCAGGAGTGACAGGTCATTCCTTCAATGCGCAACTTCAGGAGCGACACCCCGTCTCCTGCGGTGTGAGATGGGGACAAGCTGGTGGCTTTATGCGTGGGGCTGCTGAGTGTGGGGATGTCCAGAGGCATTAAGCTAACTACCACCTCGCTCAGCTGCTGCGAAGAAGTCAGGGAAGGAATAAATGTGACAGAGAGACCCATCTGGGCCGGGCTCTCTCTGACATCCAGCACTCCTTGAATCTGGGATAACTTCTCCAAAGCCTCCTGTTGGGCTGCAGGTGTTAGGCCTGAAGTGGGGATCAGCTTGGTGTCTGTAGAGACATGTGTGGCTGTGCTTGACTCTGATAGACTTGATTCAAAGCCCATGTCCTCGACCGCCTCTGAAAGAGACTCTGGGCTCTGCTGGCTGTGGTCAAATATGATTGTGGCAATCTTCTGCTCTAAAGACACCTACAAAATAAAAGTCAAATTATGTGAGAAAAGAAATCAGGGTGCATTTGACTTGAGTCTTTTACAATAACAATAATCATACAAATAACTTTATTAAGGAGCAACTGATATGTTGATTTTTTCTGGGCTGATACGACTATCAGAAGGAGACCAATAACTGACATCTGGACCAGAGATACGTGCATTTGCAGTAAACACTGAGATCTTAGAGTCCAATAGAGAACAATAGTGAGAGTATCAAGACACTAGATTATTTCCTTTTTCTACTATTTTTACTTCCATTACATTATATGTTGGAGGCAAATGTTTGGATGTTTTAGTCCACTACATTATTTGATAATGTTAGTTACCAGTGACAGATGCATATTATTCAGTTTTGATAGGCTATTTTTTATGACAATGAACCGGTATTAATCAGGTATTGTTTATGGTGGGACAGTGTAGTGAGAGTAGCGACTACATACAGAGGCGGTTGCATCACAGCCAAAGTAGCACATTTTTAGAGCACCAATATGTAACTTTCTGGATAAAGATGATTGATTGTTGAGTCTTGTCAAATACTGATGCTTTAGGGCGGCATCTGAGGTCTGACACCAACCCAGAGAATAAGCATTGCAAAGCCGGGTTCCCTGGACAGTTACATATTGTTGTTTTGAATGAATTTATTTTATCAATACTCAGAGGAACAAAAACAGATTTAGTAAATCAGAAAATTCTGAATGTTGGCTCTGACGATTGGCCAGGCAGATAATCGGCTGATCCCTAAACTCTATCAAAATAAAAGGCGTAACAGTTAGTTTCCTTTATTCAGGTTAACAAAAGCATGAGTAGAATAATTTTAAAAAACCATAGAAGGCTCTCAAGTAAGCAATGATAGTGTTGAGCATTAAAAGAGCAGGTTTGTTTGCGTTGATTCAATGTGATATTTTTGTCAGAATGCTCATTTCGAAACTTGAAATGGTGGAGCTGCCATTTCAAAACATTTGTACAGACATATTGTGCAACAACAATGCAACTTTATATAAAAAAAAAAAAAAGAGGTAAAATGAGTCCACATCTAGGTCTGTCAGCATGATGACCCTTTGCTCTTCCTATTCAGCAAGAAGAAAACATGTGACACATTGAAGGGATCACTTGACTGAGCCATAACTTTCAAACCACAGTGGGGGTTTAAGTTGTAAATGAGTGTGCCTTGGATTAACCTTTTTTTCTGAGAATGAGAGATTGGGGTTGGGCAGGGAAAGAGGCAATGCTGAACCAAGAAAAATCAATTTACTCCTCCTAAAGATTAAGTTAAAATATACCAGGAACCAAATTCTCTTAAGCACAAATGACATTTCCTGCGAGTACGGACAGCATATCGACCTACTGTCACAGTCCAGCAAAGGGCAGACCTCTATCTGGAAAATACTATTACATTATGTTCCTATTTAACCATAGCCTGAGGGGTAAACACCCAATAAACAAAAGATCAGACCACAACCATTGCACTTTAGCTTTCTCTCATGGCTACACTGATGTAACATGGCTGTAAATCAGACCAGTTAGTCCTGAGGGAGCAAGACTCTGGGATTAATCAAAGCACATTATCCCCTAAAATGGGCAGGGACCACTAATGAACATTATGTTCATTAGTGGTCCCTTTTTAATATCTTTAACATCTTTTTCACCAGGTTCTTTTACTCTATTCTAGTGCACTCATGGTTGTATTGTCACATCCTGTTTTTAAACTGAAAGTGCCATGAAAGAAACTTCTAACAGCAAATTGCACCTCAATGTGAAAAACATCCTGAATGACAGTAAACATATACTGTTCCTATATGTTTGCAAAGCTTTTGTTTACCTTTATGTGCATGACTCCAGGGAGAGAGCCGATGCGCTGCTCAATGGACTGGACGCAGGAGCCACAAGTCATACCCTCCACTCCAAAGGAGACTGTACAGAGATTGACTTTCTGTGTCATGATTGCTTCGTCTAAAAGGACACACGAAGGACAGAATTTATTGTCCGACATACAACTTCAAAGTCAGGGAAAGTGATAAAAGAAACAGGTAGGTTCTTTTCTCAAAACAGAAAATAAAATAAAATAAAGAATCAGGCTACTAAAAACATATCATGAATCAAGCCATGAGAAATATTAACACAGGACTAATATCTGGGAAAAAGTATAACTCAAAAGCTATGCTGACCCTACAATCCACAAAGTCACAGTGAGATGGCAAAAGACTTTACAATACTGCTTATCGTAAAAAAAACAAAAAAACAAACAGGGTTCACAAAAACAAAGGGCAAATCTTGGATCTGAACCAAAGCTGTCAAAACAATTTATACAAACTGTAGCTAGTATTTCCGCTTCTGGCAACTTCACTTGATTAAAGAAACAAAGGCAGCACAATTCTGCTTTGTAGCAAGAATGTGAAATATGTATAACCACAGACAAGGGTTATCATTTCCAGGTTTCCTGGCTTGGATGAAGTTGCCATCAAAACAACGCCTGAAACATTATGTTATTTCCATTACAAATACAATCACCACCGTTTAAGCGATGCACTGTCAGGGAACAAAACAACTTAAGGAAGAATGAACAATGCACATTCCAATACTCTCCTGTAATATACAGACACCTGTTCATTTCACAGCAGTTCTCAATCTCAGTCATATGGACTAAAACACATAACTCTTTGTGGATTAAATCAAATATCAAACTGAGAGACAACACATGCAATTCAGCCACTATTAAAACTCAAAAATGATGTCAATATAATACAGATCTGCCTAGTGTTGTCTTTTAAAGGAAGGCAGATCCTTTATTCATTAAGTATTGTGATTTACATATAGTCAAGTGAATCTACAAAGACTGGTTCACATTAGTTTTGTGACTTTTGGAGCCATGTTTTCGATTAAAACACTTTAAGTAAGATTCTCATACTTATGGGTTTCATGTCAGTTAAGGTTTAGGCAGCTAACAGTAAGCTAGCTCCTCTGAAAGCTCCATAGTCATGAGTTGACGTCGGCTCGACTTAAACTAAACGTTAGCTATTGCCTGCTCGTTGCTAGACTTACAAAACAGTTTATAATCTATTTAAAGTCAGCTTTGGTGTCAACGAAACTCTTCTCTAAACCTTGAAGACAAAATGTGCAGTGCGTTGAGTCACCGCATAAAAGCAAAAACTCTTACCTTATTCAAAGGGAAGTAACAAGTTAGCTAAAGGCTATTGACGTTGGCTGTCAGATGTGGCTAAATTGAGCTAGCAAACCAGCTAGCTTCTTCTCTTCACCCTACGTTACAAGCAGCGAAGCAGGCACGTCGTGGCATCGCGCTGCCTGGGAAAACAATGATGAAGAGTGCTGAAGGTGTGTTTTCTCCCCCTGTTACCACCAAAATCGGCTCTGTTTAATTGTTTTGTTTCTTTTTGTCATGCCGACGTGACCGACGGCTACACACACTGCGTCAGCGTCAAGGGGCGGAGCTGCGTATTGAAAGCCATAGTAACGACTGACGTAGCTTTGGCCCTGAGTTCGGACCCTCAGGCTCTGCTTACTCACGTAATGTACAACAATTTCCACTAAATCAATAACTGTCCATTATATGATCTACATTAAGATTAGACTTTATTGCCTGGTCATGATTTCTGGTAGGCTGACAGCGTGCGGTTGCGAAGGACACCGCCTGAGCTAAAGAGTAAGCCTGGCAGGCAAAATTGAGGGTTTTTTAATTTTTTTTTTTTTAGAAGCAAAGTGTATAGGTCTTTTCTCAAGCAGCCTCGTCTCCTTGACTCCTTTGTCCCTTGTTTGGACCCTCCCTTTATAGACCCGAGTAGTTATTATCCACCTGTTATCATCATGGCGCCCCTGTGTGTTCAGGAATTCACAATGTTTGAGAGAAATGTGACACAAAGCTGGTCGCCCTGTACTTTGACTGTCAGGCACCACACAGTGTTCCAGCTATGGACACGACACTGGTTGCCCTCATGGGGGCGCTTTAAGCCAAGGACAACTTTTGTTTCACGTGGCATAACAAATTTGCCCTGATAATAAAGGTTAAGGTTACCTGTTTCACCTGCAACTAAAATGTGAAATATTATTTGATAAATTGTTGAATACTTTTCATTTCAATGCTTTATGAGTCAGCTCCCAATTAGGACTTGTTTCCGAGACAGTGGGGATCCAAATAAATGATAAACACTTCCCCTGAAAATTGAGGTGAAACTCAAAATCACTGACACCGTCTGGGGTCAAACTGTTCATACATCTTCAGTTGTTACATCCCTGATTATGATTTGTTAAATATCAATTCCCTCACCATGATGCACAGTTACACACTGCATGTATATAGTTTTTGAAGGACACGTGATTTTGAAATAACAAATGTAAATGTGATTTTGTAGTTACTTTGTAGAAATCATGGCATCATGGTTAAATATGAGAAACATTTGCTGAGGGGAAAAGGAAAAGGTTAGTTCATTGCTACACAGCTATGCAAAAATGCAAAGCACACAAAACAACATCGGGGCTGCCAGTTCCCATGTTCATACCATAATCAAAAAATAGTCTTTACCACTGAAGGACAGTGAGAGAACAATACTGGGAATCTGTTGTTAAAATCAAAGCTAAACTGCCATAGGGGTAAGAACACCAGGAAGACACATGTTATATTGTCTTTATCAATACAAAACAGTTATCATAAATATATCACAAAAAACATCATGAATATGTATGAAGTATAATCACAGCAGTCAAGTGGTGGCAGATTTACTCCCTCGGCTATTGTCCACATCAGTGTTCAGGATCTACTGGACACAAAGACACTCATTAACAAATCAGTAGCATCAAACGGCAACAATTGTCCCCAACAGTGGTTGTGTTGGCATGTTAAAGCTGGAGGTTCATTTCAGTGTCATTCAAGTGCTGTACAACACAATGTAAGTTGTAATCCTGCCAGTCAAGGAACAAGTGCTGTGTAGTCAACTTCACTGTCTGAACTCAAAGTGTAAAAGATTATCTCAGGATTTTGTAATTATTATTATTATTTGTATTTATTTATTTATTTTTGTCAATGTATCTGCTAACATTGCATGAGATGTGCCAAAGATCCATTTTAACTTTTCAGATATACTACTCAAAATGTGTTAGGCATATTGGGATATGGGTGCATGTATGCATGTGCATGAGATGTGCAAAACAAGTTAAATCAAATATCTAGCATTATAACAAAAATCTTACATTATATATATATATATATATATATATATATATATATATATATATATATATATATATATATATATATATATATATATATATATCACTAATTTAATTTGAGTAGTTGTGAAACTAAATAAAACATTGCAATAATAAGATCAGCTGTGATGCCTCTTAAAGTTGAACTGGTACAAGGCCCCACATATATGGGTCAGAATTAAAACAGTTCTGACAGACTTATGCTTATTATGAAACTATTCTTTATTATAGCTTCTGTATAACATGTGGAGTTAACGCAGACTCACGCACTCACTCACTCACACTCACACGCGCGCACTCTTTACCACACTGACCTACTTTCTCAGCATGCGCTCCTCTAATGGGTCACGACACGACAATAATAAACAGACGCACGCACGCACGCACACACACACAGTTGTATAAATAAACGAGTCAAATTGAAGGTAAGGACACGTACAGACGTGTCTCCCCCCGCTGATGTAGATGTAGACCCTCCATGTTTCTGCACGGTGGTGGTGCTGGTGGTGTTGGTGTTGTTGGTCCGAGCTGCAGCCGAGCAGATCCATGTTTTCCTCCGCTCACGTGTAGCAGCTGCTGGGCAGCGGTCGTCAAGCTGTCGGGAGGAGAGCTTATTATGGGAGCTGCTCCTGCTGTCCTATATCAGCAGCTCGTCTCCAGTCAGCAGCAGCTATGGCTCCGACTGAACACCGTCTTCTTCTCGAGTTGTTTTTGAGCCGCTCATGTAAGTACCATGTTTTTTTGTTTTTTATATACATATATGTATGAGTTTTTAGAGGCTCTGTAAACTTGTTCCTTGTTACCTGGCTCCACAGGTGGTGTTTTCTACTCTGTGCACCTCATCAGAGCTGTCTTTCATGTAAACACACGTTAATCATGTGATGACAATAAGATAAGAATCACAACTCAGTGCAACTGACAGGACATTGCAGTGTAGTATCAGGGGTACACAAGTCACTGTGATAAGTTGCATGGACTAAAATAAACCCATGTCAAACATGGCGCATGCCCACAGAGGTTAAAAGGAATGTGAATAAGTATTTTAAAAATCATGATTAATATACAACAATCCAACCCAATTAAAACTATGTTAAAGTTAAACTGTACTGATAATAACCTGAACAGTAATAACAGAGGGACAACAGGAATGATTTCAGAAACTGCACAGAATGTGAGGCTCAAAACATGTTGTAAATCATAATTTATAGGACGGACCAACAGACCTTATGAGCTCACTTTATGAGGTGGAACCTGAAGCCGAAGCCTGAAAGTGAAGATTCACAACATGAAATTATATTTAGAAATAACGACTCCTCCTTAAAAAAAGATCAGCTTGCATTCAGATAAAGACTGTTGTGTGCAAACAGGAGTGCCCAGTTATGCCCCTAATTGCTGAGCGGTGACAACATAGACGAGGAAAAGGTTTGGTGAATCATGAGGTTACATCATCACATATGGGGACCGAGGGAGAGATTGTCTCCACAAGAAAATCGTGCCGCTTCAGCATCATAGTTAATTCTGTTTTGATCAGCCGAGCGAGGTGAGTTTTTCATTATTCATTAGCTGTTTTACTTTAGGATCCTGTGTTTCACTACTCATGGGCACTTCACTTCAGTAGGTGTTCTGTCAGCAGTGGCACATTTTCATGTTGAAAAAAAAAATGTAGTATGTCACTGCAGAAAGAATATGAGAGTGCAAAAGGGGGATCGTTTGACAGCTGCAGATAAAGAAATCATGCAATCCACTGAAGAGACAATATACTAAAACAGCTATCTGCAAACTTGGAAATTAGTGATGAGGAAACGAAGGACGACATTTCAGTTAACTTAACATTTTCACAGAAATGACTTTTAGATGAATGATGTAAAAGTTGTGTGGTATCATCAGCAGGTAGTCTAATTACAGTTATTACTGATTTATCAGAGTCGTTGGCAACGAGTCAATTGAAATATTAAAAAAAGGATAAAAGAATAATACTCATTCAAATTTAATGCTGTATAAGTTGGTTGAGGGTTTAAAACAGAGGCATAGGCAATATATTTATCCTTCAAACTGATGATGTTGTTATTATTGAATGTGTAAGTTATCTTTAAAAGTATGTTTATTATGTTACTAACATATTTAATGCAGGTAGTGAGGGTGAATATAACATAATTCAAGATGAAATATCCTCTGAGATTTTGCCTATTTCGATCAAAACCAAAGTGTGGCTTCCAACTGTACGCTTAGGTTTTATTACACTTTTTATTACACCGTCAAAATCAAAGAAAGCCATGTATATGCTGATGTACACATTGTACATTTATCATTTTATTGGTGCATTAAAGCTTTGAGAATGATCCCACAATGTGCTGATTAGTTTCAGGATGAAGCGAGGAAGGACAGGCCTCAAGCTCCAGACCTTCCCCTCCCATGAGGAGAGGGCTAAGAGACAGAAGTGTAGGGCGTCCAGCTTCACCCTGGCTACGTCAGAGGACTGGGGCAACCTGCCCCACCACATCATCCTGCAGATCTTCCAGCATCTGTCCCTTGTTGATCGGGCCAGGGCGTCGTCAGTGTGCCGCTGCTGGAATGACGTCTTTCACACCCCTGACCTGTGGAGGAGATTTGAGTTTGAGCTCAATCAGCCGGCTACGTCTTACCTGCGCTCCACTCACCCTGACCTCATTCAGCAGATCATCAAGAGGCACGCCCAGCACCTGCAGTATGTCAGCTTCAAGGTAAGAGCCTTTCCCTGCTGTTGTCTATATCTCTTCTCCTTTCACCTCCTCCTCCTCCTCCTCCTATTTTCACAACGCAGTTGTCTTGAAAAGAGTATGTGCCCTCCTTAATCCAAACCATCTGCTACAAAACTGTTCATGACGCATCAGCTGCCTTGGCGTCAGTGAGCTTAACACATCGAGGCTAAGATTATTCCTACACCTCCATCCTTCCATTCCTCAATTTTGTGTTGTTTTTTTTTTTTTATTTATTCTAACACCCAAATGGTGAATCACTGCTGGTAAATCAGGTGGACAGCTGCACAGAATCTGCAGAGGCGGCCTGTGACATTCTCTCCCAGCTGGTGAACTGTACCATCAAGACCCTGGGGCTGATTTCTACAGCACGGCCCAGCTTCATGGATGTGTCTCAGGTAAGAGACTGCCTCTGCTTCACGTGAACATCTCAATCACACTACGTATATAAGACATCTAACTTTGTCACTTTTTTCATATGTCTTTTGAAAATTTTAATGTTTTTATGGCAATTTTATTCCTTTATGTTTAATCAACTTTGTTTGTCCATTTTCAGGCCCACTTTGTGTCTGCGCTCACAGTGGTGTTTGTCAACTCCAAGTCCCTGTCCTCTATCAAGATTGACGACACACCGGTGGACGACCCGTCCCTGAAGGTGCTGGTTGCCAACAACAGCGACACCCTGAAGTTGCTGAAGATGAGCAGCTGTCCTCACGTCTCCCCAGCAGGTCATTATACTTGTTTCTTACAGAGGAAATGTATCATTTTGATTTAATCAATAAGCACAGTGAAGAGTGGACCAGAAATAAAAACAGAGAGAGAGACAGAGAGAGAGAGAGAGAGAGAGAGAGAGAATGATGCCTAACCTGGCCAGCTGGATCCTGACATTGAAAGTACACGGTCAATGTCTTAAATTCCTCAGGCGACCAGGATGATCTATGTTGCTGTAATTTGTGACTAGTTGAGTTTAGAAGAATTATTTCATCATAGCTGCTCTGTTGTTGTTAGCGTTGCTGGCTCAGACGTGTGTGAGCTGACCAATCAGTACAGACTCGGTATTTTCGGGAGTGAAGGGCTTAAATAATCTCTATCTCTAAAGCCACACAGATTATTAGGTTTTTTCTAAAGGATCTGTTTCCGTTCAAATTTTAATGTCTTCTCTGCCTGTCCTCAGGTATCCTGTGTGTTGCGGACCAGTGCCATGGCCTCAGAGAGCTGGCATTGAACTACCACCTCCTGAGCGATGAACTCCTGCTGGCCCTGTCCACTGAAAAACACGTCCACCTGGAGCACCTGCGCATTGATGTGGTTAGCGAAAACCACGGCCAGACACACTTTCACACCATCAAGAGGAGCAGCTGGGAGGCTTTGGTGCGACACTCACCCAAGGTCAACATCGTCATGTACTTCTTCCTCTATGAGGAGGAGTTTGAGCCCTTCTTCCGCGAGGAGACTCCAGTCACACACCTCTACTTTGGCCGGGCGGTCAGCAAAGAGATGCTCGGCCGCATCGGCCTGAACTGCCCCCGGCTGGTGGAGCTGGTGGTGTGCGCCAACGGCCTCGAGCCCCTTGATGAGGAGCTGATCCAGATCGCGGAGCGCTGTAAATGCTTGACGGCCATCGGCCTAGGCGAGTGCGAAGTGACCTGCAGTGGCTTTGTGGAGTTTGTAAAATTGTGCGGGGGCAGGCTGACTCAGCTGTCGATCATGGAGGAGGTGCTGATCCCAGACAGCAGCTACAACATGGAGCAGATGCACACTGAGGTGTCCAAGCACCTGGGCCGCATCTGGTTCCCTGATATGATGCCCACCTGGTAGGCCGGAGGCTAATGAAGCGCACAGTTACACATTTTAGTTTTTAAGCGAAGCTACAGTGTCAGACAGCAGTAGGCGAGAGACAGATTCTCAGTCGTCGGTGTTGCTGGACGGCATTATTTATAAAGCTGTCACTGGTATTTTTACCTGTGAAAATGTTCTGTTTGGACTAATACTGAAAATGTTGTCTCATACAAAAACGCTGGCAGATGGGTGTCTGTCTGTGTACCATGTATGCACACAGTACATGTTGAGATGTGACTGTCTGAATCTTCAGTCTCTCACCGCAACCTTGCAACCACTGTGTGTAAAGGAAGCAGATCTGCCATCTGCTGGTTACTTGTTAAAAGCACCAGACTAAATTTATTCTTAGCAGCCTCTCCCACACACAGACATTTTACAGGATAAATTGCTTTTACGCTGTCATATATCATCAGTGTATGCTGCTCGATCAGGTGTTATTTTACGGTAAACTGTTGTCTTTTAGCTTTCTGCTATCCTGCTAATATCACCCCGTCTACTCCTGCTGAAGTTGACTATGTCCTACATTACCCAGGATACATTTTGGAGGCAGAAACACTGCCTGAAGTGTGTTGATAGAGTGAGCATCAACAGTGATAGTGCTGCAGCCCAAAGGAGGAACAAGAGTTTCCAGTCAAGCAAGAGTCACGCCTTCATGTAAAACACAAAAGGTGTTTTTATGTTTGTCAGTGGAGACTTTAAAGGAACAGTTCACCCAAAAATGTAAATTCAGTCATTATCTACTCACCCTCATGCTGATGGAAAGTCAGTGAAGTTTCGTAGCCCACAAGACATTTTGGGGATTTTCACAGTAAAACAGCATTGCAGCATTCTCACCAACAAATGAGGCAGATGTTGGACTTGTTTTAAAACATAAAAACAGAACTGAAAGAAAACATAAAATTATTCCATACAGCTCATCAGGGATAATACAAGTTTCTGTAAGCCAAGAGATTGAAATTGATTTGAAACAATGTTATTTGCACTTTTTTTCTCCCCTGAATCTTTATTGTAGCCTCTAAGCTGTGTTAGTGCGCAGCTCGTCGAAAGTGAAATTGTAAAGTTGAGGGTGTAGAGTTCCCTTCTGTTCTGGTTGTTTAGGAGAATACTGCAACACTGTTTTTCTGTGAAGCTCCAGAAATGACTTTGCATTGGTTTGGGATTAAATAGATAATGACTGAATTTTCATTTTTGGGTGAACCTATACTTCAATTTAAATTATGTTATAACTAAAGATTGATTTTCAGCCGTTTAAAGCTAGCCAGTAAACACAAGACAAAACACAACCAAACAACAAAAAGGACCCTGCGATAAAACACCTGTAGAGTAATAATGATAATAAAAAAGGGATTTTTCTTTTAAGTTTTGTCACAAGGTAAGAAATATGCAGGGTGTTCGAAAAATATTCAATATTCATTGAAGATAAAAAGATATGGAATAACCTTAGTTGAATGAGGGATAATTAAAAAACAAGAGTTTGCTGATTGCCTTTATATCATTAATGTTCTACCTGGATCAGTTTTCCCTCTCATCAGGACTTCTTTCACTTCTGATGGAGGGGATGCCTGAAAAAGTTGGAGAAGCACTGATGTAGGAGCGCATCTGGCTTAAAAAACGGTTTCTACACCAGATGTCTTTATTACATTAAGTAGTTAAAATGACATTTTTCATCAAGATATTTTTTTGTTTTTGTTTTTTTTACCACATGATACCAATTTATTTTGTGCAAAATAGTTCTGGTGCATGAAACAAAACTGCCTGTTTAATGTTTAATGAACAGTATCCAGTGCCACACCACGTGATCTATCGAAACAACTATGAAGAATTGCCTTGTGTTTGTTAATTTGTCATTTAAATGTCAATTATTTACGAAATGTGTTGACATGTTTTTGTATGTATATGCACCCCTGACAGTCTTTTCAGGTCTAGGAAGTCCTCTTCATTGTAACGGCTGTTTCTTTTATTAGGATGTATTGATTCACAATAAAAGAGTTTCGGAAAAATAACGGAGTTTAATTAACTCACATGTCGCATATTCTTCAAATTATCGTACCTCATCAAGACTGCCTTAATGTTGGTTTTTCTGACTTTGTCCCGTTTGACCTTTGTGCAGCTCTTCAGTCGCAACACTAGAGAGCAGCAGTGATCTAACTGGAGGCGGTGGAGGCCTTATATAAGCAGAGCTGCTACTGTAGAATGAAGTATGCCAATGATAACTCAGCCGTTTTTACAAGTGGATTCGGCTTGTGCACACTCCATTTCCATAAAAAAGCATCAGACTTTGTAGCTCAGGAGCCTTTTCTTCTTCCTCCTCTGAATTTACATTTTTCACACGCACTCGCCTGCTCGCTCGCTAACTCGCACGCACGCCTACACACACACGCATACAGACACACACTCTTAAGGGAAACACATTATGATTGTTTTGACATGTATTCATGTATTATTTCACATCATAATTTACAGTTATACAAAAAAAAAAAAAAAAAACAAGACACAGGCCCAGCCCATACAATTTCGTTTAAAGGAAAATCTGTAAACCACACACGTGTGTTCGCCTCGGTGACAGGATGCATTGTGACTGTTTAGGGTATCTAGGTGAGAGGAATATATTAAACTAGCTAAGCATTTTGTTCTGGAAAAGTGCCACGTTTTGGAGGGGTGGGTGGCATGACTAATTGGGTTACCACTGTGCTCTGAAAACCCATCAGGAAAGTAACAGGCTTATGTGTTCACTATGGCGGCTTGTTATGAGGAGAGTAAGGAGGAGAGGCCCTACATGCTTTTTGTCACGCAGTTTATTACAGAATGAACTCATCATCCCAATCGATGATTTGTCACAAGTCAGGGAGGAAGTCGCCCTGATTGCATTTATGTAAGACCCCCTCCCTCCCTCTGAAAAATGAAACATGACTCTATACTGGGATGTATCCTGTCATGAGGCGGTTCAGAATACATTTTCAGAATAAATAATCCTTCAAGTTGCAAATGAGTCTCTGTTTTCTCATGTGTGTAGAGGCCTCTGATAGTTCTCAGTGATCACATTCAGCGTGAATTCATCCCCCGTGATGTCAGAGGCAGTGGGAGACTGGGGGAGGATGACCACAGGCGTCTCCAGGGTGGGTGAGGGCGGGGTGGACAGCCCGGAGCGTCTGCCCTGCCCTCCGCCCCTGAAGCTCCTCCACTCCTTGATCCACTGGCTCCTCGCGGAGGGGTCCAGCTTGTCCAGATGCCTGGCTTGCACGAGCGGGGAGGGGGCGATAGAGTTCCTCAGCACGTGAAAGATGTACCTGGGGGAGAGAGCGTGGTGGTGAGAAAGTAGGCCACTGAAAAATATGCAGTCCTTTGATGTAAATCAGAGCATTCCCTCTAAATATCAGCACTTTCAGACACATCAGCAACCGCGAGGAAGATCGAGCCGCGGTGCAGTCGTTCCTCAACCTCACAATTAACAATATTTAATTACAAATCAGAGCAGACTGTCTACGCATCGCAACAACCTTACAATTACATAGCAGTTAATGACCTGCACAGCTCAAATACATATTCAGTCAACGTAGATAATACAATTTTAAGGTTGACTGGGTTTAGACGGAGGTGGAAGGAGCTCTACAACTGTTGTTTACGGCCTTTCGGGCATGTGACCCAAAAAATTAACAGTGTTTTCAATCGGTCCTTCATCCTCAAAGGTTATCTATGGGACAAGTGGACGCAGCACTCAGATCTTTTACTTAAATAAACCTAGTAAATATCATAAAGGAGAATTATATTGTTGCAAATAAGATTCAGGCATTAAAAATGTGACTTTTCAGTAAAAGTTTAAAATTATTAGCATCAAAATATCAATTGAAAAATCTCATTATGCAGAACTCCGATGTCCAGGGTTGGGAAGGTTACTTTTAAATAACTGAATTTTAATAAAGTTACTAAATACCTTTTTATATATGTAGTCAGTAACATAATCCAAGCATCAATATATCAAAGTAAACATATGAATAAAATCACATTAATTTGGTTATTTGATCTCAATAACAAGTCTGTGTTGTTGTAAGAGTAAATAACTTGTATAATTGGTTTCACTTAGGACTAGAGTGGTGTGTGAGCCTCATCAAGTGTTGTGTCTTGTGTCCCTTTTAACTTTTGAAATCGTGTTAGTAATGTGACACACTTTTCAGTAACTTTACCAGAGTACAGTTATCTTTTTTGTATCCTAATTAGGTGATCATGTTCAATTTATTCTGTTACTTCTCAAGCTTGCTTATTTCAGGATAATGTAGATTACATCATTGGATTATAATAATCAATGCATTAAAGTTTATCTTCCTGTAACGTTGCAGCTGATAAAGTATCAACTTTATACTGCGGGATAGTACGAGAACGTCCCCCCGCTTGCTACAGTCTTGATTTGTCACACATACATTGTAATTTATTGGAAAAAGTACCAGATAAATGAAGAGAAGTAAAAATGATAATAGCTCCCTCTCAAATGTAGTGAAATATAAGTATGAACTATCAGAAAATGTAAATACTCTAGTAAAATACGTTAAATGTGGTGCACTTTTTTTTCCCTTCTTCAATTGTTTTGGGTTTTTTTGTGGGATTTTCAGAGGTCTAGAGGCATGAAAGTATATACGAAAAAGCTAAATAAACTAAATAAAATATACCAAACAAATGCTGCTGGGTTTTTTTGTTCCTTCAGTCATTCTGGGACCCTTTCATATATTTTGGGACAAGCCAGGGGAAACACTGGAGCCAAGGATTCAGACAATGAGTTGATTAACAGTCTTTAAGGTTCTAGAAAACTGTGATGGGCATTATTTTTGTTAGATTTCTGACATTGAATAGAAATATAAGGAATGATTCAAGAAAAATAATAACAAGTTGCAGCTCAGTATATGATAGTATCGTCATTAGAGCCAGTCAATCATGGATGCTGATTGAAACACAGATTCTTAAATTGAACAGCCTCCTGACCACGACCTAGCTGGGCAGCATGCTCTTTAATTCTTCTTAAAAAATGATTTCATTGTTTGTACGGGAGATAAAAGTCAGGAGAAAATGAGAGAAATGGGAGGAAAGGCTACAAGCGATGCAGCAGAGAAAGGCATGCATGTCTCCAGTGGAATCATATAAAGTGAATGAAAAATCTGCTCTGTCACAATGACATGAGCATAATAAATGTCTACCCCCACCTGCAGAGTGACAGACAGGGAGGAGAACGGCGCTAATACCTGGGCAGCAGAGCCACCACAGTGGTGATGATGCAGATAAGGTAGAACATGGGGTCGGCCATCTGGCTCTGAAGGATCCAGTACGGGTTGGACGGAGGGTTACAGGTGATGCAGATGCCGCTGTAGACGAGAGTCACAATGAAGAAGATCGCCACGCTGCCCAGGATGATCACCACGTGCACCACTGTCTGCATGACAGAGACATAAAACAGCCATTAGATATATTGATAACAATAATCACAATAAAAATGTCATTACTGTACAGGTTTCTTGATGCGGATGAGTGTTTGGTTTAATAATTCCAAGTGCATACTGAAGCCCTGAGAGGAAAGTGAGAACAAAATCCTGGTGATCCAATTCTCAGTCTGATCGAATTTAAATTTTTGTTTACAACTTGAGGTGAAAAGAAATGTTTTGTTAGGATCCTTTTTTCCAAACATTTGTTATTGTCAAATAAAATGACTAATGAGCAGAACATTTTTTTTGCAGAGTATTATGATGTCACAGTGCATTTAACCTTTGACCTTTTGGATATCAAATGTCACAACCTAATCATTTTATCCCTCAAGATATTTTTAAAGTTTTAAATTATCGTATGAATTCTTGAGGGACCCAAAATTGTGTTTTGCGAGGTCACAGTGACCTTCACCTTTGACCTTTGGCCAGGAAATTCTTCTCAGTTCATCCGTAGGCAATTGGGAACATTTGTACCGAATCCCTCGTAGTGTTCTTGAGACAATGTGTTCTCAAGTATGGGACAGACAGACAGACAGATGGCTCAGTGTGCCTTGGTATTTTCTGGTTATGGTCTTTTGCTCACAAAGAAAAGTAAAAGTCTAACCTCTGTTTTTTTATGCATTAAAACTTGTTTTGAAAATGCCAATAACAATAACAAACTGAAATAAACAGAGTTTTTTTTGTATTTGCAAAAAAAAATCTCTGTAAATCCCCTTTTTTTACTTGTCCTTAGGTCATACACGCAGGAGAAAAAAACTATTAAGATCAGAAAAAGAAAAAAGATTACCCAAAAAAATGTTTCCTCACTTACCTCCTCAGTCTCTGAACTGAAACTGAGAGAGTTTTTGGCCTTGCAGGAAGTGCACTGTGATTATATCTAGAAATAGATATCCATCAGCCCAACACTCACCCAGGCTTTGATCTCGATTGACAGATGCAGCAGGATGGTAAATAAAGAAATTGTGTTCAAAGGAGTTCCAAAGGTAAAAACATCAATGTCTGAATCCCGGTAAGCCTGGGGGAGAAAAGGCAGACGTTAACAAACCAGTAACAGGTAACTCAGAGGAATCCCCGTGACAGATGTAACTTTGCACCGCGTCATCAAAGATGAAGAATTAAAATGTTTCTCTTACTATGTAAGGAATAAAGAAGCAGACCAGACTCTGGTAGAAGGCATCGAGCATGGAAATCCAGAATGTTTTAAAGTTGTACTCCTAAACAAACACATACAAGTTTTAATACACAGAAATACACTAGAGACAAACTCTACAAACATGCAGCTGCCATTGAAGTGTTGTGCATTAATGTCTGGGAGTCATTCACTGACCCCTGCACCCTGTCCCATCCTGTAGAGCTCAGGAACACCGAGCAGCATCTCTGCAGAAATGTCTTTGTCCATGATCCCGAACATGATGGGCGGCGCGGAGGTGAAGAAGAGGTTGAAGAAAATCATCAGCCAGTAGTCGATCATGGCGGTGCCGGAGAAGCCACAGAAGAACTGATACCAGAACAGCAGGTTGACGTAGGCCTGGGAGACACACGAACCCCTCGACGATTAGACAAGAGATCCAGGCACTATGTCAGTTCAGACGGCAGCGACGACACTCACCACATTCTTATAGAAGAAGTAAATGATCATGTTGGCCAGTCGAGTGTAGCACCAGTGCCCGTGAACCAGGAGCAGCTTTTTCAGGTGCTTGAAGCGAGATATGGCAAAATCGCTCGCCATGACCGCCTGAGGACGACAGAGAGTTTAAGAAAGTCGGAGCAGGAGAAGAAACAATGACAATTTTTGAGGTTTCAGAGCTCAGTTCAGACCTGCATGCCCTCCTGACCCGATATCCCAATGCCGACATCAGATGCTTGGATCATGTTGACATCATTTGCACCATCGCCTGAAGACACAGAGTGAACAGCAGTTTGGAACCTGCAGGACCTGATGTGATTCAAACATGGATACATGCATTTGGAATTACACAAATATGTTGATAAAAAGTTCCTTACCAATAGCCAGAGTCATGACCTTGAGCTTCTCCCTGACCACCTTCACCACCCTGCTCTTCTGTAAAGGCGTGACTCTGCAGCAGAGGACAGTGCGGCAGTGCTTCGCCAGCTCCACGAAGCGCTCCTGCAGGTCTGACGACAGGGCCATGGTCAGGGTGCGTCCGTCGATCACCAGAGAGATGTCCGGGGTCGTATCCACGTTACGAGGGTCGTCGCTGTATCGCCTCACCTCTTCCAGCGCGCAGCCCAGGATGGACGTGCATGCGAGCTGGAGAACAATGAGATTTATATCGCTGATAACATTATGCTAATTGTTTCAGAGGTGGAATGTAATGATGTACATTTACTCAAGTACTATACTTAAGGCCACATTTGAGGCACTCGCACTTTGAATATCTCAGGAAGACGTTGGACAATTTACTCCAAACACATCTGTCAGACAGCTTATCTAGTCATCACACAACTTTTCTGACCCTCCCTACCAGTGGAAACTGGGAACCTCCAGTAGTGTTGATTTGTAATGTGAATGTTTCTGATGAACTGAAGTCCCTCTGTGTGTTTTTGTTCCTCCCACGTCTTAATATAAATCAGATTTCAGATTAACTGAAAAATGCATTGTCACAAACATAAAAACAGGCTGCTTTTGTAAAGAAAAGTTTTCGGGATCCCCAGTTCTCTACGCAACAAACTTCTAAAGATTTAATTGAATATGATACATTGCTGTAGATTAAACACGCCAACAGTATATAAAGTAGTTTCAATCAGCTCAATCTTAAATCTACAGCAGTAAAATGTGACATATGCATAAATGCAGCCATGATATTAATCCGAAACATCATATATAATTGGAAAACACGAACAGAGAAGATTTTACTACAAAATAAGTATCTCTATCTTCTTTCTTTAAGTTAATTTTGATGAGACTATGAACATACTTTAACTTAAGTGAGGTCTTGAATGCAGGACTCTAATACTTGATGTGCAAACAGCAAGTCAAGTTCCCTTCAAACGTTTCCAAGTGGTATTACGCAGATGTCATAGAGACACAACTGGAACGTCTCACTTCCTCAGAGAGGCAACAACCAACAACACGGGAGAATTTGTGACATTATTCATTAATTTAGACAATAATGGAGATCTGAAAGCAGACAGAAAACGGTGCCAGGCTGCCACCCTGACTGAATCGCCAGTCAGTCTTCATCTATATGGGAAACGTCATGTCCAGAGGCAGACAGAGTAGCACAGTGGACGAGAGGCTTCTAGCGAACCAAACTAAAGACTGATGATGTCATCATTCTATAGGTATTTCATTGTGCAATCAACATTTTCTTTATAATGATGCATTGAAGCAGACAAAGACATATTGCCAGTTTGAAGCCACAATACAAAACTTCTAAAGCAAATACTGACCAACGAGAAGCAAAGTTAACATACTGTTTCTTTAAGTAAAGGATGTGAACACTTCCTCTGCCTTTGTCTGAGGTACAGCTGAAACCAACTGATCATTTAAGTCACTGTTTCAAACATGATAGTTTCAGCTTCTCAGATGTAAAAAGGTTACTACTGTCTGACTGTTAACAGTCCTATGCAATATTAAACTACATAACTTTGGGTTTTTGGACAGCTGGCTGGACAAAATTAACGTTTGCCTGAAATTTTACAGACAAATTGTTTCGATTATTCAGATATCATTGTTAGCTGCAGCCCTACTCTGTAGTCCTGCTCGTGTACTCTGTGGTGAAAAATACAAAATAAAAAAAGGGGACATATAGTTTATCACTTTGACGTGACATCTCAAAATACATAACAAGGCCCAACATCGTAGTCCAGATTATGATGTGTGCTTGTACAAGAAATATTACTCTGCTGTTGAGTCATGTTCATGATGCCTGACTACAGCAATTAGGAGGCTTCGGTCCCATCAGACTCGTCATTGTTGTGGGTAAATAACTCCAGCCTCTTAGCCAAAAGGAAAACTGGGATGATAAAAAAAAAAAAAAAAGAATAAAAAAAATAAAAATTGGGTCACATCCTGTTATCATCTATCTAATGCGGGCTAAATTTCATTAGGTGTGGTGGGGTGATGACTGTGGGAATGCATCCCTCAGGTGGTCATCGAGTTACACTGGTAAAAATAGCTCATTACCAATACGCCTCCACTCTGGATCATGAGCGAAGGGGTATTTCCTCTGAGGGTTGCATATTAGACTGGTAATTAGATATGAAAGCAGTAGATATTGTATTGGGGCTATCTCTCTCCATTCATCATCAGCGACGAGTCCCGTCTGAGAGCAGAGCGGCAGTCCTTTGTTCCAGAAAGCTCCCTGTGTGTCCTTTCGAGCTGACTGGTAATTTTGGTCTATTTGAGGCCAGGGATGATTAGACATGGCCAGGCTGTTATGAAGGGCTCATTCCTGTGATACCAGAACTTTAATGACCTCTGAGAAACAGGGCCCACACACGACACCTTATCAGATGAAAATGTGAAGGTCTGACCTTTAGTTGAAATATAAGAGTGGTCAAAAAGGTTTGGCCGGCTAAATCGCAGGGAGACAAGCTCACAGGGAGAAACCGTGAACCCTGCACTGAACTTACTGCTTGGAAAAAACAAAACAAAACAAAAAAAACATTTGTAACCCATATCTTGAATGAGTTTAAAAAAACAAAAACAAAAAAAACCCTCAATGCTGCTCTCTGAAACAAGCTGCATGTGATATGTGAAATATAAATTGCCCTGATCTGTTTAAAAAAAGGGCAATGTTCAATTTGGTCCTTTGCTTGTTCGCTTCAAATCCTCAGGTCTGTACTAATTCTATGTTTTGATACATTCTTTGAAAACTTCTTTCCCTTCCTTCACTTGTAAATACTCAGTTACTTAACTTTGTTTTTTTTTTTAAATCAACAAATAAATGGCAGAGCAGTTTCTTTCCCTCTGAACATCCTCAGCACTATACCTTAGAAAATAGTTTCAGAATCCAACTCAGTGACTTACATTAAGAATAGCTACAATAACTATTTAGAAATAGCCAAATCTCCTGCTGGTCGTCTTTTGTCAGTCATATAAAGGTGTTTCCAGTCATTATGCTAACTTCATCTAACTGGCTGCTTTTACCTCACAGGCATGGCAGTGACATAAATCAGCTCCTCTAACTCACGGCAGGAAAATAAGCAAAAAAACCCAAACAAACAAACAAACAACAAATAATTAAAATTACTCTCTGAAATGTTCCTTTAAAGAATTGACCATCTGACAAATTCATTCACCAAACAACCACAAGGCAGCATAAAACATAACTGCTAATCACTGCTAACTGTAGCTGCACTTGGCTAGTAAGCCGTGCCGCTAGCAGCTCGGAGCACCTGAGGAGGCTTTGTGTTTACGCCAGTGATGAGGGAGCTTTAGACCGAGATGGGCTGGGATGCTAACTGTTAGCATGCTAACTTCAGTAGACTTCAGTTTGAAACTGTCGTCGTCAAGTTGTTAGGGCAATTTTGATTTATATTTGAATGCTTTCATCTAAGATTCTTACATATTGCACCTTTACTACGTCAACATTTTCATTTCATCCTAATTGAGGTCTAAGAAATGAATCTTAGATGCAGCATCATTTACCATCTTGCATAAGCAGTAAAGGAAAGCAGCTCTGAGTCAAGCAGCCAACCCTCAGTGAGACACACAGTGGCCTCCTCACCGTGTTTCTGCAGCTCATGTTAATCACCAGGTCTTCCTCTTCCAGTAGCCTGCAGGCATATCCAATGTTGACAGCTGTCTCCGGCTTGTCACCGGTCAGCACCCACACCTGGATCCCTGCCTCCCGCAGCGCCACAATGGTGTCTGGGACGCCCTCCTGCAGACGGTCCTCAATGCCCGTCGCCCCTGCAGCACGACACAAATCCAAAGTCAGGCAGGATTCACACGCAGAGTTTATCATACAGTATGTTTTTCAAGACGTTTATTATGAATGATGAGTGTTGGGCTGATGTAGGTTACCTAGCAGGGACAGGTTTGTCTCCAGCTGCACAGCAGTGTCCATAGTGAGCTCCTCTCTGTTTTCCATAGCAGCCAGAGCTCTCCGTCTGTTCACTGACCAGCTTTCATATTCCTTCTCACTCACAACCTGCAGCACAAGCAGTCAAAAGGTGAAACGGAGCTCATCTACTATAAGAAAACGTAAGTTAAATAAAGGTAAATATTAACATATGTGATGTTGCACCTTCTTTGTAAAGCAAAGTGTACGCAGCCCTTCTCTGGCGTAGCAGTCGAGGTGATGCTGAGTGTCTGCTGCTATACTCTTCTGCTTCCCACGGAGATGTTCTGAAAGTAATATGGCAGATATATTCATATAGTTTGACTTTCAGTTATGAATTGATGCAGCACTGACTAATAGTTATAAATAACCTAACAAATGTGTATGAATGTGCCTCCCCCTGCACATACCTGCGTACGGTGTGCCAAGTAACTCCATGATGGCGTAGTCTGCACCCTTACTGTACAGCACGTACTCTTTGGTTATTGGGTGTCTCACCAAAATAGACATCCTCTTCCTGACAGAGTCAAAGGTCAAGGTGTCCAGCACTTCAAACACCAGTTCCCTCCCAGACGGGAGACTGACCGTTACACTGTTAGGTGTTCGGCCCATCAGAGTGAAGCCATATGCCTTGGCCGCGTACACCAGGGCTGCCTCATCTGGACTCTCAGCCTCGTAGCTCAGGTTATCTGAGGTTGTTGCAGGCTTGCCATCCTGGGATGGAGCATGCAGCGAGCATGTTTGGAGCCCACTGATGGCGCCAGACCCCTCAGTTTTTACAGGAGGGTTAAAACGGTCCTCCTCTATGACCGAGTCCTCTGAGAAGGTACGGATTCTTTTGGGCTTGCGCTGCCAGGAGGTGAAAAAACGGCGAAGAGAGCCAGACATGGTGTCCGGTGGGTTACTTGCCTGATGGGAGCGTGAAAACACACTCATCTGAAAAAAAAAAATGAAAATGAAACAAAGGAAACTTGTTTGTCATATAGTAGTTTTATATTGAGATTGTGCCCAAACACCCATATGGTGACAACACAGAAAAACTCCAAAAACCTTGTCATCCATTTCCACTCTGTTTGAGCTTTTGCCTTTAATTACAAACTCGAGGGAAAACCCACAGACTTGTCCCATCTGCCAGACCTCAGACGAGCACAGTCAAGAGCAGCCAGTACTAAAATTAATAAAGGCAACCTGGGCTGCCCCTTCAAATCTCCCTTCACTATGTGGCTAATTTAGTGAGGACTCAGAATCTTTACAACTGGGGCTTTACAGATGAAAGAAAATTAGCGCTGACCACTGATGAAGTATCAGAAACATGAGGCTGAACAAAGCAAACTTTCAAAATAAAACTAAATCCTTGAGTCTAACAGGAAGAACTTTGTTGTCACTGTGTGTGTTACTGATTAAATTATGGAGATTCCACTGCAGTAGTGCAGCCAGTAGACACCAGGTCTGTACATCAAATAATACAATAAAAGCGGAACCATCAAATTCATTTTCTAGACAATAAGTTTGCATACTGGGAGATTTCGAGAGATCAAATCCAGCGTTCCTCTTTCCTCTCCTGACGCCTCCCTCCATCTCTACTTCCCATCCACAGTCGCAGTAAACGCAGCACTCACCCTCCGTCTCTGAGCTGTTGCCATGGAAACCACCACCGTGTTGCAAATGGTGAGAGCCAGAAAAAACTCCAGGTAAGGATCCATCTCCCGGCTGCCGCTGCTGCTCTCTGCCCTGCTAATCTGCTGAAGCAGCTTCCTGTCTGGAATCACCTCAGTTTCCTGTTGGAGTAAAAAGTTAATCAGTTTTTTAATTAAAAGCCCATTGTTGATAAACTGTTTCTTGCTTATACTCAGCTTTCACTGATTTGGCGTGACAGGATTGGAGAAAAAAGTTTTTTGGCGTTCAACCTTTTCATCCTGTTTTTCTTTGCCCACGTACAAGGGGAGATTACAGGAAGTGCAGAAGGATGGAAGGGAGGAAGTTTTCATTCATATTAATACTCTGCACCGTTCACGACGCAGCATGAGGAAGGCCAAAGATGGGATCTGGGCTGCCTCGCTGGAAACAGCACAAGATTTTTTTTCCCGTCTCAGCCTGCATCTTTGACCCGTAGACAGAAATAGACACAGAGCTACTGTATACCAAGACGGCGGTGACTAATCTAAAGTGCACGTTTATAGTTTATGTGACATCCGCGGGCTGTGCCAAGGGAAGCCCAGCATGACCATATGTCTCATCACAGACACAGGGGCGACTTTGAGCCAAAATCAGTGTGCTCACCACTGACACCTAGCAGCTCGGCCATCTGCAGCAGGGACCCGGACCATGAGGCCTTTTGACACAAGGATTGGTGAGATTAGGGAAAAACAAATGTCAGTCTGAGGTCTTTTGAGTATTTATTTGAACACGGAACATATTTAGGAAAGCTCTTCCTTTTTCTGAATCTGGTCATAGGTCAGAGGTTCAAATGTATATGACTCTATGCAGATTAAGTGTAGGCCTAGACGTTATCATCCCGAGGGGAAATTGTTTGATGTCGTGTTTGATTACGTGCTGCTGCCTCATGATTATTACTGCAAGGACACTCGTACTTCTTGTTAATCAAGAGTCTAATATGTGGACCCCTCCAGGTGCCCTTCGGTGAGCTACCTGACTTCCCCTCCTTGCATGAGCAATATGTGAAATGCTGATGACTGTTTTCCCCGTGGTGGCTCCCTGTGACCCTGTGTTTACTGCATTATAATATCAAGTCAAGCAGACAAGCCCGTCTCACTCGGAATTAAATGTCTGCCTTTTCTTCCTGACTGAGCGATCACCTTACCAGCGGACTGCTGAAGGCCACATCGCTCTGGGCATTTCCTGCGACCTTGCTCTTGCATCGGCTGCCATGGTGATGTTGTGTCTCCTCTGGGTTGGTGTCCTCAGCATCCAGCGACCACCCTGTCTTTGGGGGTCGTGGCTGCTGGTTGAAGATGACGTCCTCTTCTGACTCTTCTGGTTCTTCGAGCACAGCGAGGCGGACAGCTGGAAATACCAAAATAAAAATGTGTTGATGCTTACAGTATTGTATGTACTATTATATGTACTATATGTCAGGTCAAGTCATGTTCAAATGTGGAGCTGTTCACCACATTTGCAGAGTCGAAGGACATTAAAGATGCTCTTTTATGTTTTGAATGAGCCATTTTGCTTCTTTCAGACTAGTTTTACAGATTTTTATAGCTAGCTAGCTCAGATTTCTGTTTTGGAAATGTATATAAATCATCACATATTTAAATTAGAAATGGCCAAATTTGCACATATAGAAATGAATGTCTTAAAGTGGTCATATTATGCTAGTTTTCAGGTCCATCTTTTTACTTAGGGGTAATAGTAGAATAGGTTTACATACTTTAATCTTCACAAAAGACATGATATTTCACTCATATGGTGCATTGCTGCATCACTCCTTTACATGCTGTGTCTTGAACGCTTCATTTTAGCTACAGAGACTTCTTGCGTCTGTTCAGTCTTTGGTGAGAGCTGCACGTGCACATTACTTTAGTGGCAGGATGTAGCCAATCAGAGGCAGAGTAGGGCGGGTCATGCTGGGCAAGGTAGTGTGATTGAAAATAACACTGCTACAGCTGGTAACCATATATAACCATATATATACCATACATATATTCTATGATAAATATATAAATATGTATACTTATGTTACGCCAATTTATGGTACATCAAGTTTCCCAAATACCAGGAATACCAGGAAGATCATTCCAGCTGAGCAGGTGACAAACAGCTCAGAGTCAAACTATATTGTGTGAACTGAAACCAACACAAAAACCGTTGGACGCTTGAGAGAGTTCTTCTCAGACTCTACAGCTCCAAGAGCGACTAAAAAGTACAGGCTATAGTTTGGCCAGGGGATTACATTTGTCATTAGCGTTAGTTTGAGCTAATTCTAAGACTTGCATCCCACGTGCTAACGTCACATCTTGACCTTGTGAGAAAAAACAATGTTGAAAAAAGAAAGCAACTTATTAAGAGCCATTTATACTATCATGTTAAAACATTTGTTACAGCTGCAGAGTTGGATGCGAGGACAAGTAATATATCAAGTGAAAAGTCTGAATAGGGATGAGGTCAGGATGGATGGTTGCGTTAATAGAGCTCATGACTTTTAATCAGGAGACCGCTGTTCATGTTTAATTTGAAACCTGAAGATACAACAACATGCTTCCAGTTAATAGTAGTATATATAGGTAGGTTTATCCAGAACCTCTTTTTATGGAAGGACTGTCTCTCTGGTGGCTTCTAGGGCTGCGTTACTGGGATTCATGATGTCAAATTTGACTTGCAGTCCACTGAATTTGAAGATATAAAGTATTAAATAAACTTAAAACACTAATCCAGGATCAAAACTGCGACTGGAGCTGGCTGTATGTGCAAGTATATATAAATACATGGGGAACAACAATGAAAAGATGTGAAAGGTGCTGCATCAGCTCATTTTGTTTAAATGAGATTGCACAGTGTAAAGGATTACCGTTCTCTTTGTGTGCGTACTCGGTGCCCATGATGGAGCATCTGCGAAACACCATCTTGTTCTCAGTGAGGGTGCCAGTCTTGTCTGAGAAGATGTACTCAATCTGCCCCAGGTCCTCTGTGATGTTCAGGGCCTTGCACTGCACGCAGCTGTCTGTCTCCTCGTCGTACAGGTCGATGTCATTAGCGATGAAGAAGATCTGACCAATCTTCACTAACTCTATGGACACGTAGAGGGAGATGGGAATCAGGACCTGAAGGGGGTGGGGAGGGGAGAAAATGGAGGGACAGGATGGAGCGTGAAAGAAGAAAAATGAGAGATGAGCGAGTCTGATGATTTTAAGAGATCATAAAGTCACTAAAAACTCTTCGCTGTCGGACTCCTCCACCTGTAGCAGGATGATCATGGTGAAGAACATGTAGAAAGCGGACAGACCGGGACTGTCCAGGTGACCGTTGCTGTCGGCGACCAGGTAAGGGGCCACACCGGGTTGCTTCTGCAGCCATACGAAGTGACCTGCATGTGTGAGGACAGGTGAATTAATCACTCCGAGTGTCACGCGGTGAAGGAACTATTTTTGGCACCACACCTTCCCCTGTCTCTTCCCTCCATGTGTTTGGGCCTGTGGCCAAAGTGAGAGAGGTTTTTTTTTCTTTTTTTTTCTATTGGAAATTAAACGTCGCCTCATAAATGTAAAAGCATTAATCATGAGCCAGTCTGTGTGGTGATTGCATGGTTAAGTTATGTAATTCATCACTGACCTAGTGATCCGACAAGACACATGGCGAAGAGGAGAATGACGCAGAAGATGACGTCTATGTTCAGCTTCCGCTCTAGTTTGCTGCGCTTGTATCTTGGCCCGTTGTTGTTGAGCATGGACTTGGTTTCATGACCTTAATGATTTGAGGAGAATGTGTTGATTCAGTTACCAACAAACGCTCCATATGGTCAACAGGGCAAATTGATTAATAGATCGTTAAACACAAGGACAAAAAACAGGGCTGTCGCTACTGTCAAGGACACTGAGGTTACGTCCTCTGTTTTCTAATTTGGGAGAGTCGCTGGTTTAGTATAACATCAGGAGGAGTTTATATTCTTCACTGCACATTTTATTCACATGTTTCAACGACTGATTCAGATACTTTAATCATGCTTGCAGGGTAAACAGGCATTGCAATGTCAGAATGTCAGTTGTGTCACTGTTACCAACTTTGATTATCCCATGACTTTTCCTGCAGACTTTTCAATTATCCTGTGATGTATTTGTGTTTGGTTCCCAGATGATGTATCATTGTAATGACCTTGATGATCCCTTCACTTTTCATATCGCACCAGATCAAAATGATAAGTTACATGGTTTATGACTAAATACTTACAGGTGCCATAAGTGACATTAAATAAGTCTCGAAATGTCAGTCCGAGGAGAAATGCACACAGCTCGTAAGTTGTGCAAATAAATGAGTCGTAAGGACTTCCGTAAGTTTGTGATGTCACAGCTGCACAGTTGCGTCTCTCAGCGAGATATCCAACACTGGCTGAGAGAGAGCTGATACAGAGACACAGCGTGTGATGCCCACTCAGGCCTGCAAGAGCCGACCAATTAAAGCAGACTGGGCTTTTCAGCAGGGCCAGCCTTAAAGAGGCAGGATCCAAAATGGAGTGTTCAGGCAGTAGGGGGAAGAGAGATGCTGCTTTAACGCACAGGATGAGAAAAGTCAAGAACAATGACACTTGTAAACGTTTTCTAGCAGACACCCAAAATAAAAGCATGAACCTGAAAATGTGCCTAATATGAGATGTTAAATAAAAGTAAACATTCAAGTGGCAAATGTTAACATGTAATGACACTATTTAAATGAGCCCATCGCAAATATTATACCTGCTAAACTTCTACATGCTAGCAGTGTGAGCATTAGTGTTTAGCACAACTGCAAACAAAGCTGTTATTCTAGGTAATTTAATGAAAATCACATTCAAGTGAAACAAAATCAGTGTTACGTGAAGTCATAGTTACGTATATACCCGGCGCAGCTATAAAGAAGGGAGACAAAATGTACAGACAGTAAAACAGGAATTCTTTATAATATTATATATATATTATATATATACATTTTTATCCTTAACTTAGGAGCTCAGTATTTCTTTAAAGTCCCAGCTATGGCCCTAGACAGCAAAATCACCAAAAGCTCAAGGTCGAAGCGGTGAAGCAGCTGAGCAAATGGAGGATATACCTGCGTACACCACGAAGCCAACAGCGTGGTCCGTGTTTCTCACTGTGCAGCCTCGCAGCAGCAGACTCTCAATCCCGGCGCCCACCTTCTCCTTATCAGGTTTCTCTCTGCAGCAAGAGAAAGTGAGAAACCTCCTTTGTACTGTCAGATCTTGTTAGATATTCATTACTGCTTATATATTCCCCATTAGCAATTCTCCCGCCTTCACGGCCTTCGCTGGACAGCATGGGTAGGCCAGCTGTAAGAGCTGTGGTGCCTTGAGGAAATCGATGATAGTCTATTACAGCCCCAATAATGCCTCTGGTGGCATCGGAAAGTGCAGCGAGTGGGTCGAAATTAGTTTTGCTCGGCTGCTCTGAAAGGCTCATAGAAGGTGTTTGGGGAATCCATGTGATCTGTGTATGTGATACTCACGCATAACACTTGAAATGATTCAAATTGTTGTTGGGTCTTTCGCACACCACGAGGCTGTCAAAGCTTTCAGGTCTAAATTCGGGATCCTGGGAAATGGGGGGAGAGGTGTAGCGTCACGACAGCATGAATGGAAAGTTTTTTTGTTTTTTTTTTTCAATGTAACTTAACCTGAATGTCCCAACAAGCACTCAGCGGTCCAAAAAGATGTACATACGGTATGCAATCCAACAGGTATATGTTTGTCTGGCTGTCAACACTGATGACAATCACACAATTGCCACAGGCTTTAGAGGAAGTAATGTCAGTGGTTTCTTTTGATGTGTGCTCAGTGTTAACGACAGGGGTGTTGACAGAAGTAGTAGCAGCTAATCCTCACCGAGATGCAGAGGCCGGACATCGCCCTCCTCTGCTTCAGGTTTGTCTCTCCGTCCAGGTTGGCCGTCTCTATGTGACACACACCGTGGGAGTCCGACGTGTGCAGGAGCAGGAGGTCTGCGGGGACAACCTCATTGCAAAACACCTTGACAAAATCTCCCACTCGCACATCCTTCCAACGCCTCTCCATAAACTGCTTCTCTTTCCTGAAATCAGACGTGTCAGACACCTGCAGTCATTACAGATTATTTTTATAAAGAGACGCACTTCCCAGGGTGGCTCTTATATTGATTTATGTCTCGTTTATTAGCTGCAATATTGGCATAGTGGGCGTATTTTGTCTACGCTGATGCAATCAGATGAAATATTGACTCACTCCTGATGGATAAAAAGAAAATCCCAGCAGCTATTTAAGTTGGGGGAATCGACGACACAGCCAAATAAAAAAATCTATGCTGTTGTTTTTGGAGAGCAGCCCAGATGTGTTTTGTGTGTTTTGGAATCTGGAAACTTCAAGAGGAGACGATCAGAGGAAGACACGTTGTGTGCGCTGAGGCTGTTCCCAGTGAGCCACACGCTTTACGGTTTGAACCTGCACGTAAGGCTAATCAACCACCGGTGACGGAGAGCTGCAGGTATGCTGCCCTGCGTGTAGGACCTGATCGGGTGGCTGCTACAACACCACGCCTCAGCCCAAACAAAACCGGGGGAGGGGGGGGATCGGGTATTATTAGTATGTTGTGTTTAGATTGTACTCATCAGGTTGTACAAATACTCTCTCCTGACAGGACAGCGTGCGTGTAGGCATTCTGTATGTCAGGCAGTGCAGTTTCCAGTTATGGGGAGGGTCGTTTCTCAAAGGTGTGTTACGTGTTCTCATGTTACATGGAGTACGTTTCATCACCTGACTTGATCAAAAGGTTTTTATAAAATATGTCAGTGATTCTAAAATGTTTTAAAAGAATACTGTAACGTTAGTGCTCATTTGCTTTTGAAACGAATAGGAAAATGAAGCCAGAGGCTGTTTAGCTTAGCTTAGCACTAGGCTAAGACCTTGAGACAAGGGGAAACAGCGAGCCTGGCTCTGTCATAGGGTTACAAAATCCAAATATTAGCACCTCTAAAGCTCATTAATTAATACTGAAAGTGTAATTTGTAGAATGCAGCTCTAAAACGTAATTAGCAGCATATACTCAGAGTAACCGACAACCGCTGCTCCTTGCTAGCTATCCTTGGTTGTAGTTAGCGACCGTAGTTAGCGAACAACGTTTGCCGACAAGTCCCCATAGACAATGGGGCTCAGCTCAGCTTGACAACGTGAACATGGTGGGACACTGAACAGGGAAGACCACATAAGACAGTAGGGGATACAGAACAGAGGAGAAGCGTACAGCAGGAGAGAAGCAACTCAAAGTTTTTGGTTTGGTGAGCAGAATAGAAGTGAGACTCACATTTTGTGAGTTTGTTAATTTGTTTAGCTACGAGCTAGCACACATCTGCCAGCTAAAACTATGGGGTATGCAGATATGAAGTGGTATTGGACAACGGGACATGCTGGGGCTAGCTTGTTATTATCTAACTTCAGCAGACATCTCTTCAACACAATATATATATATGTCTTGGAAATAATGTCTTCACATGTGTTGTTTCACAGTCAACTGATGATGTAGTCATTTCAATGTTTTAAACTAAAATTGTCCTTTAAATCAGACAAAAAACAAGCAAAAACGTATTTTCATGAGGTTGTATGCTGGTCCTATTCCTGCTTAATTGATTTATTGATTTTTTTTTCCCATGGAAGAACTGGGGGAGAATTAAAAACTGGTTACTGGTCTTTATGCTAAACTAAGCTAAATGGCTACTGGCCGTAGCCTCATTTTAAACAGACAGATATGAAAGCGGTAGCAATCCTCTCATTCTCATAATCAAGGCTCAACACACTTCCGATGCTTGAAGCATTAAAGGGTGCCTTGTTGTTGTTATTTTTACCAGGTCATGTGTCTTTGTGATAAATAGCAGAGAAAACTATTCTTCAAGGATAAAGTGGCACTTAAGATAACCTGTCTAGTGTGAGGAAAGGTGTGTTCTACGTCACATTCTTATGTGTGAAAGGAAAGGACAACAGACTCATGAGGTGTGGTGACTGGTTTTAACGACTACAAAAATAGACACGTCTGACAATGCAGTGACATGAGTTTGGAATTCCTTAAATCATTATTCGTTCAGCCTACATGCTTCACAGCTGTCCTGTTTCAGTACGTCTGAGTGCAGGTAGATTGAGAGAAGATAAAGACGATGAACCTGAAGATAAAATTCACAGACACACAATTCGCACCTCTGTGAGGACAGCATGAGGATGAATGGTTCTGGGAAACAAAGATGTGTGTCTGTAAAGGCCTCGTGAATTCAAGTTAAATCCCTCTCACTGACTGCATTCCATGTGGGCCTCTACATACGCTGGTGAAGACGGGGAAGTGTGTGGAGGCCTAAAATTTATTCTCAGGCTTCTTCTGGAAACATTTGTATACTTCAAAGAAATCCCGGCTAATCGATGTTGTTCTAATCTTTACAAGCCCAAAATGGAGCTTCAGCATCCCCATCCAGCTCGCCATGAGAGGCCCACGAGAGCCCGCCCGCCATGATTCAACCGCTGTTTATCTTGCAGCACGAGGCAGAGACGACCAGTGTCCGCTAACAGGCCCAGAGGGACTGGTGTGTTCTCCGAAGGATCTAAAATGCTGCGTCTGGCGTCTGCACTCAGGCCACCTGGACCTTACAAACACAAATACACACACACACACACACACACACACACACACACACAAGGCGGCCTTTTCTTCCAGCTGAGGCTGCAACTGCTGATAAAAGATAAACCCTTCCAGAGGTTGAATCTGTGAGGGTTCATCATCGGAGATCCCTCATATCTCCTCCTCCTCCCCCAATCACAGCAGCGAAAGGGTCGGCTATGACAGTGTTTGTCTTCGTTTGTGAATTATTCATATTTCATGAGTAATTTAAAAATAGATAGCCGCTAACCTTACTGTCTTCGCTGACGCAACAGCCAGATGAGGATTTCATCAAATGTGCACAATGCGATGGTGAGAGATATTGTTGTGAGGCTCTTCAAAAAAGGAATAAGCTCCCACACATTTTCTATTTCTAAGTCAAAAATTCTCACAGGGGCGCTGAAACGCAGAGGAGGTACAACACACACTGCAGTCGCACACACACACACACACACACACACACACACACACACACACACACACACACACACACCACAGGAGCAGGATGATAAGGATGATGAACACAGATGCGGCTGGGCTGTTTGTGCTTCTACTCGCCACATCACGCATGAACGACGCGGCAGCATGTTCAGCAACATGATTGTCTTTGAGTCATTTACCTGCTGTAGATGAGGCACGGCGTGTTGTTGAGCTTCCTGTCCGACTGGTACCTCCTGAAGTCCTCCCAGGCGTCCTTCAGGGCGGTCAGTGCCATGATGATACAGATGGGGATCAGAGCTACCTCGGGCTGGAAGGCGTTCACCACGGGGACAAAGTTCAGAATAGCCAGGCCCACAAAGTAGATGTTGGCCAGACGGTGAAACTGCTCAAAGAGGTTCATGGGGATGAACAGGAGGAGGGTGTATTTGGTGGTCTTGATGGCGTTGCCGGGGAAGTGGCGGTTGGGCTGCTTCCCCTTCTCCAGGCCCTCGTAAGGAAGGTTGGACACCAAGTTGCGGAGTTCCCTCTCCCGTGCCCTCTGACCTCTCAGAGCATCCCTCAGCAGGGCCAGAGGGCTCCTCCACGTCATGACTGCTCTGCTGGTTTCCTTTTTTCCTTCTTCTCACCAACTCCTCCTTCCCTCTCAACACTTACAGCTCCTGTGAGTTAAAGGGACTCTGCTCGGGCCCATCCTCTCTTTGAATGACTCTCTGGGAGTGTGTCTGGGGCCTGATTAAAACAAGTGACAGCGCACCTACTCCTCCTCTGAGTCCGCCCCTAGCATGGACAGGTGTGTTTTCATTCTTTGTACTGGAGCGTCTCAATGAGAGCTGGGAAGCTTTCAGTGCTGCAGTGACTCAGCTGATTTTAATTTTCAGTAATTTTAAGAGGAGAAGAGAAAGATTATAAGAGGAATCATGAATCCTGTGTTTTCAACTCGTCTTTACTGTTAGTTACACTTCACACTTTGGTGTTGTCCTTGAAGATCAAATGAATGCTAAAAAGAATACAGGAGTACAAATAAACAACAGCACTTGGAAGACAAAGCTCTCAAATGAGCTGACAAGCTAATAGTTGCCTGGTAGAAAATTGGTGCAGTGGGTCATAAAAAGATTCGAACTGACAACACAACGCCAAGCAGCTCGCAAGGACTGCTCTGGGCAAAATATATGAAGAGTCTGCAGAGTGTGAATGAACACTGCAAAGGGAACTTACACACCCCATTCAGGATTATACAGATGGAGAATACAGACCACTATGTGTGAAGACACTGGGGAGCTCTTTGTTGTTCATAATAAAACGTCTTTATTGGTGCACCATATTCACATGGCGGCCATTTTTGATGTCAAAAGACCGAATGCTGGGATAATGTGTTCCAGGTTTTCAGGTCCTATAAACATAGAGGGTCTGACTATTGTAATAATCTGATGGCTTCTCAGTTCATCAGTAATTGAAAAGATAATATATCTGGAAAATCTGGAGGGGCATCCAGCTATATTTCAAGAGAAACAACATATCTGATAACCTCATTGCTAAAATTGCTATTCAACCACTTCGTAGCTAACGTTAGCATTGGACGCATCCAGTGTGTTTCACTTCCAGCTGTAAATAAATGTGTCAAGGATGTTCTCGTTTTGTTATCATTTCACTGCTTCCAGACTGAACAGCAAGTTATTTAAGGCTAGAAATGAAATCTACCAGTAATGTTAGCTTGGAGGTGGTCAAATTCTTCACGGCATTCTGTCTTTTCAGTTTATGATCAGTCAGGAAGTGAAAGAATTCTAACAGATTCCCTTCGTTTACATGACTTGTAACCTGGAACACAGCAGTATGTTTACGTGATGTCAGAGGAAAATGACCACTCTGAATATCATCTTATGGTCTGCTCGCTTCCCCTCATCGGCCAAGAGGTTGGAGGCCGCCTACAGAACCCTGAAAGGGGAGCTAGTTTCAGATTTGCATGTTAAGGGTTGACTGTTAATGTTTAGCAGTGTGAAATGTGTTTACATGTACGTGAGTGGGACTGCGATGTATGACCGACTACAACACAGCAGTCTCATGCACAGATGGCATGCATGTAGGATGCTTTCCACTTCCTCATGTTGACATATGTTGTCTTCTCCAGAGCGAGCTGCAGAACCTGTTTACCACTCATTATTGTGACACAGTTGGAATAAAACTGTATGTACCTGGTAAGTATGCGATGCCTAGAGGCATTACCGGATAACTGCCCTCAAATGGAGATAGATGGACCTTTACTGTCGGTTTTAAAGGATGACATGCTCAACCTTGCAGGTGATTTATCATCAATCAAAGAATTTGAATGATTTCCTGTTTTCGTCCTTGAACAGCTGACAGAGGTGGGTTCGTCTCCCCTGGGCAGCTCAGCGTGTTTTTTCCATCTCGATACAGCGGGGGAGTGGCGTGACGCAAGTGTGCCAGACTCACCCTCTCACCTGTCCCAGTCAGCTCTGGCCGGGTTTGGCTTGGCTGGCACGCCGACTGCACAGTGGCGCAGCTGTGAACCCAATCAAACACGCGTATACTCACTGAGAGGAAACACACTCTTCGAAACACACATACACACACACACACACACACACACACACAGGCACACACGATTCCGCAGAGCAGAGGTCTGTGCATTCCTAATTACTCCAGTGACATGGAAACACTACAAAGTAGAAAGCATCTGCCTTTTCCCCCTCTCTTACATGTCAACACTGATGCCCTTTTTGAAAAGAGAGAACGAGAGAGAGGGCCAATTTAGCACAAACCATCTGTCTACTGTAGTGAGATAATACATCTGTTCTTGTGAGGGGGAACAGTAATGTAGAGCTGATTTTTACCTAAGCGCGGAGGAACCTGGAACACAGAGTTTTTCACTCACACACACACACACACACACACACACACACACACACACACACACACACACACACACGCTCAAAGGCCACGTGCAGCCCTGCTCTCAGCAGGCTCAGGTCCATTCCGTTATCTCAAGAACAAACGGCCATAAAATCATCAAACATGTAGAGTCTGCCTGTGTTACATTTTAATTTGTCCTCCATTTTCCTGCACATGACGAGAAAGAGCCATTGCTGTGTATAGGAGGTTCTCTCTGTGTCGCTTAACAAAATTTAACAAACTGTAAATCCCCATTTCCTGTGTATTTCTAACCCACAATGTTCTCATTGTGTTCTTCTCATCCTCCAACTTCAAAACCAAACATTAGTCGCACATTAGTTCCTGCGAGAACAAAATCCCTTTATAAATATTAAATATTCAGTGTTTTGCGTCATCAAATATTCAATAGCATCCATTTAAAGGCTGTAACAGTGGTCAGATCAGGCGGAGAGTGCAGTGCAGAGTGCAGTCGGATTGCTGAGGGAGGGGAGGATGCAGGGAGAGGTCGACGAGGCATGGATGGATGGATGGATGCAAGAATCGTTCTCTTTCTTGTCTTTTATTTTCTTTCTCTTCCTGTCTTTTTTTTTTTGTAGCTCTGGCCCCTGCAGCCAGCAGGCCATAGCTGAGTCCACAGAGTGCCTCCATATCTACGGCTCTCTGCGTTAATGTCCCCCGAGGCGGGGGTTGGCGCTCGGCCCTGCTCAGACCCCGGCCGAGCCCATCTCAGCCCAGACCACCACTGCTGTGGCCTCTCGCTCCAACTCCTCTCCCTCTACATCCATTATGCAGCCAATAGTCCCCAGCTGCAGCCCTCACATCTCTCTGTTCACCCCTACATTTGCTTCCCTCGCTCGCCGACTCACTCCCTGCGTCGGGCTCAGTTGTTCATTCGCTCATTCAGACACTCAATCAGCCGTGAGTCAGTCAGTCAGTCGTCACGGGCAGCCGCACGTTCGCACAGGACACAGAAAACCGCCACCCGTGTACTCTGTTATTGAAGTGATAGACTGAATTGAGTTTTAATTGAATTTAGATACATCTTCATAATTGCTGACAATCATTACACAAGATATTTACAGTCATTATGAAATATTACAATTGGAATTTACAGAAACTTTGTACAAAATATGCCTGACTTCAATGCCTGGATAGTGGGGTCCTTGTTAAGTCATTTCTGGAGAACAAAACATTGACCCAAAAGTCACTGGTGTCTGGAAGTGCTTTAGTTTCAGCAAGTAGATGCTTTTAGAGTCCATTAAAAAGAAAGAAAAGAGAGAAAAGTCCAAAAAGTACAGAGTCAGCAAAGTTGTGAATTGTGTTTTTTCTTTTTCCTCAGTTAAATTGCTCTTTTTCTTCTTCTTTTTTTTTTCTCGACTGAATGGAACATTTGATCTGTAATTCAACTGCAAAAACAACAACAGAGACCCATTTAAATAGAATAAATCCATAATATTTACACAACAATGTGAGTATTGATTTATAAAAATGAATCATCTCTTTTTCTTTAAACATGATTTATGTTTTATCTACAGATTTTCAAAACAGAAACCTAATCACAATGAAACGCATCATACTTCTATCATTCAATTCTACTGATAATGATGATTGTGGATTGCCATATTTATGCAGCAACTCTGGTTGCAATGAAACTCAGCTCGCCTATCAGCAAAGTTCTTACACCAGCTCGTAAGTCGTGTTAAAGCCGTTCTCCACCTCTGGAGCTCCTCACACGATGGCAGAAAAGTACGGAGGAGTCGAATGTTCTCTTTAAAAAAATAACACATGGTGAAATGGACTTGAAATCTGTCAGCACAGCAAAAGCAAAAAACATAAACTTGGCCAAAGCGTCAGTGTCCCAACAGTCCCCGCTCTTTCACTGGATCATATGAGACCTTCAAAAACTGAAGAAGCTTTTTTTTTTCTGTTCAGCATTGGCACCATTAAAGCCCCACAGGTATGTCCAGAGAAAAGAGCGCCCCCTGCTGTCCACCTGTTGTCGTCCCGCGATGCTCAAACCGTCCACCCAGGTGGGCCATGCTAAGCCAAAGCTGCGAAATGGTAGCTGACAGACTAAACCTCAACTAGTAAAACTAAAATGCTTTGCGCGCCATCATCATCGTCATGACTGAGATGCAAATGAAATCAAACAGAAGCATGCTTTTAAAGGATGTTTTTGATATACAGTAATTATAGGAAAATAGACTATCAAGGATGGACTCCTTTAAAATCATTTATAAAGCTTTCCTGGATGCAGACAGCTCGGCTACGAAGTAAATAGATACTAAACAAAACAAATCCTTAAAGTATATGCAAACACAAGCATAAATATTTGATCCACAGAGAGTAAGCTACGAATGACAAATATTAGTGATATATTGAAATTCTGGAACAGGCACCGTTTCTGTCTTTTTAAAACTCGCTCTTCTTTTTCGAGTGTTTTTCAGTCGTTTTAAGGTGTTTCCCAAATCCTAAAAGAGTCACTGCTGACTGAAGTGTTGGGTGCTGCTGCAGTCCATCCAAAAGTCTTTGCACTCTCTCCCCACTTTTTCTAAAATGAACCAGCTAAAAAAAGTTGGTGCACTGATCATCTCTCATTCTCTCTCTCTCTCTCTCTCTCTCTCTCTCTCACATCATCATCTCTCTCTCTCTCTCTCTCTCTTGATTTCTCTCACCTCCCCTAAATCCCCCTCTCCCATCCCCCCCTTCATTGCGTGCCCGCCACAAGCTGGCCACCAGACGCCGCCAGGTTTAATGGACGTAGTAGAGCCAGTAGACGACGTTGAAGAAGGAGAAGACGGTGGGGAAGATCATCCTGGACCACTTATCGATAGAGTTCACGTCGGACAGGTCTGGGATATTCACCTTGAGCTGGGAGGCCCGTCTCCGTAGGCGCGACTTCTTCTGGGCGTGGCGCTCCAAAGCGCTATGGCCATAGTTCTGGCGGGCCATGGCTGCCCTGCGGTACTGCAGTGTCGAACTATCGTAGGCCAGCATGGTGTTGCGGGGGTCTCCGGGCGCTCCCAGGCCCCGGGACAGATCCCCGGCACCACCCATCTCATTCTTCATCTCCAGGGTGCTGAACAGGATGTTGTCGTCGGGAGTCATCTGTGTGAGGGTGTAAAAACAGGTGGAGCCATGAGAAGTTACTGCCAAAGGGAAATCTCAAAGTGTTTTTTTTTTTTTTCTTTTTAACTTCAGACTACGTCTACTCAAAACAAGTGCAGCTATAATGATGATTAAGTAATTCACTGTGTAAAAAATACTGATGAGGTGCTAGAATGGGAAATGCAAATGAGTCAAAACTGTGTTACTTACAGTGAAAGATTATCCTAAGCACGTTTAAAAAAAACACTAAGAATCAAATTATTGATCATCTGTCAATCAATATCTAAGTGATAATACGACCACAAGACTATGAGGTAACATTCCTGGAAGAGCACAACGCACTCCACAAACTAAGTCTCATGGAGAAATCTTCATTGTCATCTCAGAATTTCAACCAGAGTGTGGTTAAAATTCTGTCGATTCACAAGACAAACTGAATTAAAAAAAAGAAAGAAAAAAAAAAGAGGAAAGCAAAAGGAAAAAAATGTGACAGGAGAAGGTTGAGAGAAATAGTAAGGACTTTGCAAAGATGGAGGAGAGGTAGGCTAAAAAGGTTCGGGGGGTCAGGTCAGGAAAGACGTTGTGGGAAGTGAATTCGGATCAACATTTCTTCATCCATAGCCTGACTTCTGAGGAAAAAAAAAAACGTCCCTATAATCCAATCCTGTCCCGCTGTAAATGGAGCTGGTTGTATTTTGTTGTTTTTTTGTGTAACTCTGGCACTATTCACCAAACTGCAAATGATCTCTTTCTGTTATCTGACATTTTTCTTTTTTTTTCCTCAATTAGTTCAGTTAGTCTTGAAAGAGTTATCAATTGCCTTTGAGATGGTTCAGTATCTAAATGACATCGTCTTAAGAGAAGCTACTGATGTTTTCTTCTCTCTTGCCATATCTGTCGCTACCCGTCGAATTTTGGAAATATACAGCCCAAGTTAAGATTAAGTTAAATGCCTGCAGAAATCAAACTGCTGAGCCATGTTTGTCAGGAAAATGCATGAAGAGCAAACCAAGAGAGGGAAAAAACACAATGGTGGGAGTGATGATCAAAGTTGCCTTAAAAAATCTATAGAAAATCAAAGAAATGCACAAAAACTACAGCATTTTCCTCTGATCTGGATTGATTCAGATTGATGACATTGTTAGTTTTGACTTTCAAAACCTCCAGTACCTTATTTCTTTGCTCGCCTAGTCCTAATGCGGCATCGTCCACAAAGATGGGATCCCACATCGAGTCATATGCGTCAATTTCCCTCTGTTTCATTCTGGCATACAGAGCATCATCTCTCTGAACTACATTTCCCACCAGCCACTGCAAGCATACAAAATCAGCACTGTTACTTCGGGGAAATCGTAGCTTGCCACACTCAGAAGGAAAGGGTGTTTTATTTATTTATTTTTTTCTTATTTATGTTGCTGTTGCTCCTGCTAACTTTAGCAGCTGAATGGAATTTCAAGGGAAGGCTTGGGCACCACAGCCAGTGATTTTTTTTTCCCAAGGTGCCTGGCCCTTTGAGAGACACAGAAATATGGAGATAAAGTAAAAATGCCAATCATTGCTTCTGCATTCACTCTTTCAGATCCTAGTCTGAGTAGTAAAGTTGATACACACAGCTGAACCAGTGAGAAACGGAGTGCTAGAGCAGGAGTAAAGAGTGCTGGTAAAGGACATCAAGCATTGATCACAGCATCACATTGACCTTGAGAGGAGAAGAAGTCATTTTTTTGCTCCCACAGAAACAAACACGCACATTAACTTACAGCACGGACACAGGGAAGTTTGGCCGCGCACGTACCTTGTTGGGGTCGGGTCTCAGCTTCTCGTTATTGGCCGTGGCTGCTTTCTCAGCTGCCTTCTTCTGCCGCTGGGGGCCCTGGCCGAAGAAGATGTAGTTGACGAAGGCGTACTCCAGCAGGGCCAGGAAGACAAACACAAAGCAGCCCATCAGGTACATGTCAATAGCCTTCACGTAGGGGATCTTTGGGAGCGTCTCTCGCAAGTGGGTGTTGATGGTGGTCATGGTCAGCACCGTAGTGATCCCTGGATACCACAGGTCACACGTTTAGAGAGAAAGTGAAGTCTTTAGATGCTGTAAGACAATTTCACCATCATCTGTACGGTGCAAAAAATGTTAGTTCGACCAAAAGTTCAGTCAGACATTTAGCCATGCTAGCAGCACATCACTATGAACTGCGTGGGTTAAAATGACACAGACATTAATGACCCTCAGACAATAAATCCTCGTGACTCTGACTTTTCCTCTAGTGCCACCAGCAGGTCGACAGTTGTGGTCTTGAGCGAAATGTTTCCAGGTGTTGGATAGATTGTCATGACATCTGGTAGCGTGCCAGAATGGACGGGATCATCCAAGCCAGAAAGGGCAGGTGCCAGAATGACAGAGAGATGGCTTGCCCACTGCACAGCCTCAATATCCAAATTATCCAGTGCACCGATGTGAACCTGCTCTTCATCAGACTGGAGCCCTGCAGCGTGCGAGCCTTCTTTCTGTTTCATGATATTGAGGCCTAAAAACATTCATGCCCTTCCCGGGATGAATCATTATTTTGGTGATTCAATAGCTCTTTGTACAGCAACACCGTGAAGACAGAATGACAATTTGCCCCATACTTTTGGACCAAATACCAGCAAAACTATTTACATTCCCATGAGCCTCAGCTGAACTTTTTGTTTAGTGCTAACTGGCAAAAGTTAAGCATGCTAACACACTAAAATAAGGCACTGAAGATGGTAGAAAATAAACAAAAAATACAGTCTAAAGTCAGCATGCTAGCATTGTAATTGTGAGCGTGTTAGCATGCTGACATTAGCCTTTAGCCTCACAGAGCAGCTTGCATGGCCATAGAAATGACTTCATATTCATAAAGCTGTTGTGCTCCATATAATCTATCTGCCTTTTTTTTTCTTTTTAAGTGTTCAAACGTGAGTGTGTAAATTAATGCACTGAAAAGTCGTGTCCATGGATTAGACCATATTCACAAGGTGGCCATTTTTCTCTGACATCACGCTCAGGGTCGATATCTGGGATAATCAACCCTGCTGTGTTCCAATTATAAAGGAAATTGTTGAATGCTGACGTTAGCTGTTGTCAAACAGAAGCTAGCTATGTAGTTTTACCTGGAAACAAAGCTTGACATCTCTCCAGATTTCATTACACATTGTCTGCTCAGTTGCTGATCAGCCAGTTAGAAGTCAAATGACACAAGATGTCAGATTCGCTGCATTTACAGGACCTGAAACGTGGAACACGGCAGTACAACATTCGAGCTTCGCACCCTAAGCATGATGTCAGAGGGAAATGGCCGCCGTATGAACATCGTCTATGGTTACTACTGTTTGCTGATAATCCCACAGCACAGTGCTCCACATCTTGAAGATATGAAGATCACGGTCAGGTGATGAGTGTAAGTGAACTGCTCACTATTCAGTAAACGATTCAACATCTGTAGTAAAAGTAGTGGTGAGTGAGTGAGCGCCGGTGTTTGGCTTCACTGGGATTTGCCCTCCATCAAAACAACTGAGATCAGGTGCTCATCTTCAAAGGACACGGGCATGTGCTGGTGAACATAAGCACTCCTGTTCATCGTGTGCATTGTATGTTATTTATAGAAAGCAGACAGGCCTGAATGAATGTGAACCCATATGGATGAAAAAAGGTACCTCGAGACTGAGACGTGTGTGTTTCATGAGGGTTTTTGTCCAATCATGTGTCCAAACCGACACAGAACAAACTGTAGGCTATATAAAAAGCACAGCGTTGCCACTGTAAACATCTGCTGTTAGTCACAGCACGATTCACCTGCTTTTTTGACATACGCGCATTGTGTTTGATACATTAGTCATCTGCATGCACAATCTGCATTTGGTCAGATTCACACGTATTATAAATAACCCAGAAGCCAGCAGTGTCACTGTAGCATGGAGCCTCGTCTCTCATTGGCTGCGCTCGCTCGCTGCACGTTCTCTCTGAGGGTGCTGGGAGGGGGGCAAATCTTTAAATCACGTTACCCTTCGAACGCACCGTCTGGGGCTCCAACCCACATGTGTCCCACTCCAGAAAACAAATGGTGTGTGACAAGAACGACACACATAAAGCTCAGAGCCATTCCCTCCGCTGCTCAGACCTGTCATACCCAAGTTTAACACTGAAGGCAGCTTCCATTTTAGCATCGGAGCTAGTTTGACATTGATGCATTCACTCTCGCGTTTGGGGTGCGTTTAAGCGAATGTTGCCGCCTTTTTGTTCGCCTGTAATTTCGCCACGATCTGGCTCTGATAAGCTGGAATATGCAACCAATGAGAGGCTCCGATGGACAGACAGGCAGAGAGAAAGACGGCACGCTTCAAGGTCGAGCTGCAGCGCTTCTCGCTCTGCATGAGTCATGCATATAGTCATCTCTGAACAACAGACATTTAGCCAGGCAGCCTATCACACACTGCTATCACTCACATGCTTAAAGCTAAGGAGAAGAAGAGTCAACGCTTGGAAGATAAAGAGTCAACACAGCGATCAGGCCCGTGACACACACAGTAATGTACAGATCTAAGGCTAATCTACATGGGTGCTAACTGGCTCATTTTCTGGTCAGTTATCATTTAGCTGTGGGTAATTTCCCAGGGTCACTGTTCAGCAGTGGCGAGGCGATCCTACCCAGGGCCACTCTGGCAGCCGAGGCATCGTAGTTGATCCAGAAGGAGACCCAAGAGAGGATGGTAATCAGGATGGAAGGCATGTATGTCTGCAGGATGAAGTAACCAATGTTCCTCTTCAGTTTGAAGCTGAGGGACAGGCGGGGGTACGAACCTGAAGGAGGCACAGGGAGAGAGAGGAAGTGGGATAGAAATAGATTTTCCTCAATGACGCCCACCAAAAGCTATATTTTCCTCTCCAAAACCTTGAACCAAATGTTATCCTGTGTGTCTGGATTTTAATGTGAGAATGATTTTCATTTTCCTAATAACTTGCGCTCATGAGAAGGACAAAGTCAAGGGAGCAGAAGACAAAGTTGACAGTCGCGTACCTGTAGAAAAGACCACGTTCTTGGAGATGAGTTTATAGTCGACGATGGAGAACTGTGGCAGTTCTATTCTGTCGACCCCGGACACCGCGCCGTCTCCACCTCGCCAGTAAAACTCAATATCATCTGTAGTGTAGCCATCTGCAGAGGAGAAACCAGTGCTCAGCCAGTGCTGCTGCAGTGAGGACACTGCTTCTGTAAACAACGCACACTCCATCGACTGAGCTACTAGGCCAAACTGATTGAAATAAAAGTAAAAGTAAAATCAAATTAGACATCCTGAGAAATGAAGAGTAGCACATATAGATCAGAGCAGTTGAAGAGAAGAAGAAACCTAAAAAGAGGTATCACAAATTGACTTTGATTTTTTTTTTTTTTATGTGTGCCACAAACCACAAAGAGATTCACTTATACATCGTCTCATAGATTTATCTTTCAACTTCCAGAGAACCACAAATTAGGAGATAAATCTAAATCTAAACATCGGAAGTATTGATACTGAACTGTTTCAATACTAATCTTTACCATGGTCAGATGTAATTTATCTTAAATGCTGTTGTGCTTAAGAGATTTCTTAGTAAAAATAAAAAAAAAATTGATGATAACAGGGTAACAGGTAATTTTCATATTTTTCCTTGCTGATGTGTTCAGGTGATTGCTGTAATCTCCGGAAGCACAGCATTTTGCTTGGCTGTCAGCCACCAAACACAAACATCTTTTAATCAACATCCATGTTGGCTCATCGTACATTTCCTCTGTTTGATTTTCCAACAGAAGTCCTTGTGAATGTGATGTTGTATCCAACAAACTCTTAAATCTTGTGCGGCTGAATTTCCTTGAACACACCAACAAGGAAGAGTCTCCAGGAAGTCCCCTGTTTTCCGTCAGTGCATCAGCGTTACAAACATCACACAAAAATGTAGCTGCATGATGGATGTGCGACGATGGATTATGTGATTATGTAACTGCGAGGTAGGAAATACATTTAAAATGACTCATGTAAATACGATCCTTTACAGCAGCATATATGTGGATCTGCTGGTGTTTTCAGTTGAGAAATAAACAGATACAAATAAACTAATGTGGTCTCATCTCTATGTGTTACAAATACTGGGACAAACACTGTGGTTTGCTGCACGCAGACAGAAGCGGCTGCAGTCAGAGTCGGTGTTGCAGACTGTCTCTGACACGAAGAGGCAAACAGGGAGCAGCCATCTCCCAGCTCAGACGGAGTTCTACTTTGTCTGCCTCGCACTCAAAATAGAGGCAGTGACCTATTCAGATGTGATGAATAATTAAACTCCAAGGCTTTGATTTTTTAAAAATTAACACAAAATTCTGACATTCAAGGTTAGGTTAGTCATGGCGCTCGCTCTCGTCGGGGCTGTTATTGGTTGGACAGGCAGCTAACTCCAGCCACGGGCCTTTTTCACAGCAGACATTTGGACTCGTCATCGCGGGGGGGAAAGCACAGGTGTTGCTAATAATATCAACAGCGGCACCGCTCCATGTGAACCAGCGCGAACAAAACAAGAAAACCCAAAACAGACCACCGAGCGACCGCCATTCATTTAGCTACAGCTGAATGAGAATATTTCCCAAAATGTTGAATGATTCCTTCAAACTTCTAAAAGTATTTAGTCTGTTAAATGTCTGAAACGTCAGATTTCAACTGTTTTATCTTACATCTGGGGATCTTACAGACCTTGTAACAAATTTGGTATTGATTAGTGTGATCGCAAAATAGCCCGTGCAAGGAGCTCGAGAGACAAAGCGAATGAGGAGGAGAGAGGGCAAATCTGACAATACACTACAATATTATTTCCCAACTTAAAAAACAGGTACATTTTTGTCTTGTTTTTAATAACAATGCAAAATGTGCTTTTGGAAATTGGGGGTTGTATTTATGCTCCTGTTATTTTTCCTACTGTGAAATGTCAAAATGTCTGCTGTGAAAAACACCAATCAGGAGCTGATATTGGTCTGGGCACGTCTCGCATCCATTAAGGTCGACTCAAAATTATTATATATTTGCAAAAAAGGCAACAAATAGGCAAAAAAATAGCTGGTTAAGGTCAGGGAAACATGATTGTGGTTAGAAATAGACCCTCTGACAACATTAACTACATTTGCACAAGACTATGATAATCTGTGTGTCTTCAGTCATTTGTAATAACTGTGGAGGACGTCTGTGATCCTCCATGTGCAAATGTGTACAAATGATTAAAAATCCCAACTGCAGATTACCGGCTATAATTTGCCAAACAGAGGGGTCAAGTGATAACATCAGTCCAGTCTTAATTGGCATGTGGTTGATTTGGGGTTGTCTTTCCTTTTTAAACGTCTGTTCTCTGCTGTCAGCAACAACGGAACAAGTAAAGATTTGATCTAGCAACAGTTAACAGCAGTTATCAGCCATATTGACGTTTAAAGTGATGACAGAGAGCCGTATTCTTTAACTGTTGCATTTGCATCCAAGGTAAAAAAAAAACATTTAAAAAAAACTCCATCAGATATAGTGAGTTCTCCCTCCACATCTGCATTATCACCATCCCGGCCCCGTGCGACCCTGAAACATGCCACTTAGGGCCGAGTCAACCATGCCGCTGTTCTGATGTGCAGCTCAGTTCAGTTCTGAACAGCCGTGACGGTGCTGGGATCAGGAGGGTGTCGAGGAGTTCTGGAGAGGGAGGTTTTGGCACTACAAGCGTCGTAAAGGAAGCATTTTATGGCCTGTAGATAACCGGTCAGTCGGGCTGCAGCTCCATTAGTTCTGCACCATTGTCTCTGTACGTATTCGGGAAAGATGTAGATGTATTACATCACCGCACACTCATGCGGGGCTGACATGTGAGTCCCGCAAGACTGACGCGAAGAGAGAGACAATGTGGCGTGAGCGCCGAGATATGCATGCATATGTGGGTGTGTATTTGCATGTGTACATTTGCAATACAATGAATCTTTAGTGTTGGAAAATCAATTATTGCTCGGCGCAGCCCAGCGTGTGAGACCAGTGGCCTGAGCCTCAGCAGTGAGCGGCTGATGTATCAGGGGATCTGGGGGTTTTAAGACTTGTGTCTGTTAAAAATGCATCAAGTTTATCAAGGGAAGTGAGAGTTCTCTGGGCTCATTAGTCTGAATAAAATAGCATGCTCTGGCATGAAGCGATTCCAACGTTAAAACCATTGCCAGTTAATCCATATGAGAGCAGATACTGCCTGGTGATCAAAACTGGAGCTGTGTGCGTGTGTGAGGGAAGGAGTGTGTGTGTGTGTGTGTGTGTGTGTGTGTGTGTGTGTGTGTGTGTGTGTGTCTGTGTGTGTGTGTGCATTTTGTGTTGGGCTGCCTGAGAGAGGAGGAGGAGGAGGAGGAGGAGGAGGAGAAAAAAAAGAGAGTATGAGTGATGGAGAGAGAGATAAAAAGGCTGGGAGACGGGAAAAAAAAAGAGAAGAGGATGAGACTGTGCAAAGAAAAGGAGATGAGAAACGGAAAGAGGGAGCGATGAGGAGCGAGATGGCGAGCATAATGGGAGAGGAGCAGCGAGAGGCGGTTCTGACCCGCGCTGTTTTTGTGCTGCTTAACGCTGCTGGCAATGGTGTGATCAAACCCGGAAAGACTGAGCCCTACACCACATCCCAGCCCCATAATCCTTCTCTCCGGGGACCCAGATAAAACACGCAGAGGACCTCGTCTTTCCCTCTCATGTTCCTCCACGCTCCCTCCATCCCTCCCTCCCTCCCTCAACTTGAGAACGCCGGATCACGTACAATTACAAACTCCGTGTGAAATGAGCTCTTTGTACTGTACAAACATGGAGGCAGTTTCGGGAGGAAGCTGCACATAACATCCACTATCAGCACATCCCTGAAACACTGGACCTAATCAGGCTCGTCCACGCCTTGGGAAGCCACTGCAGTTGGAGTTGAATTAATTAGGCTGGATGTTATCAGTCAGTGAGCCATTAGTGATGTTCCTCTTCTCGATGCGTATCTCTCGGTATCTCATCAGCCTTTCTCAGCATTTTACATGCAGCCTTATCAACCTTCCCTTCTACCTTGCCGCCACCGGGCCAACAGGCTGTTTTCAGAACCAGATTTCAGGGCTGCGCGTGTATTGCAGAGATCTGTTTAAGTCTACATGTGGGCGTGAGAGCCGGTTGTCGGAGACAGCGGTACTTACAGCTTTCGATCTCCAAGGTGCAGTTCTGCTCGTCCAGAGGGTAGCGGCGCAGGTCCATCATGCAGGCTGCGGTTGTGGTGATCCTACAACACAGAGCGGGATGGAAGATATATATATATATATATATATATATATATATATATATATATATATATATATATATATATATATATATATATATATATATATATATATATATATATATATATAGGATTCATCAAAGAGCCGGTGCGAGGCAGCCACAGGCGGCCCCATTCATTTCATTTGACCTTCAGCACAGAGTACGATGTGCACGTCAAAGCAGGATGATGACAAATATCTGTAACTCAGGAGCGACTCATGTGGAATCACTCCTCGGAAAACAAGAGGAATATGACATCACAGAGGTGATCAGAGAAATTCATCCTGGCAGACGTTTGTTTTTGATTTTGACAGGGATCAAGTTGAAGAAAAAATAAGTAAACTAAATGATGGGCCAATACGTTTCCTCCGTCTGCCTGTCTTAAATATATTTTCTAGTTTGAGGGCCTCCTGCTGATCCCTGCAACTAACTGCAAAGCTTTTCTTTACATCTCAACATCCTGGTGCTGCTCTCCAGACCTGACAAAAATCTTTTCTCTCTATTAATGTTGTTTTTTTTGTTTGTTTTTTTCACCCCTTTTACCATTTCATCTCTTAATTGTTTGACTTGTTTCAATGTGTGTTGAGATGTTGATATTTGGTTTAGTAAATCCTGGTTTACATTGTAGATTATATCCTTTTGTGTCTTGCAGCGACTTTTCTACTTCCTGTCTTTGTCTCTTTTTTTTTCATCCATCCGTCTCGGTATCTTGTGATTGGATTTTTTTGTTTTACCACAACGGATTGAACTTTTGTAGAACTTTAGTTTTCTACGTCAGAACTTTACAGACACCGAGAGACCCTGTGAGACTTTTACTGTGACATGATGTTACAGCATTGGCTTTCATGTTTGCATCATATCATATCAATTCAACACTAAATCCCAAATCCATACTACAAATCAATTACAGGCGGGTTTTAAGTATGCAATGCGGTCACACCTTCAAAATAAAGCAGTTAAAAGTTTTTCACGTTTGTATGTTTGATTTTATTTGTGTGATGTCGGTGAACATTATTGCACCACAAAGCAATGCAAAGCAAAAAGGGAGCAGCTAATGAGAGCAGCAAAACTAAAGAAAATAAAATAGACAGCTAATAGCTTAACAAACAGTATACTTTTAACATGAGTGTCAACTGCTTACGATAAGTCCTATATGAATGATGGAACTGGGACACAACTCCAGTTTTACATCCTCCCTTAAGTGGATAAAACGTGGACAGAGTTCAACCTCTGGTCACACAATCCTATAATAAAGAGCCGTCGAGTGTCAGCCAGCCGCGTCCGACAGGTTCACTCAGAGCGACGCACTTCCTGTTACACACACGACAAGTTGGCCAGAGCTGAGACGGGCTGGCACCCGGCCGTGCCAAACCCCCGAGGCTGTCTGAGAGAGACTGGACACACAATTTAACTAGAGGGACTAAAGCTAGCATCCCATAAGACACACACACACACACACACACACACGCACACACACACACTGATTGATATAAAACATGATAGCATCATGCGACCATTAACAATAATAGCAGCCTGTGGGAGAATTCCCAGTATATGGTGAAGCATTTGTCATGACCTTGGGTTTCCCTTGTCATAGTGAGTCAATCAGTTTATTGCTTTAGTGATCCATTCATTCATTCGCAGCTGACAATAAAAACACTCTGCAACCACCTTAGCATTCGCCAAGTCAAAAGTAGTGAATAAATTACACTTTAAATGCAGTTTTCCAAGTCATTTTTGTTGATTTTTGGATCCTTAACGTCTCATTTATTTAATTCAAGTGAAAGGAATCTGCCGGCGTTATGAGATCATTTATCATGTTTCTAACACAAATATCAACTTGTTTGCTTATTATGATAATCTGCGTTATTCTGGCATGTATGACGGTGCTGACACTTAATTATTGAAATATATTGGTTTGTAATTGGAACAGTTAACTTAGTCTGCCGCCTTGAGGAAATAAGACTTTTATGATTGGAAGTAGAGGACGAAAATGACTTGTCTTGTAGAATAGAATGCTCTATAAAGACACATTGAAATTTTTATGGTGCATTGTATAGAACAGTGTGTATATTGCAAAAACATACTGAAAAATTTATTTTTTGAAAAGAAATAAAAACAGTGTGTAAAAGTGTCTGTTTTTGCTTCAAGCTGATGAACAAAATTACCTTAAGTTTTGCGAAAATCACAAAACAAAACTGAAAATGTAACGTAACATAACCAAATCAAACAATATGTAACATAACGTAACAAAATCAGACAAAACGTAACGTAATGTTTGAACATTGTGTTAATAATACAAACATGATAATATCGTCCAAAACAATCCAGAGAAGGTGTTCAGCCTTGTGTAATTTCTGTTTATGAGTTTAAAGATTCTCTGTCCACTTTGCAATTTTTAGGGTAACGTATTAGCCAAAAAAGAGACAAAACACACAGTACATGTGGTTAAAAATAGATTTGATCACTCACACAAACATTTTTTCCTAATTTTCTATAGATATCACAATAACATATACATTTTCTGGAAAATCAATTAAAAACCTTTTTAACGATAAAACAATGCAATGAAATAATTACTCAAATTGTTGCAGAAATCATATATAACAGCCGTGATCTCATAAATCAGTCCTGCTAATTTTCAACATTGCACACAATCGCCCAGAAATGCAGGGATCGCTGTTCTAAAAGTACAAAATCTCTGACGGACGACAAATTTCTGATGTTTGATGATATAAACCAACATATTGCCTGATTGCCTGAGATGTTTTTCTTTTTTCAATGTTTAAACAAACACATAAATAAAAGAATAATAAAATCTTGCAAAATTTCACAAAAATAAATGCAGAGCTGCACATATTTTAAAAAAAAAACCTTTCAAATCTCATCCCTACGCATAAGAATAAACAGCAGCAGTGAAAAACTAAATCTCAATATCGCTCCTCTCTTAACTCCATCGTAACTACAACTCATCTTGAAGAGTGAGTGCTTTGTCTTTAATAATTAAGAGCCGAAAGTTTATTTGAAATCCTTCTGCATAAGACTTGCAGCTCCCCTGGGCCCGGCCTGGCAAGTTTAGGATTTCATTTTTTGAGATGTGGAGACACAGTCTTTCTCTCTCACACTCTCCGGCTCTCTGTCTCTCTCGCTGCCTCCTTTTACTTGCTCTCTGGGCTCTTATATAAGAGCCAGTTAGCAGGGCCATGGTGCACTGGGGGATTAACACGGGAGTCTTATTTCTGTCCTAGTTTACCCCTTTTATGACCACAACTTAACTGGGATGTTGTGCTCACCAGCGAGTCAATCATCGCTCACCATCATCGCCATCACCACCACTAAATCATCACGGTGGCAGAGGAAGCGCAGGGGAAAAGCGGAAATGAGGCCAAAATGGCAGGGGTAAAAATAACAGCCTATATATAGCCCACCTACATCATCAGCACAAGTCTCGGAGCTTTTTTGTCTGAGACTCAGCGTCGCTGATCAACAGCGCGCTTCTGCATCCCCTGGCCTCACTGGCATGGCCAGAAAAACCCACGCCAACAATTAACAAACAGCTAATAAGGAGGGAGGAGGAGAGGCGGGGTGAGGATTTCTCTGCAGGATTCCCTCCCCGTCTTCGCATTCTCCTCCTCCTCCTCGTCATCTCCGCTGCAGCGAGAGCCTGCCATGGACCTCTGCAGCAGCAGCAGCAGCAGCAGCAGCAGCAGTGATCATGAAGCAGCACAGGCTTGTTTGCTCTTCATCAACATCAGGGCCGGTCCCTCTCTCTCTCATCCCAACCTGCCGGAGGAGAGGCCACGCTCTAACAGATCACGCAGATTCAAACACGCTACATTTGCTCTGCGTCGGAGCTAATAGGACATGGAGCTCTAAAAAAAGGCTGTTTTGTTTTGTTATTTTTTTTCTCCTCTTGTGCATGTTCCCTCACAGTTCAGCCCAGGCAGTGCGTGTGTGTGCGCGCGTGTGTGTGTGTGTGTGTGTGTGGACCCCCCCTGAGGCAGCCTGTGCACCTTTATTCCAAATGACCTTGTTTACGGACATAACACAACCACCACGAATTCCCAGACAGAATCTCATTTCGAGGGAGCGCCACAGCAGAGCACAGCCCGACGTAGAGACGGAGAGAGAGAGATTTTTTTTTTTTTGGCACGAGCAGGTTACAAACCGGCGCGTCCTTTAATTAAACTGACACATTATTGCACGGACACTGTAATGGAGTTAGAAGTTAAATTAAGATGGAGAAGCTTCCTCCATTTTGGAGAGAGAGAGAGAGAGAGAGCAGCCCGAGTTGAGCTGTGGAAACATGGCACGCACGGTTGTCTCTCCCTGCTCAGGCACTGTTGCCAGATTTGAAAATAAAATGTCTGCAACGAGAAGAGTCCAGTGTGTGTGTGTGTGTGTGTGTGTGTGTGTGTGTGTGTGTGTGTGTGTGTGTGTCAAATCAAAGGGGAGATTTCTTGATTTCAGAGTGCACACATACAACATACCGAACCACCCTGCCTGATCAGTTGTTTGAGAGAGAGAGAGATAGATAACTTTGAAGGCGATGCTAAGCCCACATCGATCGTATTGACAGAAGAAGAAGGAAAAAAAAGAAAAGGCTTATTCAAATCCCTCTCTCCCTCCACTCAGCAGCTTTCTCCTCCTGGCCATGCGATGTCATCTATTGAGCCACAGAGTGGAACACTCCTCGCCCTGACAAAGGAGGACGTCAGTCTCCATAGCACAAGGATACGTCCTCTCACAAAAGGAGTAACAATATTCACAGAGAGAGAGAGAGAGAGAGAGAGGAGGGAGGGAGAGGAGAGTGAAGGGAGGGAGGGAGGAGGGAGAATCCTAACAATTTCTCCATTTTGAATGAAGTCTGACCTTCATGTCTCTTCCTCTCTCTGGCTCACCCTCTTTTCTCGATCCCTCTCTGTGAATTTTGAGCGACATGCATCAGGAGTCCTGCACCGAATGTCTTCCCTCCTTTCCTGCATAAAATGGAAGTGGAGTATGCGTGTGTGTGTGTGTGTGTGTGTGTGTGTGTGTGTGTGTGTGTGTGTGTGTGTGTGTGTGTGTGTGTGTGTGTGTGTGTGTGCGTGTGTGTGCTTCCCAGCAGTCTGGGTGGTATCTGTGTTATTAGCTGAGCCTTTTCAGGGGCCGGGTAATTAGATCAGACTACCTCTCCCTGAGAGTCAGGCCGGGCTCTAAAGTGACAGTTGGGAGCACTGTTGCAATTTTCTGCTCCTCCTGGTAATTTGGCAACCAGGATCCGGGCAGGATTGGGATGCAACGCACATCCAGGGAATACGGAGCAAACGGCGCCCTCGCTCACCCGATCCTCCTCCGCACGCGCCCCAAAAATAACACTCGCCCACTCCCACGCGCAGACACAGATCCTACACACGCATCCAACGCCTCCCGCAAACCAAACACTCTAATCTGTCGGTGTTCCCCAGGTGCAGCGTGTCAGCTAATTTCAGTTGGTTCAGCACAAACCCACATTCACCTTTAAGGGCCAATAATGTGTTTACTTATTACACAAAGGATTTAGTGAGACAACATCATATCTTAGAGGGTGACATATTTAGTCATGTTTGAGGTTAGACAAAAGGCAAACAAGCAACAGCACGACGCAGGAAAATTGATTTTGAACATGTGCTATTGAATTATTCGCTTGTTAAGAAAAACTGATTGATACATAGCATCTCTGCTATAGATTAAAGTTCTCCTCCTGTGATTTATTATTGCACCTCCATAAAGATTTACACAAATTGAAAAAAATAACGCCCTAAATCGAAGCAGTGCAGTCTCCAGTCTCTGGTTCCTACATTTCCCATGATGCAACTGGATAGCATCTTTCATCTCAAATGAAAAAAAATAAAAACTGCGTAGAAAATTAATGTTTTCAAACTTTATGCCCCAACTTGTGTAGCCTCCTGGTGTGGTGACATCACTATGACATCATCAAGGTTTCATTTCTCAGGTCTGCTCCTTTGAGGAAAAGTTCGCCTAAAAATAACATTTCAGTCATGATCTTTCCAAGTTCGGTGAAGTTTTGTAATAAAACAAAACATTTCTGGGGCTTCACAACAAAACAGCATTGCAGCATTCTCCTAAACTACTGAAGTAGATGGGAATGTTTTAAATCAAAAAATCTCAAAAAACATAAAATGGCTCAGTACAGCTCTCCTGGGATAATCCAAGTCCCTGGAAGCCCCGAGATCCCAAATGGATTTTAAAATAATTTGTTTTCACCCTTTTATAAGCCAAAAATCTTCACTGCAGCAGCAAAGCTAAAAGTGCTAGCATGGACCCTGTCTGAAGGGGTTCCTCTCCTCATTCAGAGTAAACTGACTTTGACATGTAAAATCTGTTGCTTGACTTTTGATAGGATTAAAAAATGCAGCGGCCTTGATGCAAAGCACAAACAATATAAGTGTAACAATGCTGGTTAATTTTCTCTACCAAAATAAGAACGTTTTGATAAACACATTCACCAAGATTGATTCACGTGAATGACCTGGTTAATACTAAAACACTCTGAGGCTGAAACATGTAGAAGGAAGCTCCCTAGCATCTATAGACGTATATATACCTGGCTTCTCTGTAGTAAAGATGTTTAATTCCATTGCAAGATTATTCACATAGGACAATTTCAGTGATACAAGCTGCAACATCCAATTGAGACTTTCAAAATAAGGCTTGCTAATAAACATTTATCAAATTATGACATTGGTGTTTTGGACTGTCCTTAACTTGGTCAAACGGTTGCGGCTTATGTTGGGTTTGTTTTTTGTTTTAAAATGACATTCAGTCACATCACATATGATGAACCGTTCTTCACATCATTCATGCAAGTTAACATACTTATGCAACATCACTTATAAATAACTCACTGTTGACACTCGGGATGCAAACCCTGGTCTCCTGCGGGAAAGTCCTGAGCATGACCCAACCCGACCACCCTCTGACTTCTTGCTCTTCATCTTACAGCACTACAGGGGTGCTTCCAGAAATTATGGTAGAGGGGTAACTACACTGTCAAACTTAGAAGTGTAGATGGATAAGGAATGATAAGGAATGGCTGCTGGATCTGATGCATCACGAGTTACAACATACTGACATTTACTGAAGTACCGCGCTTCAACACAGGTACTCCTCCTGCGAGTGCTTCTGTTTTATTCTACTTTCAGAGGGAAACCTTGTGCTTCTAATCCGATCATGTTTTATTTGTAGAATCATAATTCACGAAGTCATAAAAATACAAGTCACAGCTGTGGTTAACTTATAGAATATACTGTGTCTGTAAAGTAGATAATAAAGCTTCACACTAACACCAAAAACATTGATAAAAATCAAAGTGACAGCAAAACAATAAGATACATAATAATATAAGTCTTACGGGGGTCGTGTTGAGTGTACTTCACTAGTGCAGTAAGGTTGTGTAAACATCAACACCTTTTCAACACCATGTGTCTAAAATGATTAAATATCCACTTTTAATAGTATTAAAAAGCACCAAAGTTAAACATCGCAGATTTATGATTTGATTTTCAAACCACAGCTGCACAGATATTAACATTTTTACACATATGTTGGGATGTTTTCAATGGTTTCGTCTGCACCAGCGATATGTGCAGGATGTTAACAAAAAATAAAAAAAAAGGAACCCTATCATCTGAGACCAGGACTTCTTTTTTCTTTTTGTCGTGGCATTAAAAGAGCGTTTCTTTATATTCCCAGCGTTGTGTTGAAGTTCTGGTATCATGACAGCCGTGTGTAGCGCAGGACTGAAGAGAGCACTTTGTGGTATTGCTACTTGCACTTAACTAGAGGATCTAAATACCGCTTCCACCACGGCTGAACTCTGACTAAAATGAATGCGTAGCCAAACATTCATTGCAGTCAGACACGCTGGCAGGACGCGTGTTCACACACAACCTGTTCTCCCATTGAGGGCTCCGAGTCTCCTCTCAGTTAGCCATCTCCTCCACATCCACTACAGCCCTGCTGTTGCAACCAGCCGGCCCGTCTCTACAGGTATGTGTCAGCGTGCTCAGAGCGCACACCGGCATCTGGCCAGGCCGACTCTGACAGAAGCTTGTGTCTGGACTTGCTAGCATCAAATAAAACCTGGACCAAACCCACAAACCAAATAATGGAGGAGCCGGGAGGCACCGGCACTGACAAGGACAACGTATCTGAGGCAACAACCACATCTCTCCGCTGCACGCACACGCTCGAAATTTACAACAACGTTCCGCGAGCCTCCTGCTTCTTGGCTGTTATGCAAAGATATGTGTTAGGCTTATATAATTGAGTCAGAGCGTTATAAATTACATTTCTCGACTGTTGAAACAAAACGTAGCGATGAATAATCTGGTGCAGTGCAGATACTTAAATTTTTTAAGCAGTCTTTGCGCAAGAAGGGCATCTCAGTCTAGAGAGAGAGAGAATGACTGAATGCTGCAACATCTTGAATTAGCAACAATAATCTCATCCTTTAAACACAGACGCTAATCTGAGATCATTTACACACACACACACACACACAAACGAAGAGGAGGTGACAGATCAGAGGAGGCAGCAGCACAGTGATGGACGGGCTGTGCTAGCCTGTGAAGTCAAATATCGCAGCATCAGTACAAATACAGATTCAGTGTTTGTATTGAACTGCTACATTATTGATTTTGAGTTATCAATTATGGATGACAGTCTCCTCAGAGGCATCCCAGTTCAACGCCACAAAGAGATGTCTTGTAGATGGGCTGAACCATCCTGCACAATCAGACTCATTTCGGCTGTTTGTACCCCCCTGCTTTATTATTGATCACGGCCGATCAATTATTGATAATGATGATCATCGGGGACCTGAAGGGCTTAAACTTGAGGGCCCATACCTCTTCCTATACATAGAATTTAAAGGAAATCTCTGCTTTGTCACAACACGTGTCTCATTTTCAGAACAGTGGCCATAATTCCAATCAGCAATGAAAACAGCAAACTGACCAGAGAACAGCAGCAGATGATCATCATCATTCTGGCTTGTGACTGAAAAAATAACTCTTAGTGACCCCAAACAGTCGAAGGTCTCCTGTGTCTGACTGTAACCACGAATATTATTTTAAACAGATGTTACAAATTACATTCAACTTTTATCTCCTCTTGTATTTTACTCTGTTTAAACGTGCCTTTTTGCATTGCTGTGTGTTTCTTTAAAACTTTGTCTTAATGCATTTTGGTGAAACACTTAAGAGAACAAATCATGTACTTATGTAACGCTCAACTAGCGCATGACTCATGATGATTTAATGCCTGCAGGAAGTGTTAATTCAGAGTCACTTCATTCATTGATATGCAATCAAATTATTCACCTACAGTCAGATGCAAATATTTTACATACTAGATGTAAATACATAAATACAGTTACAAAAACACGCTTTTGTACAACTGAAATCAAGCTGACTGATCATTTATCAACTGATGTAGAGCCTAATGAGTAAAGTGTGAATTTACACTCCTTATCTTGTGATCTATTACGTGTGAACTAATTACATAAACTTTCAGTGACCTGATCATTTGTTCATGGTGAGCAACAGGAACTCATGATCCATCCCACATTAGTTCATGAATGAGATCATCGTGAGTCACATATTAGTTGAGCATTACTTAAAGCGTCTACAAGGAACTTTAATGTCTGTTGATTCTGGCGGCGCCTGTGGACAAAATGAGCACAACCGCCTGCTGTCATGAAAATCTTGATCTGACTGGCATGTAGATTTGATTCGAAGGCAAAAGAAACATGAAAAACCAATTTGATTGTCTGCAGGATGCATTGCGATAAGATAATATTATAGTATTTATTTGTGGCTATGAGAAGACTAATATCTGTTCAATGATTTTGATCTAAGTAACATTTGTGTGGGTTACAAGTCATTCTACAGCAAACAGATTCAGCAGCTCGGTGATGGTCATTTTGTTAAGGAAGCTTAAGTTATCAGTATTCCTGACTTGACAAACCTCAAATGTCATCTGAGGATCATTTTGAATCCTGCAACCATTGTTTTCTCTATCAGTGTTCGTTCAGGCTTTTTTGTCTGTATCTTATTTTCAAATATCCAGCCATAACAAAATCAAATGACAAAAATACAGCTCTTTGACGGGAAATCCCCTCCAGCTTCCTCCAAACTGGCTAACATCTGAAACCTCACTGTAAAATTTGCCTGGGAAACATAAAGGTGCCGTAAAGTGTTGTGTAAGCTTTTACAGGAAATATCACCTGTAAAGAAATCTTCTCATTTAGGTCATTTAGGGGCATCAGCATTGAGACTGTTTCATAACCTGTAAAAAACTTCTTGTTGTACGTTAAGTATATGATCTGCTACCTTTCTGTAAAGCGTGACCACATTCTTATTGTCATGTGCTGAAGACTTTAAACTGCATTGCTGTAAAGGTGCTGCATAAATAAACCTGCCTTGCTGTTTCCTTTTTCCAATCTTGTTAATCACGTCAGAATTACCTTGAAACCCCCTCAGGCTGTCCCAGCTCTTTGGTAACAAACCCCTGACCTAAAATGCTTTCTTAGTTGAGCACACTTGAAATGTCTATAATTGTCCCTTGTTGCTTGGGAAAACTGTGTGCTGACAGAACTGTTGTCACTGTAAGTATAAATAATATAAGTGTAGTCAAACAAACTTGAATTCAGAGGCCAGGCACTTAAGTGTGATGGATGTTTACTACACACTAAGTTAAATCAACCTGAGGATTTTTTTTTAACAACGTGTATTTCTGGATTATTTTTTTAGCGCTCTCTATAAACAGATATTTGCCTTTAAAGGCAGAATCCATCAGCAAGGGACAAGATTCAGGTATTAGAAGCATTCTGGTTTGTGTTTGTAGTCGGAGTAGTGATGATCAGTCAGGTTTGAGCAGGCTTCGGATGTGTACAGATAAACAGTCTGTGTGGAGAACAAAAGAGGTGGAGTACAATCTCCAATCAGCTTTCAATAAGCTTTTTCTTTTTATGTATCTACATTCACATAAAGATGTCCAATTTATAAAGATCAGCCAGATATTTCATCTCACATCCATTCTCAATTCCCAATTAAATAACTGGAGTGTAACAGTGGCCAGTGCACATAAGAGGACATCTTGGCTCAGATATCCAATATCCAGATGTTCACTGGCTACACTGAAAGTGCTGATACACTGGGGGTCACATCATTGTTTAAGATGAGAGATCTTGCATTGTAAATTAAGAAAAAAACAGTATTATCCTTTAACTGTACATGTCATCTTCATTGAAAAGGGTCAGATATGAAGCATCTGATTCCATCACATCACATCATTGTGCATCGCAATCAATCCACTGACAGCCACGACAGGAAGGGAGGGGCAGTTGTAAAACTCTCACCTGAGTCCGTAAAGCACCGTGCCGTCGGGGTGGAGACGGATCATCCTGTTCTTGACGGTGACGCCATGAACGAAGGACTTCTTGTCGTTCAGGAAGTAGGTGTCGGGCACCCAGAGCTGATCGGCTACTCGGTTATCCAGCGTCAGGTTGTAGGCGATCTCGGAGTAGGACAGGCGCTTGTCCCGCCACGCTTGCTGGAAGTACATCGTCAAGGTGTAGTCCTGGAAGAGCAGAGGCGGATGTTAGAATGTGAATGCGCTTTATTTCCACCATCATGTCTGCCAATGCTAACATCTGACTCTGCAAATGTGTCACAGCTCGTTGTATAGACTCTGAATAGTGAGAAGGTCAGCCAAAAGGTCGCTGGTGGTCCCAAAGGCCACGGCCTGTACCAGGGGCCGTGGTGGCAGGGGTTGGGGGGTTAATATTCAACTATCCTCCTTTAACTTTGAGACCGTGACCAGAGGGGATCTCTCTCAGCTGGCTGGCTATTGTCTCACGCTAAAAATATCTGCTTCCACTCGAATGGATGAAGCCACTCTCTCCGTTACAGAGACGACACTCCCTCTGATGCAAACGGCCAGTAGATTTTCTCCATCTGGTGTCTCTCTTTCTCTTTTCTTTTTTTTTTTACCCATGTGATAAACAACCGAACCTCAACATCGACCTCCGAGAGAGATTCCCAGATTTAACCTTGGCGAGAAACATGCGTCTGTACTGTAACGGTTTGGTTTTACACATGCTCAGTAAACCGTATCTCCTGCTCTCGCTCTCCCTTCCCTCTGCTTCTCACTCTTAAAAAAAGACTTACACCCACACAGCCATGGTGAAACACGGCACTGCAGTCGGATCTGCTCTGTTGCAGTGTGTTGCAGTTGCAATCGACGAGTGGGAAAGCAAATTAAAAAACACAGCCTGTGAAACGAGGCACTCGAGCTTTTCATTCTGAGCAGCCATCGTCGTTACTTTTCCACGTTTCTATGTTTTCGGGGCCCCCACTGGTGTGACGCCACAAAGCAACCCCTCACTCTCGGAGTCTTATCATTCATTGCATGCCTGTGCGCGCGAGCGAAAGCACTGCGTAAAAAGGGCATCTAAAAATACATGAGCGGCTGCCATGTTGATTTTTTTCAGGAGTGAAAAAGTCAAGCGAGGACGGCCGCATCCTTATCCTGTTTTACAAGAGTTCCCGCTGAACCTTCGTCTCACACTCGCTCCCTCTCTGTCTCATTATCAGCCTGTCGATCGGATGTCTCTATCACCTCTGGGATCGTTAGCCGCTGCCTGCAGCCTCGGTGTACTTCGCCCACCGAGACGGCATCTCCTGCAAGCACGACCGTTGATGAAAGAACAACACGAGAAGCATCTGAGGGGGAAGACACTGTATCCCTCTGACTGAATTAGAAAACTGAAGCAAACAATATTAACTGAAGCCCCGTGGTAACAATCCGAGCAACTTGATTGCGTTGAGGCAGAAAGCGCTTTGCGGTGTCACAGACTTTCAGCAATAATCTCGACGTATTTTTCTCCGTGCTCCACACAGCTTTTTGATATAACGGGGGTGAAACATCCTTTGACATTTGTGTCTGTGTGTGTGCTGTGTCCTCACACACACATTTTGGATTTTTAGATGTTTGCATTCAAAGCTCTTAAATTGTGTTTTACTAATGATTATTATCATCATCTTGAAATCGCGGAAATGCCCATCACACCTGCCCAGAGCGCGGAGCAAGGTCTGTCAACATTTCAACCAATTTTTCGAACAAGTGAAAACCCAAAGATATTAAATTCATGATGATTTAAAACAGAGAAAAGCAGCTCAGATTTGAGAGGCTGAAACCATTGGGATGAGGAATGATTAATTATCAGAAAACTGTAGTGGTTCATTATCTTTCGATTGACAGCGAGCACCAGTAGGAACTTTACTTAACAGTGACCACAACTGTTTCCTCATTCATTCACAAGATGTTAAAGGCAAGTCAATTTGATTTAAATGGCCCAACTGAATAGTTACATCCAAAAATAATAAATTTGCCTCAAGAAGGTTCACAATCTGTACAATCTTTTTAAATCCTCAGTTTAGAGAAGGAAAAACCCTTTTACTGGGTTAAAACTGGAAAAGATTTCAGAAGGAACAACAGAGGAGGGATCAATCTTCCAGGACAGACAGACGTGCTGTTGACGTCATGTGTGCTGAATAGACCAAAATAGCAAATTGACAGTATGGAAAATCTGTCACAGCCTATAATAGACACTCAGAGCCCGACTGATACTCAATTCATGGGGGCCAATGCTGATGTTAGGGAGTGAGACATTCTGATACACACCAGAACAGTGGTGGTGAACCACTTGGAGTTGAGACGCCCGCCCCCCCGAGAAAATTCAGGTTGGCAGTCATGATCCCTGATCAATTTCAGAAATCATGTGCAGATACAGTGTAAAAATCAATTAAATAGGCATTGTGCTTTCAAGTTCTCTCCATATGTACACAGTGAAGATGAATGTTTACACAGTGTGCGGAATGATTCCCTCTCACGGTCATCTACGCTGTGCTCTAGCTGTAACCATGGTAACAACTGTGCGACGGGGTAACGCAAACTCAGTGCTTCAGAAAGCCTGATGGGTTCAGGTCGGCTTCGGACGCTGCTTTCTCATGGTCGGAGCTTCACTCTGATACGAACACGCTTTCTGCAATAATCCCTCAAATGCTGTTATCAAATACACAAATGTGCCGTTCATCTTTTGTAGCTTGGCAGTAAAACTTCACTGTCAAGAATAACATTGGTGAGCTGAAACAACAAGTCTCTCCAGGAATTAAATTCATATTGAAACATTGGTCGGGCTGTAGTAAGATGAGTCCTTTCTACTTGTCCAGTGCCACAAAACTGTGATTTTTGCATTTGTAAATTTTAGAGAATTGCATTGTGGGATAATGAGCAGAAAGTTGGACTCTCGGACGCGAAAAATAAAATGGTGGGGAGTAACGACAGAGCGCTATAGGGAAGAATCCAGTGAGCGATGTGTGTGCTTCACCGCCATTACTGCTGTGGCAACTCAGCGCGTGCTGCCGCCTGCTTACAGTGTCGTCGGGTTGAAGATGTACGACAGCGGCTCCCGGTTAGGATGGTGAACATTATTCTAATTTTACGTATTGGTTACATCAACAACAACAGCCTGAACAGATATTGAAGAAACTTGACCACACACCACATTTGAGATTAAATACTGTGTAAAATACAACAAATGTTATTTCATTAAATAGGGTGCATAATTATTCAAATGCTGCATTTAACTGTTCTAGACCTGTTTGACTGAATGTGTAATCTTATTTACTGCCCAACAGAATGAACTACAGAACTACAGCACACTCACAGAGGATCAAAATCAAAATAATAATATCATTAATAATACTCATCCTTCTTAGGACAGCTCACATTCAAACACGCTGACAGTAAAGGCCACTTGAGGCACAGCAAACATTTCCACGTGTTACAGGAGAAAGAAAGCCCCGTGTGTCATTATTAACTTGAACGATGGCTCCGTTTCTGTTCAAGTGTCCCGGTGAGCCGTGACAGTGTGACAGAGAGCCAGCGTGAACAATACCAGGACGCTGAAAGTGAAGCAGCTAAATGGAATTCAGCCTTCATTCATTTTATAATGAACACCTGTGCTCTCCCCGCTGTCATGTGTCGAACTGTCCTCTGTGAACACCACTGAGATGTGTCTCTTGTTAAGTAACCGGAGCTCGGATTCATTTTGTGTGTATATATATATGTGTGTGTGTGCGCGCGTGTGTGGGGGGTGCCTCGTTGTGTACGTTCGGAGGTTTCGGAGTACAGGGATGCACAGAGAACACCTGGGCCTGCACGCTGCCTCCTGGCTGTTCTGTAAAATGGCAGCGTAATTACAGCCTCACAGATGGTGCTGCTTACCTCCGCTTGGACTTCACTTGAGCTCAGAGAGAGACACAAAATAGACATGCCTCCCCCAAACACACACACACACACACACACACACTCACAGTCTGTGTACAATCAAACTTGTTGTTCAAATCAATCTGCAACATAAAACGCCGTACTGCCAGGGAGAACATTTTTGGGATCTGCATGTTGATTTTTTTTTTTTTTCATAATTTCAACCACAAAGGAAAAGAAATGTGTAAAAAAAAATGTGCATATTTGATATTCAAGTCTCAGTGTAGAGCACAACACTGCATTACATACATGTTTTCCTCAATATGGGCCAGCACTGGTAGTGAAAAATAACCCCATCGAAGTATCTGTCAACACAAAATAAGTGTCATGTCACAATACAAGGCCTGTTCCTTGATTTAGCATTCTAAAAATAACGCCTGAGTGATAATCAAGACATCGAAGGTGCTACGTGCTCACACGCGAGAGATGGAGACTGAGACAGAAAAGCAGGTGAGGAGGATTTTGCAGCTTCCCGAAGAGAAAAAAGGAAAAAGAGAAAGAGAAAAGCAGCAGATCTGTGAGAGACAGATCGTCCCATGCTGGAGCGTCGGTCTCCAAAGCGACCTTCAGTCTCCTTGTCACAAGCACTCCTCAGAAACTCCATTAACATCACACAGTGAGCATCCGTGAGGGAGACATCTTGTGGAGAGCACCAACATTTTTGTAAAAAAAAAAAAAAAAGGGAGAAAAAAAGGAAAAAGCCTGACAGCAGTGAATGTATAAACAGGATAGAGACACGAACGAGGCCCCGGCTAACTTAAGAAAAACAAAACAGCAAGGCTGGTTGAACAGTGCCGGTGTCTCTCCACTGATATGTTTCCGGGGCTAACAAACGCCCATTAAGAGCCTGACACAGTGACGAGCTGTACATTTGTGTTTCCCTGAGAAATCTGACAGCCTACAGTCGTTACAAGACCTCCATTACAAGCACATCAGCAGTCACAACCGACATGGGAGGGAGCCTCCAATAGACATTAACACGATATATACGCTGCTCCGTTCGCTGGCGTTACCGTGTTCTCTGACGAAACCAACCTGTCACTTCATTTATGTGTGGGAGTCTCTGATGTTTGTTGTCATCCAAAAGGCATGTCCAACAATACACTCGCTCTCATTTTCATTTGAAGTCATTTGTCATTTTCCTTGATGTGTATTTTTTGGATGATTTCCGGCAAAATCTAAACGTAACAATACATATAAGAAGACGATGAGATTTATTTCCTGAAATTCTTGGAGTGAGAAGAGTTTGCCAGGGCCTCGAGCTAAACTACTGTTCATTTATACTTTCATTTTGACTTCTGACAGGTTATGCTTATAAAACAATGTCGAGTTATTTGTATTTATCCACCAAGATGTGATTCTAGTGCTCTGTCAAGACAGAGTCTGACAGAAGAACCTCCACTGAGCCTGTCGTCATCAGTCGAAAATGAAACCAGCTTATCACAACAACTAGGCGTCAAACGATCTGAAGACTTCATGTCACAATTATCCAGTCCGACATTTCCGCGATTCGGGATATTAATCACATTAATCATCTTAATATTCTTGAATTTTAAAATAAAAACTGAAACTGCACTAAAGCACACTGGGAAACAATTTACAAATTGCTTCCAATGAGACTGTCCTTGACTATACACATCAGAAATTACCGCTGATATTTTCACGTGTTGTAAGATGCGACCTGTAGCGGCTGCAGTTATTCTTACAGCTGCAAAAGTAGGCGGTGAGGAGAAGTGGTATGAAGAGTGAAAAAGCCTCTCGGGTGGAGGTCAGAGTCGGACGGTTGTGTTGAACAGTCACAGGACTTTCATTCAGGAGACCGCTTGATCATGTCCAGAGCAAAACCACAAGTCGACAGTGAGTTCTTTTAACTTACTAACGCTGTGAAGTGACACCACGTACACAAGGTAAGTCACTGAGGTAACATAGGTACTGTAAGTAAAACGTTTGTGAGACGTGGGCAGCAGAGAAGGTTATGATTATTTGTTTGTAGTGTTACTGTAGTTTTATAAGATTCTTACCTGTGTTCAGCCCATATAAATCCAGTGATTTTCTATCACTTCCTTGAGCAGCTTATTCAGTTAAATCTGTATTAGGGTCGCCATAGTCGATAATTGTGGTCGACAGTATTCATGGAAAGGATATTATCACACTGTCTACAGGAAATGTTTTCCAAAAATATTTTGCCCCTTTTTTTGGCAGATGCAGACATTTACATTCGACATCACATTACATTTAAGAGGCGATGTATCATTTCCACAATATTATCATATGTGTATTATTAATATTTCACTTTTAAATATCGCGATTACTGTCAGCATCAGCATATCACAACACAACAACAACAATATACAAATCAACTTGTAGTCGTATATATATATATATCTTATATCTTGTTGTTTGTGCTGGGTTTTTGAAAAGCACAAAAGAAAAAAATATATAAAGGTTGACATTTGCACTCTGTGGGACGCTAAACAATGACAAATTAAAGCCAATTTCCACCAAACACAAGGGTTAAAGAACATATTCCGCCCTTGAGCTGTTGGTGTGACAGCTGTGCCTTCCCTCTCAGCTTCACGGGACCAGACAGACGTCCACCATATTGCAAACGCTTTCATCTGCGTCCTGTCGCAGAGTGCCCCCGTCGAAACAGAGGGAGAATATGCTGATAATAACAATGTCCACCGAGTGCGGCCACGAGGAGACGGCTCGACGTTTGGGCATTTAACAAGCTCGTCTGCCGACATCTCGGCCTCTTGTCTGTTTGCCTCCCCATCTACGGGCTGGAGGAGACGCCACAGCACATCAACCGGTCGAGCCGAGCTTATTCGTTTGTTGTGCTCCCTCCCTCAGCGTCTCGTTAGGTCCGGGCCTCAAATTAACTTATTGGGGGTCAAGGGGGGAGAGTTAGTGCATTCTGAATGAGTACATACACATCCTGAGGGGAGTGACAACATGGACGCCTCTATGACTCTCTTTCCAATTGCTCATTTTTCAGCTACTTAGCTTCAGCGCAGAAAGTGCCCGACAGAATCATTAAGGGAGTCATCAGCACATTAAAGGCTTTTAATGGAGCCGGATAACTTACTCTCTGTTTTTTTGTTCCCCGCACCGGCCATTACCAACAAATATTACCGCCGATTCAATTTTTGGCATCGTGTCCCATCGCGCAGTGGGACTCCGGAAGGGTAAGTGTTGACAATTAAAGCAAAGGACGAACGGGCAGAGTAGAAATATGAACCCTCTCTCGTTATCTTACATCTGATTGATGATTTGGAGCCAGAGGAAGCGAATTTCAAAAAGGCCACAAAGGTATCAGGCAAATCAATTGGAATTCATCAAAATGACACCTAAACATTTGAAAAATGTCACTTTAACCGCCTGATGTTAAAGACATATCCGCTTGCATGTATTTGAATATTTCACCACCAGGTTTCACTTCCAGATCTGCTGCGGTTCTGTTATTTTCTTAAAGCTTGGGGTCTCTTTTGACATTGTTTTATCTCAAACGAACCCTGGCACCCCAGACTAAACATCGAACAGAGAGCCCAGCGTGCATGTAGGAAAGCTGCAGGATTAAGTGTTGTTCCCGTGCTGTAATTATTGCTGCTGACCATATTAATCTGTAACTCCATGTGTCCACTCAGCATAACTAATGACATTGTTCTGGACAACCTGCTTTTCCTGTCTTAAGCCTTTTCTTTCTTTCTTTCTTTCTTTCTTTCTTTTGGAAAGCTCAGCAGAGCAAACAGAGCAGGCAGAGTCAAAGCTGCGCCGGATCAACAAAGAGAATTTCATTTCATTACGTTTTATTGAAATGTTAAAAAATGAAAAAAAAATAGTAAAAATGTGAATATATCTGTGTAAAAAATGTGTTGAAGTTGTAGCTTTGGTGAACATTTTTCTGTAGAAACAGAATAGAAGTGACACAGAATAAGGATTTGCGGTATTTCCTAAGCAGTTACTCCACTTGATTCATTGATTGATTCACTGATTGATTCATTGATTGATTGCCTGTCACTGTAGTATCTCTGATTTCAGCCAAAAAGTACTTACAGTAGTCGTGATTTTGTACCTGTGAAAGGTGCTATACAATAAACATATTTTTCATCTCTGCCATTTGCAACATTTTATCAGACTTCTATCTTGACTAGATCTGAGGGAGAGTTTGCTTTATCCGCAGCAGTGGTATCAGAGTGGAAGGCAAACACTGCTTAACATCACAGTAGTTGGTATGTCAAAAGTCCTGATTCTTCCTCCTGTTTCTCTTATTGAATGACGGTAAAATACTACCGCCACCCGGAGAGCTGGCTGTCGGCTGTATTGCAGCGACACAACAGTCAATGTGGACGTGGCCACGATCTGGAGGACACTGAGGGCCGTGGGGTGACTCAGGAACGCGGAGGGAGTTCACATTGTTGTGACTTTTACAGGCTGATGTGAGGCCTTTTTACAGATAATACAATAAACCGTCTGCAGGGAACATTGGTGGCCTCTGTGGACACGGGAATATACGACTTTTCCAACCTGGATGAGTCAGAATCCGACCTGGTGACAGGTACTGAGATAATAATAATAATAATAACCACAGAGAAACAGCCAGATCTCTCTCTCTTATGTAGGTCAGCGAAAAGTGGTACATTGAAACCCTCCTTATAGGACATTTATGTTTTCATTCAGCAAATAAACACATAAGGACAAAAAATGTATAGAAAATAACACTTCAGCTAGAGGTACCAATAACATCTAAATAATTAAATAATTAATGGTATTATTTCTTTTAAGGGGATGGTGTAGGACCTCTGTGTTTCTACAATCATGGCCCCGGCCCTGGATTTGATGAACTGTGGTATATCTTTTTCAGTATTTTCAGACATTTTATAGAATAAAAAATGAATCAATTTCTTGAAAAGAATCCATCATTAATAATCCTGATAATAATCTTTAGTTGCAGCCCTACTGAAGGTACTACAACCAGCCAAGCTCTTGCATCATCAGCATTTATGGAAAAAAGAAAAGGCAAAATAGCAACAAAAAAAACAACAAGAAAAACCTTCACCTGGATCGCAAATGTTTAAAACCGTGAAGAAGTCCCTAGAAAAAAGATAGAGGCCTTATTTGCTTTTCCTTGACTTCCCGAGATCCACCAAAAAAAAAAAAAAAAGAGATGCTGCGTTGTCATGGCAACACTGAGTAAAAATAACACAAGCTTATTTTCCACAAGCTGAAAATAAAATGGAACAGGATCAGTTTGGACAAACAAGATCAAAATGGTTGCTAATTCACAGACACAAGAAGCTGCATCTCATAACGTCGAGGCCCCGTGTCGTGTTCCCTTTGGTCATCAACCCCTCCCACCCCCAACACACACACACGCACACATCAAGTGCACACAACACACACACTGTTATCTGACGGTCAGATCCTCGTACTCATGCAAAGAAACCAGCGCTTGTCAGGATAATGATCATAATAAAGGGAACGCTCACGCCCCACTAATTCCTCCATCCCAGAAGCCACCACAGCTGGTTTGTTTAAATCTTTTAATTCACAGCCAGCTAATTAACATTCAGAGAGCAGTATTATAGTACAGGCAGTGCCTCTTAACAACCGCCAACCTCAGGTATTTTACATGTAATTAACAAGCAGGATGGAGAGAAGACGAGGAGTGAAAATACTCATTTAGCTCACTCCAGCCTCCGAGTGTGGATTGCAGCCGTACACAGCATATGGATGCATGCTGAAGATGTTATTATGCAGCACTGATGCATCGCTGAGACAACAGACTCCACTTGTATTTAATCAGCTGCACTGGCTGTGTGCAGAACACTTTTTAATGCACCGTAACCGGGGTTCGGTTCCTGGATCTGTGATTTCAGCAAAAACAAACAGCGTTATGCAAATGCAATTTCAGCCGCTAAGTGAGGGAGATGAGTGACGGAGCGAGATGCCAGCGCCGAACGGCAAAGATAAACGGGAGGACGGGATGGGGAGGGAGGGGGTCTCGGCCATGATATCATATCTGTGCCATATTTTGCACTAACCCCAGTGAGTCAGCACAGCCCACCCAGCGAGGATGTGTGGTCACACCTCGGACTCGGAGGACACTTCCCTCTCAAAATAGCACATCTGTAATGTCATGCAGGCGAGGCTGCTACCTCGGCGCCGACTGACCTGCACATTTTTATTGCCCGACAACATGGCTGACCTTTGCCTCAACGGGCCATTGTCGTGGATCACACGGGAGTGCACAAGAAGAAAAAATGACTGCGCGTACGCACACGTGAAACCAGGCTCTCACATTTGCGCATCACAGGAGAAAGAAGCAAGAGGGAAGAAGCAGAACTACAGCATCCCATTTCATGTCCAAACACCACCTCGACAACCATCATGCCCTTCATGTCAGCGTAAAAGAAAAATGCCACAATGGCTTCAATCAGCCCCCGACCAAAACGCAGAGTTCATTCTCCACCAGAGGCTTTTTTTTTTTTCTATCTTTAATTAGAGGAGCGAGCAGCAGCCTACAAACCCAAACCTGCTCGCTGCCATGATGGCGGACGGCTCACAAACGCTGATTTCAACTCATATTCTATCACTTCTGACAGCAAATTACTCCATTTCCCGTTGCGTTCAAACACATCGGTGCAAAATTCACACTTCATTTGCAATCAAGTGTAACTGCTGTGGATCTGGTTGTTTAGTTTTCTTCCAACCAAATTCAGGTTAACAAGAATCTACGTTAAATGTAAAATTTTGACCCTTTTCATCCAGACTAAAACCCTGTGGATCAACACTTAGATTAAAAATGTTTGGTGCAATCTGGGTGTCCGGAAACTACAAGATCCTAAAGTGTTTTCAAAAGACGTTATTTACAACCTTGCTGCATGGGTTCATGGGCTGTGTGCTAACACTTTTAGCATAGCAGCCATAGTTAAGAGTTTAGCTTTAAAATAGTGTGAATAACGTCTTTTCAAATCAATTCTGGATTTCTGGGCTTCCAGAGACTTGGATGACACCAGGCGAGCTACATGGAGCCATTTCATGTTATTTATTTTTTTCATTTGTTTCTTTACATTTTAAAAGAAGTCCCCGTCCACTTCAGTTGTTCGGGGGAACGCTACGATGCTGTTTTGCTGTGAAGCCGAAGAAATGTTGCATGAACTGCGAAGCTTTAAAGTGTGACTGATAAACGGAAAGTCATGAATTTTGGTGGGACAAATCAACACGAGATCGGAGAAGTTATCGTTGACATTTTCACCTGGGCAAAACAAATGATCAGGAAAGTGACTGGTAGATTAGCGGCGGCCGTTCACTAGAGAGCCTTGTTTTAACCCCTCAACCCCGCAGACATTTTAAATCACAGCAGTCATCCCAATGTTTTCTGAAACTCCAAATATTTCATGCTAAAATGTGAAGAACTTTTGGACAAATTGATGCACAGAATATCCCGAGTAGATCCATTTGATCAAATCATGAAGCCATCTTGGGTTTGAGGGTTTTTTTTTTTTTTAAATCACATCGCAGTGCAGAAGGATGTTTCAAACCTTAAATCTTTTTGACTGGAAACCAAAAAAAAAACAAAAAACAGCTGAATGTTGAGGGGGTTAATGAAGCCTCCTGCTCTCTTGTAACATTTCCTCAGCCTCCACCAACCAGGATGTAGAGCATCATTAACAGAGACGGTGAAACTGATCACGGTAACCTTCACCTCTCTCCCACCCTGTTCCTCGCCGCCTTCACCGGCTTCATCCTCGCCTCCCCGTGTTGTTTTCCCTCTCAGCACTTTAATCTCAGAGAGCGGCTGCCCCTGATGAGGAAGATCAAAGCGGCCCCGCACCGAGCACAGGTCACCGACTCCGTCCTCGTGATCACGCTGCACGGTGATTTTATTGATTTCCCTGAGATCAATCCTGTCCTCCATTGTGAGAGCTGGACGTGAGGAGAAGAGGAGGAGGAGGAGGAGGAGGAGGAGGAGATTCCGACCTCTTATGTAAGTCGCAGGATGGGTTTTTCACAAGGTAACAACAACGTGTGGAACACAGGTCCGCTGAGGTCTCGGATGTTTTGGGGATGTTGTTGTTTTTTAAATTTTTTTTTTTAACTTTTAGTCTAAATTTGTCAGTCATGTCTGAGGGACGCCTGTGCGGATCTGGCAGGGGGAGCTTTTTCCGAGAAATGAGCGAGATGAACGCTCTCTCATAGCCACGGGGAGCTGCATGACGTCAGTCGCCATTCACTGTTTGTGCACAGTTTTGTGTTTTGTTTTACACTCACACACACACACACACACACACACAAACGCACACACGGATGTATGAAGCAGTGTTTTTTTCCAGATGAATGCTTGCATAGATGCCTAGTTCTTAAGTAAGATAACCCTTTGGAGCAAGGCAGAGGTGGATTACATGGCTGCTGAGCCCAGAGTCACAGCCAGGGATCCAGTCAAAGTGGTGGGAGGGAAGGACGGAGGAGGGAGAGAGAGAAAGAGGGGGGGGGGGAGAGAGAGAGAGAGGACCAAAGCGAGTGAGGGGTTTCTATTTCAAATCTCCCTGGACCCCCAAGGCACTTCCGTTCTGGCTGCATCCTCCACCAAAATAAATCATTTCCATCAAAGGGAAAAGCTCTGACCGTTCAGCGCCTTCCCTCATCCGAGGCAGAACTCACATATTTGTTTGTGTGCGGAAAACTCATCCACTGCACTTTAATCAAAATGACCACCACCTCCACCAGCACCAGCACCAGCACCAGCACCAGACACACACATTCGACAGGACGCCAGAAAAACTCAAGAAGGGCCAAAAAAATTAGCGAGAACTTGAAAATGGCTCAATTAATAATAGAAAACACGTCTCCTTCCAGTCCTGCTGGCAAACTTGTTTTTAATGCTCTTATATAACATCTCTATTATGTTGCTCCATGGAGAGGCTGCTTTGTAAATCATCTCTTCTCACACTCAAGACATGCCCTTAATATCTTCCTCTGAATGCATCCAAGACCAAATATTCCACACCGGGATCCACTGCAGCAGAGCTACGCTGAGGTAGTTAACATTGCCATCTTGTGGGATGCAGTCTGTCTGTCTGTCTGTCTGTCAGGTGGATCAATAGGTGGTGCTCTTGCATGGGCTGCTGAACTTTTCCCCCTGTCCTCTCCAAGTCACACATGACGTTCATATTTGTGCACCAGAGCGTCCCTTCCTTTTTTTCCTTTTTTTTTGGGGGGGGGGTTGCAATGCTGTGTGTGACCAGACATGTATTATTAACAAACTGCTTACGTCAACTGACAAGTAGGGGGAAGATCATTTACGTAGAGATGATGTGATTGGTCGACTGATGATTTAAAAAAAAATAAATAATAACAATGAAAAGCCTCGAAAATTATGCCAGTTTGGAGAAGCAGAAGATGGAAGAAGAAGAAGAAGAAGAAGAAGAAGAGGGTGTTTTTATTCGTTTTGTAGGTAACTGCATGAGGAGGAGGAGGAGGAGGAAGAGGAGGAGGAGGAGGAGGAGGGGGTGCGTGTCAACAAAATTACACCACCAAGGCTTGACAACGTGAAGCAGTCAGGAGCACACACACACACACACACATACACGCAGCCCTCCGCGCGCGCAGCCGGGGCTGTGCGTCCGAGTGCGCCAGTGAGTGTGTGTTTTGAATTCAAATGCAGCAACACACCAGAGCTGCAAATGCGGAGACTGAGAGGAGGATGGCGATGATGTGTTTGGGAACGGAAGCTTCTCTCTCTCTCTCTCTCTCTCTCTCTCTCACACACACACACACACACACACACACAGGCTCTCTCTCTCTATCTCCCTCTATCTCTCTCTTTTTTTTTTTTAACCCGGGTAAAATGTTTCCACACAAGATGCCTCAAACCTGCCTCTCTCCCTCTCTCACACACACACATACACACTGACCCGCGCTACAGCAAAAACCCAGTCCAGAGGTGTTCCCAGCCGCGCCAGCGAGGCACCGATAATTGGCAACGTGATAACGATGGAGATGCACCTACCATGTTGACTTCAGACACCATGTCTATGCTGGCTATGTCTATATTCATCCCCACGGCCACCGGCGCACCTGTGAAGGAGAGGGAGGCGTTAATACAACATACATGAATTATTCCCCATCATGTAAATTTAACAAATTCGTGACGCGCGCTCAGGTTCCTCTCTGCTCCCCTCCACCTACAGGAGACTTGTGCATCATCAGCCCGAGCGTGAAAAAGATATATATATTTATATATATATATAAATATAAAAAAATGATGTTTTCACACGCATCTTATCTGAAATGCTGTTAATTTCGTCTTAATTTGAAGCGGGGGAGAGGGGGGATCAAAAATTGATGAGGGAGGATCGATCACGTTAAAAGCCCGAGATGTTGCACATCATTTCTCACGGAGCCGTAATTGGAAGAGAAAAAAAGGCCTATTTGCAGTGAAGGGGATGATTATGTAAATGAAAAAAAGGCAGATTTTGCGTTTCATTAAACATGTCCTGCACGTCAGGCGGGCGTGAAAACATCATTTTTTCCCCCATTTTTCCTCGTTACCTCCGAAATCTGGCCTCAACCGAATGTCGTATCCTTTCATCAGTCTGTCCACTGTTTCTTTTACCAGAGGCATATTGCTCGGATCTTTGATATCCTTGACGCTGGGGAAGGGGGGGTGGGGGGGAGAAAAAAAAGAAGGTGGTGTAATGCAGAATGGCTTATTAACAATCACACGCCAGGCGCGCTTTTAACAGAGGCTATACAAGACATGCGAGACAAGAGAGAGGGGCGAACAAAAAAAAAAAAAAAAAAAACATGCGAAAGGAGCTTACCCTTGAGCCCAGACAGAAGTCACTAGTAAGGAAAAAGTCAAAATCCCAAAGTGGTTTTTCCTGATCCTCCCCATCGCAACAGCTTTTGAGGTGGTTTCGCGATGCGAGTGAGGAGAGCGCACATCCAACTTACTCCACACGGTGCAGAGGAGCCAATAAGAGGCGCATGCGTGCAGCCAGCCCAAGATCAAAGAGTGGAGACTGATGATGGTGGATGAGCAGTTTCCATTGCAGAGAAAAATATTAAAGGGACAAGTGGTTGTGCGTAATGAAGAAACAAGCGTTCATGCCAGGAGTGAAAAATGAACAACAGCAGCGTGGATTTCAGCTTCTTTTTTTTTTTTTTTTCTTTTTTCTTTTGGTTCATTTATTGTGCTTTATTCTCATGTCTGATACATGCACAGATTAACCCATGACAAGGTCAAACACTGGGATGCACCTGCAGGGTTACAGCGGCCAGAATGTCAAGTTGAGATCAAGTTTTTATTCCCCTCAGTTTTTTTTTCTTTTTCTTTTTTTTTGTTACAAGTGGCTAAAAGAAAAAGAGAGAGACTTGCATACAAACACCTGCGCCCAACAATCATCCACACGGAAAATACACAACACTAATGTCATCCACACCCATGGGTGTTGTGGGGGGGCTGGTCGCTGGGATTGTTTTCAGGGGGGAACCTGCAGTGGGATGTGAGAGTGCAGAGGGAGCGCCGGAGCAGAAAAAGGTGGGATGGAAAACACAATCCCACAATTCATTTTCTCAGGTTTGAGTACATTTTTGAAGCCGCGGGGAGGGATGCGAGCCTCCTCTAAATTGCCTTTGATCTTGTTGTAGTGGGAGCTGTGCTTCTGTAGAGGGCAGGCTTCTGAAAGCATTGGTTCACTGTTGCATCACCACCAGTTACAGCCATCATAGATTATATCATCCACTTCTTTTTGATGTGTTTCTTGGTTTGTGTGTGCCTGAGCGTCATGCATACTGTATGTGTGTGTGTGTGTGTGTGTGTGTGTGTGTGTGTGTGTGTGTGTGTGTGTGTGTGTGTGTGTGTGTGTGTGTGTGTCGGTCCGAGGGGGCCCCTGAGAAGTTGTTGTGTGTGTGTGCTTTAAAGTGATTGAGGCCCCCGTGACAGGAGGCTCTTCAGCGACTGATCAGAACACAAGTGGGCAGTGGTCACAGCCTGTGAAATGAATAGATGTGCGGCGGGAGAATAAATGAGTTTCTGATTCATTTCCTCTGTCGGATGAGAGCGGGGTGACCGCTGAGAGCTCGTTCACACACACACACACACACACACACACACACACAGAGGAGGGTGAGGTGGACGCTGAAGGTCTCTCTCCGGCTGCACGCGCCCCTTCCCTGGGTCCGGCTAGTTCGGAAGTTCCACGTCCCTGCAAGAGCAGAACACAGCCAAGCACAGGATGTGAGAGGGAGCATGCAGAAACACCATCCTCTCTCTATCTGCAGCACCACTGCACAGCCCAAACTGTTCCTGTGGCTCCCTGTCCTCTCGGTGCCTCCTCCAGAAGCACCCAGCGAGAGACTGAACGTGAAAACGTATGCAAAAGGGACTGGATGCGATGCAGCTGTTCCCCGTGCTCTCCATCTTGTCTCTCTCATTACTCTGCAGAACGTTCTAAACAAAAACAGCCATAAAAATTCTCTGACAGGAACATGAGAAGCATGATGAGCAGATTTGCACTCCCCAGTGTTACATAACACATCTTTCTCTCTCTCTCTCTCCTTTTCTCTGTCTCTCTCTCTCCTTTTTCTCTTGTCTTTCTTGGACATGGAGCTTTGTGTTCTATAAGTGGCTCACTTGTAAGTGGGAAAGTGAATAGTTGCTTCTTCGTCTGCTTAATGTACAAAGTAAGCTCTGTTTTTTTTTTTTTTTGTTCGCTTTTTTGTTTCATTTTCCCCATGGAGGACCAGGAGTTGTCATTAAAGACGGCTGGGGGTCTGCCAGCCCTCAGGTAAACCTTTCGTATAAAAAAATGAGAGCTTGATGCACATTTTTTCTTCTCAAATTAACTGAGCCCTGTTTCTAAATCTATGATGATGATGATGATAAAAGCCACGGTGCTGGCGTCAATGCAGCAACAACGCCACCTAACATCATTCTCCTCTCTCTCTCTCTCTCTCTCTCTCTCTCTCTCTTTTTTTCCTTTTTCCTTTTTTTTTTTCCGCTTACAACTCCCGAGGCTGTTTCAGCAGTAGAAATTATTGATGTCTTTACTGCCTAGATAAAAGTCTTTGACAAAAAAACTGTGGGTAGTTATTGTTCCACTGAAGCCATCATAATTAGAGCACGGTGAGACAGGTTTGTGGCTCTCCGAGATACAAAGGAAGTGTGCATAAATATCCTCCGTCCACTGTCTGATCTTTTTCTTTTTTTTTTACCCCCCTTTTTACCTCATTTGTACAAGCATGCTGGATGCCCTCCAAGTGTGCCTCTGCTATTTTTACTAGGTTGCATGAAAGGCTGTTTTGGATCTGCTGCCTTGTCACGCACGACTCAAAAGGTTAGAGGTGAAACTCCAAAAGGGGAAGCTGACTGAAGATGTGATCGTGGATACAAAGCACTGGCAGCACGTATGTTCACGTCAGTGTCTGGGGCTCAGTATGTTTGCATCAGCACAGTGTTTTCTCCTCAGATCTTTTAGTAGTATTCAGATGAAACAATGTGAGAAAAATGAACCGCTCTTTTATAACTGATGAATATATTCAACCTGTCAAAGGGAGTCGCAGGTGTAATCCCGTGAAAACAGAAACCTCGTGTCGGGCTGGCAGCCAAGAGCAAACACCTTTTGTACTGTTTTGTATTGTTTGGATGCGTCCCAAGCTCCATTAATTGACTTCCTGTGCAAAGTCTCACTCTGCCTGCGATGATCAGATTATGAAAAACTAGGGGTTTTTCGCAACGTGTCAATATTGACAGTTACCGTGATATTTAGTTTATTATTTATAGTTTACAATACACAGATGAGAATATCTTGTAAAAAGATAAAAAAAAAATATTCCTATTGTTTTCATCTTCACTTTGTTATGGAAGGTGGAGGTAATGCACTTTAACGTTGGTTTCAAGGTAGAAGGAAGAAGCAGTAACTAGCTAGCTGCTACCACAGCGTGTAGCTACTGCTGCTACCACATGAAATCATGTCGGAGGGTTTGAAGGACGACAGCGAGACGTTCTGCTGTACCACGAGTAGATTCTGCAATAAAATCATTATCGTAAGTTTTTTTTAATCATATAGTGGAACGTTCTGATCAATACATCTGTGTTGAAATCAGCAGGAGAGCTAGTTAGTTGTTAGCAGTCTCCGGGCAGCAGTGTTCTGCAGTGCGTTTGGCTACGGGAGCAAACAGCTTCGAAGCTAATAGCTTACAGCTAATGGGGGCTAATAGAGCTCAACAAACAGCAGGACTGAGACTTTCTGTGCGGAGGAACATGAAGCGTGAATCAGTGGGCTGTAGTTTGATGCAACGACAAAATTTACAAACAAAAGCAAATAAATGCACTGAAGTACAGTGAGTATGTGGCGTTTGGAGGTTAAAATATTTCGAATGCTAATACTGTTAAGCCAATTAGCAACGAGGGGTGACATTACCAAAGTAAAGAAACAACATCATGAGTTTGGTTCTGTTTGCTTCAGGACGGTTAAAACAGTCTTTGGGGAGAGTTTGAGAGTGTAGTCGGAAAAAGTGATGTTCCTCTCTGACGTTATGACGCAGAGGAAAGAGCGGAAAACTCAGTCAGTGTATCATATGGTTTTGAATTAAGAGTACTAAAAAAAAGAATACCAACAGTGACAGTACCAAGACGGATGTTAATGCAACATGATGAGTAAGTGTGACTGCTGTACCTGGCGCCCTCCATGGTGTCCTTGGCCAGGTAGATGTACCAGTAGACTAGGTTGAAGAGGGCGAAGGTCAGGGGGAAGAGGACGCGGGCGTACGTGTCTATGGGGCTGGTGCCGGCCAGCTGCGGGATTTGAGGAACAGCCGAGCCCTGCTGGAGGAAGATGGGCACCGGTGGAGCCTCTATCTCGCTGCGACACACCGAGTGGTTTCTCCTCTTCAGGCCTTCCTGAGGGCTGCTGTCCAACTGGTGGGACGGGAGCGGGGTGATTTGGAGGAAAACAGGAGGAGGTGAGACAGGATTTCTGCTCAGTGGATTGAAAAAAGGGGGCAGGTAGCATGAAAAAAGAAAAACTGGCCAGCGAGTACATATATGGTAATTTTAACATGATGGAGTCATGTATATAAGCCTGGAAGTAATATTTGTTCCCACAGGAGCGTCCTCTCAAGATAGCATGCAAACATCCCTATAGAACGCAGCAGGTAGTTAGCTGGATGCCCACAGGATGGTTGGGAGATTATGCAGGGAGGAGTGTTGGAGTTGTTCTCTGTTCTCACACTGAGGCTATTTTTAAAGCATCCAACCATGAGCCCTACACGTGAGACAGATCCCAGGAGGACTCTGTGGTGGCTTACCGTATTAGCATAAAGCATATAGCTCGAGATGAGAGCACTACAACAGCACGTATTACTATTTAATGTGTGGTGTGCCTTGAATGGGAAGAACGGAGGAGGCATGGTGGCTGCTTGGAAATGCACAGAAAAGAACTCCTATGTGTGGCTTGATTTCTACCCCCCCTGCATCTGAGTCTGCCGGTTTCCTGTTCATCATAAGCATCACTGCATCAAACTCCCTGCGACAATGAGGAGACTCCTACCTCCATTCACCATTATGAGCTATGTAAATGTATTGGAGATGCCACCACGTGATACAAATCACACCCCTTCTTCAAGTGATAGCGGAAGTCTCATGTTGCTGAGCAGGGTCGCAAGTTTTGGAACGTAATCAACGGTCCAATAGTCACGGCAACAAATTATGGAGGCTCAGATTTTTTTTTCCCCGTTTATAACCAAAAAAAAAAACTGCATTGCTGCTCTGATCATCGACTTCTGTTACTCAGAACGCATAGAAAAAAAACAAACTGGAAAATATGGATGGATACAAGAGGCCAGTTAATCTTAGCTGCTTTCTGGCCAGTAGACGTTTTGTCTCTTCACTGTGTTTCTATATAAAGCTAGCAGAAGATTAGCTTAGCATTAACAACAGGAACACAGGGAAACAGAGAGCTAACCAGGTCAGCTAAGGCTGCCGATAGCTCCCAAAATGTCGAACTTATTTATGACCTTTGAAATATGTTCAGTATCTTTTGTTTTAGATGTGTTTTTCTTAACCTTCACATCTCAGTCTTACCTGAAAAATGAAGCTATTCCCTGAATTACACGTGAAAAATTATTTTCCTGATAAGCGTCTTAATCCGAGTGATTATTTCACAGAAAAGTTTCTCTCTTCCTATTCATGCTGTTCACACTGATGTTTTAAAATGGGTGGAGCTCTGCTGGAAACATGCGATATCACATATTTCCATTCATCAATCAGAGATTTGAATCAAAATGTGAAGACAGCGGTCACATTGTTTGCTCATATTGACAGCACATTCAGTCAGATGCAATCAATCCACACCAACTCAGACCTAAAAAGGAAAATCATTTGAGGATTAAGCTGTTAAACTGCAAATAAATAGATGGTAAGATGTTGTTTTTCAAAACTTTCACTCTAAATGATGATTATTTAGAGACATACTAAAGCTCTAAAACACTGTCTTCAAGTGCTTTCACATTCTAGTACACCATTTTATCTACAGTTTTACATTATTTTATTTTAACAGCAAAAAGAAAAACTATTTTGAAAATGCAAACTTAATGAATAAAACTCTTTAACTGTACATTTATTCAAGAGTGGTGGGGCCCCACAGTAAGAACACGACCACCACAGCTGGATGAAATGGGGAACTAAATATTTTTAAAAAATAATAATAATTAAATGGTGGTATATGAAATATAGCCTGTTAATCATTATCAATTAACCAAAATAAACAACATTTGTGCTACCAGCCACCAAAACTAAGACCAACAGTGACAGACATGAAACAGATTAACAGCTTCCACCGCCGCTATACAAAAATGACAGATTATCAGATTACAATGAATGAGTGACTGTAATCAACCAAGATTAAATGGGCAATTAGATTTTAGTTATATTGTGAAAAATGACAAAATTGCAGTTTGATAACTATAAACTATACAATAACTATGGAATTTGTCATATCGTATTATCTTTTTTTCAAGATTATTTGATTCTACCAAAATGTAAATGCTACATGTTCAAAATGCATTTTATTTTAGAGAGAGGGAAAAGAATGTGATAACAAATAATAACAAAATAACATTATTTGTAATCCAGTTGGTTATGTTACTAATTCAAATAATCACCATGAAACATCTGTTCAGAAAGTGACTACATGTCAAAGTAATCGGACCCAACGCATTACCTAGAAATTGGCATTTTTAGAGATTTGCCATCCCCCACAGTTTCTGAGGCCAAAACCACTGTCGTAACTACAAATCCCACCTCTGTCACAGTTTGTCAGATGCAACGTAAGTGCTGACCACAAACAAAACTCATCACGTCACAACAATGTTATGTGCTGAAAACTTGTATTTTGAGTTAAACATGTGTGTGCCGCTGTGATCTGACCTTCTCACTGAAGTTACGCAGTGCAGAAACAAGTGATAGAAACACCATTCGCCCTGTTACAAGATGCTGAACCACCACAATGAATAGAGCTATTATTTCAAGGTGGTAAAGGTTACATAATGCTGCTTTAAACTGGCACAGAAAGGTGCAGGGAACATGTGTTCATCTTATCCTTTACCGTTGTCAGATAAGTCAGCTGCTCACCGAAACTGTGTCGCCATCCTCACTGCCCGTAGCCAACACCTCCAGCTTGTCTCGTCTAACGTTCTGCCTTTTTAGACGGTTGGCCTGTAGGGTGGCAAAGTAGTTCACCGCTGCAAACTCGATGAGAGCAGATGCTACGAAGGCGAAGCACACGGCGATGAACCAATCCATGGCGGTGGCGTAGGCCACTTTGGGGAGCGACTGACGAGCGCTGATGCTCAAGGTGGTCATGGTCAGCACTGTGGTGATGCCTGAAGGAAGAAGGGCATTTGTGAACACATTTGGAGATGTATTAGCAAACATGATAAGTAGTCATTAACATTGGTGGGAAAGACATTGGGGGGGGGCGTACCAGCAACTGTGCGTGCAGGAACAGACTCCTTGTTGATCCAAAAAGAGACTTGTGACAGCACAACAACCATTATGAGAGGGATGTAAGTCTGAATGAGGTAATAGCCCAGCTTCCTCTGCAGGTGGAAATGGACCACCTGCACAGAGTAGTGACCTGCAAGATAAACAGAACGTGTGAAGAGTGCAACCCCCGAGGGGCCGAGCAGGGTAGCACACAACGGATGCCCTTGCCCGCCCTTGAAACAGAATAGCTGCTGAGAGAAACATGAAGATATATCGCCGCTGCTAGGAGCGGAGCAGCCCGCAAACTGTGAAGCAGCGTGTGAGAGACAAGAGGCAGAAGAAGGACAAAAAGGAGGAGGGAAGGAGGAGCAGACATTTGGAAATGGGATAAAGTCAGGAGGAAGGAGCGGGTGAGGACGGGGGGGAGAGGGAGGAGGAGAGCAGGCAGTGTCACTATGCGTAACACTGCCCTGCTCTGTCTAAACACATGCATGCAGATATTCACAGACCAGAAGCACGCTGCATCAGGCAAGGCATGCACACACACACACACGCGCACACACGCGCGCGCACACACACACACTCACAGTGGTTCTCTGTCTGTTTTCTAAATGGGTATCATCACTACGTTTTGGAGCCTGCCTCATCCTTTTCCTCTCTATTCCAGGAATCTGCTGGGTTCACAGCAGGGGAGCACTTTTTCTTCTGGTGAAAAGAGGAAATGCACACACACACACACACACACCCACACACACACACACACACACACACAGACACAGACACAGACACAGACAGACACACACAGACACAGACAGACACACACACACACACACACACTACTCGATCCTTCCTCCTTTCTGTCAGTGCAATCACTAGGCTTTAAACTCCATAGTTCTTTTTAAGGCACACCGTACGCATTAGGCCTAAGCATCTTACACTACATGGCTGCTCAAGGAAGTCTTTGCTTTTTTTTTTTTTTAAATGACTACTGTAATTGGAGCGATGGACACCAACGAAGGGAATCATTTAAGGTCTTTCCATTTCAGATTCATCAGCTCATGCACACATTTTTATTCATCTTTTCATATTAAACTTCAGTAACAATGTCTTCATGAGAAGAGCAGTGCGGTAGCTGACAATAAGCATTACCTGTGCTGGATTTGAAAACCTCACTGGACAACGACTGTCCCACCAGATCATACTGCAGAAGACTGATGGACTCCGGGGGACAGTCGACAGATGCTATTAGCCCTTTCCTCCAAGTGAACATGATTTCACTGCTTGTGTAGGCGTCTGGAAATGCAAAGGCAATTAGAAAAAGGAAAACTCCAACATCACACACACCTGTGAATCTGGACACATCTGTTATACTTACAGCTTCCAAACCTCAGAGGACAGGCGTGTCCGTCCATGGGGAAGTCCATCAGTCTCATCGGACACTCGGCGCTGATTGTCAGTCTGACAAGAGAACACAAGCCCAAGATATCTCAGTGTCCGCAAAAGATCTCGTCAACGCGGCAAAAACTGCACAGTGTGAGATTACCTCATGGTGTAGAGCACGGTCCCATTCTGCATGATGCGGAAGAGTTTGTTCGGCGTGGTCATGTTGTGAGAGATAGACTTCTTTGAGTTTCGGAAGAACGTGTCTGGCGTCCAGATCTTTTCCACCATTTTGTTGTTCAGCCGCAGAATTTCAGTGGGGCCCTCGAACTTCAGCCGCTCATCAACCCACATCTGACGGAAGAACATGTCCATGGTGTACTCCTGATGCGCGAACACAACGTGTCAGTGGGTGTAAAACTTTATACTCGATGAAGAATACTACTCTAAATTTTAGATCTCTGTCAAGTCCCTGACACTCATCAGCAAGAGCCTTTTCAACTCGCAGTGGAAGGTGAGAAGAGAATGACGAGGCCATGATGGATGCCACTCATCCCACATAATCATTAATCAATCCATTCAGCCATTCCCTCTATCTGACATGTTGTCATATTGATGTAGAGGCCATCAATAATGCAGTTATAGGGCTGGTCAAACAGATTAAAGCTTATTAGATGGTCTCATGGCAGATTGCCCGTAAGGCAGGCGTTCAGTGGTCAGTGAAGCGCTCCTGTCTCTCACAGTCAGCACACATACATCTCTCTACAGCGGCAGTGTCTTACCATCTCCACATCCGAAACAGGTCCAAAGCTGGTGACAAAGATGTCCGTTTTCACCTCTGTGACACCACCTGCAACAGCAATTAACAACCGTACAATGCCCACAATATATACGTCTTTGTTATTGATTCTTTAGGATTTAGTCTGTAGTCTGTGTTACCTCCAGATCCAGGTCGCAGTCGGTTGTCATAACCGTCCAAAAGTCGATCCAAAATGCGAGTGATGTTGTCCGAGTTAATCCTCTCATTTCCACTTACATTACCAAGACTGCAGAGAAACAGACGTTTAAACTCACAGGCTCATTATACTTGAACATATGGTCCAGCGAACAGGGAAGACTTACCTTATCCAGCAGATAAAAGTAGCTAAAGTTAATGTCAAGAGAGCCATCGTGGGTAGCATTTATCCCCAAATTTGCAGTCAGCTCTCTGAACTCATACTTAATATAACAGTGTATGAGATGAGTCAAGAAAAAAGAGCCAGACGCTCTATCAGTGTCGTTAAAGTGACTGGTAGGTGTACATAAGGACAGAGGAGGCAGCAGTAATCCAATTAACAGATCAGTAAATCCACTCCATTTTTAGACAAACAAGGGATATTATTGGTTTCCATTAAAGTCAAAATAAAATTAGCAACAAAAACAAATAAAACCTAAAGTGAACTCATCAAATTAAATCACCCTAATGAGAATAAATCACAGACAAATAATAGGACCTGTATCTTATATGAACGGTTGTTCTTGCTGTAGTTCATACTGGTGGCCAGAAGATGGCGCTGTGGCGGCGGTGTCTCTCACAACCGGAACTGAAATGTAGAGAAGAAGAAGAAGTTTCGAGAAACAGAGGGGAGCTGTAACATGCAGAGAGGTAGCACCTACCAACAAATACTGTAACAAACTTAAAAAAAGGTGCTCATAACAACTGTCCCATGACGCAGTGGGTGGGTTAACAGTGCTAACGATTAGCCGCGTAGCAAACTGTTAGCACAACTTCTCCGCTCGCCTCACAGTGAGAGAGAGTTAGCTGACGTTAGCCGACCGGTCAGCTGGTGACAAAGTCGCAGCATGTCAGCGCACTTCGAGGAGAGGAGCGGTGTCGTCCCCTGTAAGACACCCTGGGGCTCCTGGTACCAGACGATGGAGGAGGTCTTCATCGAAGTCAACGTGCCTCACGGGACATCTGCTAAAGAGGTCAAGTGCCACTTGGGATCCAGAGAGGTAGAGCTGCGTGTCAAAGGGGAGGAGATAATCAAGGTGAGGAGTGTTTTCATCTCTCACTGAACACGTCTCTGAGAAGTGTCAGTGAAAGATGAGGGATCTCTTTTATGGTTTTTTTTTTTTTTTTTTTTTAATATATATATATATATTCTCTTTAAAGGTTTGTCTGCTTACTGTCAACTTGAAGTAAAATATGCGATCATTTAAGTCTGTGTCTGTCACTCTGACGAAAATGATTAAATCATAAAAATCAAACTAATAAATGGCAGACAAAACCGCATTTGATTTGCATTTGGGTCACTATAAAGGACAATTAACATTTCTCAAATAATACGCTGAAAATTAGGTAAACCAGTTATCGTCCTGATATTCTGCATTTTCTGATTATCAGTGTCTGATTTTTCTGTCGGATTACAGATAAAAACAAACTGATTTAAAAATGTGCTACTCACATAACATCCTCTCAGACAATTTCCCACCCACATCTAGATCTGATTGGTAACACGTCACAATTAATAGCCTATAAACATGGAATAAAAGGAATATGCAAAGCAACAAGAACCTAAAAGTATCATGTAAATGTAGAAGAGAGGAAGGTTGAAGTAGCAGGAAAAAGAAACACTTAATTTAAGTTCCTAAAATTGTACTTGAACAGTATTTGAGTAAATTGTACTTTAATCACTGGTAGTTTGAAACATTGTCACAAAGATTTTCTTTCTTTTCTATTCTTTTATTTTATTTTTTTCATTTATTGTCATTGAGAAGTGAAGAATCTATGAGGTATTCTCATTAATGAAGCTGGAATGAGATTGTTTAGTCCAACTTATTAAAATAGCTTACAATTAATTTAATGGTTGACAATTCATTGATGAATCATTTCAGTTCTAATCCTAAATCTCTTCTTTTTACTTTCCAACAGGGAAAGTTGTGTGACACAACTGTGTCAGACGAGGCAACGTGGACACTAGGTAGGTTTCACACTTCTATAAGCACCTTGGATTTAAATGTACAAAACCACGCTCATCTCTAACCCCGTTTATGCCTTTGTCTGCTCAGAGGACAAGTGTCTCATTCGAATAGTTCTGATGAAGACTAACAGAGAGGCCGGGAACTGCTGGTCCTCCCTGCTGGAGGGGGAGTACTGTGCGAATGCCTGGGTCCAAGACCAGATGCAGAGGAAGCTCACACTGGAGAGGTTCCAGCGGGAGGTGGGTTTGATTAAGTTTCATCTAAAGGATCATGGTGTGAGTTTTAAAAGATGTTGTATGTTGTTACAGGTTACCACTTGGATGCATGCCTGGGTTTTGAATTATTTACTAATGCATCATTGATCTGCTACAAGCCATTCATAATAACATCTTGGGTTGCCAGGTTGTGATGAAATTCTTGGGCTGGTTTAAGTTTTGTTATAATGTAAATATAAATGTGGGCAATCCATAAATAAATGCTTGTGGGTTTCTCACTTGATAAAACCAAGTGGTCAAGCAGTCTTCCTGGTCAAAGGGTTGTTTTTCATAAATTGTAAACTATAACATTATAATTATGAATTGTCATATACTGCTTTTAAATTAGTTCAAATTACCCTAATAGTGTGCCTCTACTGGTTTGGGGATGTTTTAAGATGCACAAAGCAACGGCAGATGTGTTGTTCTCCAATTATACTCAAATAGTGCTTCTCCAACTACTTCTAAGGGTTGTGAGAAGAATAACAAATAAATTCATCTTCAGAGTATTGCTGATATGCATACAATGCCATTTTATAGTGTGAGTAAAATAACAAAATGTAGCATATGACCAAATTGCACTTCCTCTCTGCTAGAATCCTGGATTTGACTTCAGCAGTGCAGAGATCTCTGGGAACTTTGCTGGTGGTGGTCCGGACTTTTCCAGTTTACAGAAGTGACAAGTGCCATGATGTTACAACCCACTACCGTGGTGGGGATGCCTCACTAAAGAACACTACTGAGGACATCCCAGACATGCAGGAGGACAGTGGCTTTATCAGATCTTCTGTGATGAGAATCAATGAAGATTTGTCTTCAGAGGAACTCAAATGTATTGATCAACAGGTATTTTTACAGCAGCCTTCTGATGTGTGTTATCTGGGCTGTGAAGGACTCATTGTTCAGGCCTTGATTTGGCAGGTGGCAGAACAGCTGACAAGGATTGTTCAATCTGGTTGATAAAAACTAGAGAAAAGGTTTTTTTTTAAGTAATGAGGAAATGGCAAGCACAGCGATGGCTTTTCAATAAAGTTTTTATTGAAAGGTACAAGTATAAGGTTAACCAGATGGTGTGTTCAATTAGCCATTTTGAATTTGAGAACACATTTTATTTTTATCACTAAAGAAACTTAAATTAGACAGGGAAACTGGCAAAGAACAATGCAAGACAACTTCCAATCCGCATTTCCACTGCAATTATCATTTTCTTTGTGTTCTCTGCATAATTGACAACTGAAATCAATTAACACATGTGGTGCTTCACTCTGTGTACACACAAATCTGTGAAAACAGCTCATCTGTAACCGCTGACATTTCAGCACAGTATGGTTAGCCATTCATGAGGAGATCGTCACTAGCCTCACTTCACCGGAGAAAACCGGAGCTCCCTCGCCATATCAAAATAAAAAACAAAAAATCACCTTGGGTAGGAGTGTGCATTCAGGACAGTTTAGCAACCTAGGGTGGAAGTTAAGGATTTCGGGCCCGATTTCTTGGTTCCATTTTTGCTGTTCACAAAATCCTTCTCCCTCCTCTTCCACATGGTGGACTGAGGACCTAGGTGGTTCTATACTTATGAGCTTAAAACCAGCAACCCGTTCAAGGAAATACCAAACACCTTGGTACGGATTTAAACGAGAACATACTGTACACTTGTGCAAGCAACTCAACCAGGAAAGTAAAACTTAGCATGATGGTAGTAGATAAGTGTTACTCATCATTGAGGCTGATTAAATGCAGTGTGCATGATCAATGTATGACAACGAACAAACTTGAGGAAAACCGTTACATTCTAATCTTTTCCTTAAAGACATCCATCATCTACGATGAAGATCTGTAAGGAAAATAACTGGGCTGTACCAGGCGACCACACTGCAAGAAAGTCACCCAAAAGTTAATTGGGGACCGCTGTTTACTTTTCTCTGCATGCACGGTCACCTATTTGTACCCCCAGGTTTAATAAGCTGACTCAGGTATGGTGGGAAGATGAGTGATCTTGTAGTAGCTGTGCTTCAGCTGACGTGCAGTTCTTCCCGAAATACACCAGCGAAGCCTCTGGCTGTTAGGCCTGGAGCACCTGGTGGTGGCATATTCAGCCAGGCATTTTCCAACCAGCTCCCGCACACAAACCAGGTCCCCATCTCTTATCTGCACAAAAACATAACATGCAAGTAGGATTATAAATTCAATACCTTGATTGGAAAAAAAAACACTACATCATGTTAAGGCATTATTGGATTCTAAACAAGAAAAAAAAAACCTACACCAGAACTAACAAACAATCATAAAACATTACTTCTTATTAGTTCAGTTCAGAAGATAATAGCTTTAGTTGGTACTCACGTTCAGCTGCTGCTGCAGACTTTGTAGGACCTCAAATATTTTGTCAGTGTTCTCAGGGTCATGTTGCTCCTGAGCCTCATAACACAGGAGAGCCATGGCGAGCAGAGATGGCTGCAGAAAGACAGTATAGGTTCAGATGATTTAAAAAAAAAAACACACAGCACAACAAACATGTCTTGTTTAAAAAGACTGATGAGCACATTTTTGAAAAGAATATTCAACACAAATGGCCTACATTATACCTGGATTACCACTTCAAATGGTTTGCATGCAGAATGAAAGCTGTTTGATTTTCAATCAAACTGTTAGCAAAGTGGAACAGCTGGATGCATCTTAAACAATATAATTCCAACCGTAAATAGGCCATCTTTTAAAATGTTAGAAGAGCAGTTATTTTTTACCTTTATTTTGGAGAAGACAAATGAGCAGTGACAGGCTTTCAGCTGAGCCTCCAGTCTCTCAAGGCTCAGGATCTTCTTGCTGGAAGAAGAAAGTGCTTTTAGTGTCAAGAATTCAACCTCAAGATAAGATGAATGTGTGGCAGGGCTCACTCAGTAAGAGATTTATCTGCTTCAGTAAATTTGGTCACTGAAAAAAAAAAAAAAAAAACACACCAGGCTATTTTTATGCACAAACTTGAGAACCAATACTGGTGATGTTTTAAACAGAAGGGTTTCATGTTTTAGTTTTCCTATCGTGCTACATGATTTCAAATAAGACCATGCCTTTTGGTCTTGCAAATATTTTTGGCTAGTATTCTCTTTAAAGACAAATATGAAAAGACACATTATAGTAGGGTAAATATAATCTTGCCGAGCTATGGTTCAGCCCTGCAGGTTGATGTGTCCATCTGTCCTTACCTCTCAGCGTCGAGCTGCTCCTGGATGTGGCTGTGAAAGAGGCGGAGAAAGCGGAGAGCTGTGGGGGCCTTCACCTTCCAGTAGAGCTTCTCCATGATGATCTTCTCCATCCTCATCATATCAGACACTGTGAAGCGATTCTGACTGATGCGGATCAGGTCGTTGGCCAGAGGCACATTCTTCTCTTCTTCTGAGGACTTAATGGCGATGTAGAAGCAGCACAGGCCCACACAGGAGAGGTGCTTTGGTTGAATCTGTGGAGGGAAAGTAGACAATACATAAGTATAAAACAACCTGTCTTTTTCTAGAAAACCAACAAAGTCTAAATTCTACGCATCTGTGTATTGACCAACCTTCATCACAGAGAGGAATCGATCCAGCAAGCTGATGGCCAGCGAGAACGTGTCTGAACTGAACCCAAAGAACCTGGTCAGGGAGAGCAGATCCTTCACCTCCAGCTCCCTCAGTTTGGTGGTCATCCTGAGGCCATTGTCCTGGGAGCTCTCGATGAGCCTCAGGCCGCTCAGCTTTGGTTGGTATCGGCCCTCCAGATCTGTCAGGGCCTTCAGCTGAACTGCAAAAGGCTGTGCTCCAGGTCCTGTCACTGTGTCAATCATCTGTGTAGATAAGGAAACAGAGCTGAGTAATACTGACTTAATCAAATATAAAAAGGCAATATTTTAATTTCAAGTCGCACTACTGATGATATGACAAGATTGTTCTTATGACTGAAAACATCATCTGTGGACACAGGTATGACCACATATATTTACAAATATTAGAGCTGAAATTATTTGTCAATTAATCACCTCATTGACCATATAACCACAATTATAAGCATGTCTTATTTGCACATCAATAGATGCTTGTACAATACATTGTGACGGCCAAGAGAGCTTCAATTCCTTGTTGTTTTATCAGTCAACTACTAAATTACTTGCCATTTATTTTGATACATACATTATTATTCCCTGGTTTCTTTACTCCCCTATGACAGTAAAATGAATATCAACTGGTTGTGTTGTGGACAAAACAAGACATTTGTAGATGTCATCTATGGGGGGTAGGATAGGATACAATGATGGACATTTAACTTTCCTGACTTTTTATAGATAGGAACAAGTAATCAGTCTGGATAATAATTCACAGGTTATTGAAAATAATGGTTGGCTGCAGCCCTATCCCCTGGCAGGTAGGGACACTACCTCTTTCACGCTGCTGCAACAGCCAGAGAAGCTTAAATTTGCATCTGAGACCTGGGACCAGTAAAGGACAGCGCAGCAGTCGCAAAAAATTAATATAAGGAAATCCCAGATGCTATCGAGCCATGTAAATGACTGGGTCGTTTCTGAATAGCTCTACTTCAATATGAAAAAATGGTTGAACACCGTTTAGCATAAGAAAACTCTACAACTTAACTGAAATGATCTGGCTCAGGGGTATTTGACACATGATGGTAGTAACTTGCAAGCTATCATGTAACAAGCTTTCACCTAACAGCTGTCATTGAACTGGACTCAACTGGACTGGACAGGGGTACACATGAGGGACACATAACGGGAACATGTCAAACAAAGTATCTCATAAATTATATCACTACTTTATCATGTTTAGGTTAACACAACTGTCTTAAAATATCAGAATAACTATGGTTAAGTACATGTTTTGATAAGTTTGGTAACAACAGGATGGTTTATATCAAAAGAGCAGGCCTCTGAGCGGCAGAGCAGCAGACATGTCAGGACATGTCCCTGCCATAGACACCAACGGAGAGCTAACACAGAGATGACAACAACAAACCCGAGTTATATAACGCAGTTTTAACCGTAGAGTGTTAGCTAAAGTCGTAACACTTAAACAGCATTAAAACAACTGAAAGAAATGCTTTACGAATGTAACATTAAAAGGGGAAATGGCTTACTACACAGACGTTTACGACGTAACCATTAGCTAAAACTGCTAATGCTAACATAACGTTACACCTATTTACTAAGTCCACAGGGTTAGTTTAGTTTCTTGAAAACACAGAATAGCTTCATAACAACGTGTTTTAAAGTTTTAAATCGGCAAATACTACTCTAAGTTTTACACATGCCTACTAAACATGAAACTGATGGAAGACTGGTTAACTTACCTTAGCTCAAGTTACGTTGTCTTTTGGTGTTGTGAAAAATCAGCAATTGCAAAAAGCCTCCGTGCGCTTGAAACAAGCGGGTGAAAAGAGGTTTAAAACACAAGAAAGTGTAAGTATGAACTTTCACTAAAGAAAGTTTTAAGCAGAGGTTAATTTCTGCCTATGCACACCCCCCTACCCTTGGCGTAAGGCGATGGGGAAAAGGGCAGTTTAGCTTTTAATGCGGGCATAAAACCAAGCCCATGCCCAAACATGGTGAGCTTTCATTGGTCAACGATGGATGACGTCAATCCCTTTATATTTCAATTGGATAATGTTGCAGCCACTCACGATTAAGGTCCGCCCTTTACGTGCTGGATGGCCAATCGCAGTTGGGGAGGCGGGACATGACCGAAAAATTGCGACTCACTGTGTCTCATCTCTTATTATGTTGACAATAAGATTGTATTGAACTTTAAAACACAAAAATCAGTCTAATTCTAGGGAACATCAAGCGCAACAATAGATGCAGCAGTTCACAAAGTTTAGCTGCGTATCTATTTTTGCATTCAGTTAAACAGAGGCCATTAAAAAATGTGTACAACATGACAAGAGCTGGTAAGTAATAGATCAAAAAGACAGCAAATACATTAGTGAATCTTCTGGAAGACTTAAGGATTTATTCAAATGTCAGTGTTATGTTTTCACGGGCAAGGCATGAACACACTGCTGTCACTTGTTCTTTCTAAATAGACACCCACGGGCAGGCTTCTGGAACAGTCTGGAAGGAATCTGAACCTGCTGAGACCACAGCTTACAGCAACCTGCCCCGTGTTGACCTTCTCTGTCTCAAAGTGCAGTCATGGAGAGAGCAAGGCATGTTTTCAATAAAGTAACTCTTTATTAAATATCAGGATATACAAATCTGCAAGCAGGCCCACACAGGCCCACCATCTATGAGATTTATTCCTGAATTTTTATACATCCAGGCTTTTTTTTTTTTTCATTAAACAACAGTATATATGGTTTTTCTCAGTTTAATGCTATAAAATACTTCTATCCAGATCTTTTTTACACAACATAGGGCGGACATATTAGTATGATAGGGCACCTTATACAACGATTCTAGATAGTATTTGCACTATGATTGATTTAAAGTGCTTTCAAATCAGGATATAATGGACTATCTTTACAACACTTAACGACAACATCATGTCACTTTATAATATATCTTTCACAGTGTAGATTTTCATCAGTCAAGAACTACAAGCATAACATGGCAGATGATAGAACATTTAGCACATTCAGTACAAAAACAGGTTTTGGCAATGACAATCTTTTAATACTGTTAGGAATGAGGGTTAGGAGCCATGCAGAGACCATGCTACAGAGCACTGCTTAGAAGCCTAAAGGAGAGTTTAGTAGACATGGAAGACTTCAGGCCGACTCACTTCCAGGGATGTTAAGTGCATTTCTAGAAAACCGTTATTTCACATTGTAAAAATAATACACTTGATTTTTAGTCTGTGATCTTTTGATGTGGTAGAAAGTCTTCTAATTCAAATTCCTTCCTGAGGTTAAGGAGCACGCAGATGGAAGACTAAAGAAGCTATGAAAAGGGGAAAGAAAAACCAGATCATTTATCTGAACAAGCAAATCTGACAAACATTTAGAGCAAAGGATGAAACAGTTTAGTAGGCATTTTGTTATTCGTCTTGTTTGCTGCCACTGAAAAGGCCCCCCAAAAATTAAAAGACACTTGAATTAAATGAATAATTTACAGAAACACTCTTAAATCAAAATCAGGAAACCATGTTTGGTGATGTCATGACTCATGACGGGCTCATCATGAAATGCTTCACAAATGACTGGTGTGATGGGAGGTCTGGGAACAGATGACCTGATGACATGTTCGCTTTTCCATTGTCATTTTTTATTTGAATATAAATGAAGGCAAAATACTGGACTCACTTTCAGACTCACTGTAAAGTCATTTTCTTTGTAACTTTGCATAAAGTGATGCTAAACAATTAAATTATCTCACGTCTCACTACCAATAATTAAAAAAAAAACATGTATCAATATATTTTTTTAGCATTAATAGACATTGTTTAAAAAAAAAACTAATGGAGACCATTTAACTTCTATATAACTGCATGTATAAATATACAAAAATGCTTACTGCATGTTAAAACATAAAATGACTCACAACCATCAGATCAAGTCATTAAGCAGCCAAAGGTCTCTTGTTCTATTTCCATCAAAGTTTTTTCTCAGTGAGCAACAGAGACAACAGGAGATGAACACACAGAACATAAAAGAACACACGCTACATGTTATGACAACACTCCATGGATTGTGTGTCTAGCAGAGTCAGCATTAGGGACAAATTAAATACACTGAGCGAAGCTACCTTTTTGATCCGTAAGTACACAGCGGCTTATAGCCATCACATTATTCAGGCTGACATACGTGCATTGTCACTGTGACACTATGTCCACACATACAGTGTCAGGAAGTAATGTCAGATATAACAGTCTCTTTTTCCCATGCTGATGGCAGACACATTCCTGGTGTCCCTGGGTGTTTGATCCACAAATCAACTGAAAGGGGAAAATGAAACAAAATGTGGGAAAATAAATGAATAAATGAGGGATGTTGAGTGGTAGAAATCAAAAGGATAAATGAATGAAATGAGAATGAAACAATGTTCAGACTGTAATCTCTTTAAGCATCCCTTTCCTCACTATAGTCTTAAACTTGAGGCTGCATTCGGAGCCAGACTGGCAGCCCAACTCTTATTTTTGACTATTTAAAATTTAAATCAGACTGAAAAACCTTGTGGAAATTAATTCCTCCAAATCAGATTTAGTCCATCCTCATAGGTAGGCTGAAATCAAATTAAGAAGTTTCTCAAAATGATCTCTCAAATGGGTTTAAACTGTCTTTTAAGGAGAAGTTCCCTTAAGAATGAAATAAAAAATTCAGTGATTATATACTCTCTACTCTGGGTAGGGTTGTATCCGACAACACATAATAGCTGACCAACCACAACTGAACCACCAGAAATGGTTGCATGTAAAAATGTAGTTTTTCTGCCACTAATGCTGTCTGGTGATACTGTTTTGGTTGCATCCTGGAAAAACATACTTAATTTGAAATAAATAAATTAAGCCTATGACTTGAAATTTGAAAAACGAATCAGCCTTGCCTAAAATGTTTAACTTATTCAGATGTATTGTCAACACCTGACTTTTAATATACATTCTTCATCTTAGACAGAGTCCAGTACATGACATATTTAGGCACTATCTTCTCGATCATTTTGTGTACATCTTTTACACAGCCTTTTTTTGCTGCATTTTTGAATATGTAATAATATCCTAATGTCTTTTAATAACATTTTGTTATACAATACAGCCAAGGGGATCATTAGAGTTATTTTATTACAGTATTTTAGACGTAAATAACCCAATACCCTAGAAACCACGTGTTAAAATCACATCCTCTGCCCTGTGTGCATTACACTGGCTTAAAGTCCTTGTGCGAGCTGCCATTAATAGTGAACTAGGCTTTTATTTAATCACATTTGTTTCAATTTGTCCTCGTCTTCCTAACTGTGGATTTTCAAGGCTAAGCGTCAGACTGTGTGTGTCAGGTTTTTTTAGCGTACGCTATCATTCCTGACATGTAATGTTTCCACCTGCAGACATGATTACAGCTCTGTGTAGGATGCCTGAGTATCATCTGCGTTGCGCGTGGCGTGAGCATCGGCGAGACCAGTCAAATGTAAACAGACATGCCCCTGCCTGAGATACAGTCTGGCAGGTCAGCCCGCAGAGAAATAAGCATCAGGCTGCGTCATGCAAGCTGTGACCCCTCCTACTATGTCTGGGCACACAGTGTCAGTCCGAATCTGTCCCTGTATCAGTTTCTGAGCCAACATGGCTTCTGGGAAGATAACACTATCTCATTAATCACATTGTATGCCTCCCCCCTCTCTGTCCAATCAACTGGCTCAGAGAATACACGTTCATGTCCAGTGAAAATAATGCATCAGTGTAATTAACCTTGAATATCTTGAAAGCTCCATGTTGTTATTCAGCAGCATTAACACTCGCTCACAAAAGCAGCCACTTGAGCAGCAGTACAAACCAAACAGATACATAAAGCAGACTTACTTCTTCTTGTCCTTGTCCTTCTTAAACGGTTGTGAGCAGCCTTGCAGGGCCTGTCCCATCAGTGTCTCAGCTGCAACCTTTCTTCTATTGAACGCGTTCATCTCCTCCTCCAGTTCCCGTCTTTTCTCCTCCAGATTCCTCTTTTCTTCCTGGTGCATCCGCTTGAGCTGCTCAAACCTCTCGTGAAGCTAGAGACGACGAAGGTGGCACAACGTGAGGCAAACCAAACGTGGCGCACTTTCAACGAGCGGTTATTCAATGATGATGTCAGCCCTCACCTCTTTTTCCTTTTCCTTCAGCTCGGCTTCTGTCTCCTTCACTTTGTTGACAAACATCTGTCTCATTTCTTCTTCTTTGCGCTGCAGATCCAAAAGGAACTCCTTCCTCTTGGCTTCATATGTCTCCTGAAGGCTGCAGATCAACAGTGAGCAATGTTAAACCCAGTCAGATTAGTATCAAGGAGCTGGCTGTTTTCAGCTGTTAACTAACTAGTTTACTTGGCGGTGATTATCTTAGATGACATATCACACAAATAAACCAATATACTGCAAGTTACAAACATATATACATAAAACATGAGCTAAATGACTAAATAAGGTTGCATAACCTGCATAATCAATATGCACTGACTCTAAATTATATATACATACTGTTACTTGATACATACTGTATATTTCTGAATGCATGCGTGTTTATATAACTGTGTCTTATGGAGGTTATTTTTACAGTTGGTGGTGACACTGTGACTTCCTGCTTGCGCAGCTGATCGTTTTTTGATTGGACAGCGCTTGAGATGTTTCCTAGCAACTGATCTGAACAAGACATTCCTAAAGTGTAGATGAGGCTACCTGATTTAGTGAATCAGTTTGAAATGAGCTCGTATTCCGCTACCGTACTAACATGGATTCAAGTAGCTACTTTGACCCGATCTTAAACTCCATCTGACGTATCAGATCTGTCATTTCAGTGCTTATTGCTAGATGAAATTTATGGAGGCACTTAAAGCGAAACTCTCGCCCAAATGCAACCTAGGCTTTTTTGTGAATGTATAGGAGTCAAACCTTTGTGTAAAAGCATAATTACAACAAAAGAGGCACTTTTAAGACCGTATTTTCGTTTTTGGGTTAAGCTCATTTCCAATGCAAGTGCTAGGGGCACTTTTACACTTGCTATTTTTAAAACACTAAAAAGGCTCAATTCAACGTGAAAGTCTGCTCGTAGTATCACCAGGGTCTCTACACATGAACACGAGCATTGTGAACATTGTTTGCTAAAAAGAAAGTTTTTGAACAACTCACCTTAGCAGTAGCTTGTTCTGCTCCCAGTCGTCATGGCAGCCGAGAAGTGTCGATCTCAGAATGCGACATAACATGAAGGTGGGTTAAGGTGGACCGCTCCTAAAGCTTAGTTCCATATATATGCACGGATAATTTGTTGTTTTGTTGTTAGTGAAAAACAATATTGAACCTGAAGTTGAAAAAGGAGCCTCATTTAAGAAACAATACTAAAATCAAAAGCCAGAAAAGTCACATGAGGTATCGTGTGGAGTTTGTAGTTTTGTAGTTTTTGCCGAAAGACAGTAGTTCCACCTTAACTGTCCTCCAGGTTATGTCACATTCTGAGATCGGTACTTCTCAGCTGCCATGATGACTCCGAGTGGAGAAAGCTAGTGCTAAGGTGAGTTGTTCAAAAACTTTATTTCTAGCAAACTCTGTGTACACAAACAATGTTCTCAATGCTCGTGTTCATGTGTAGAGACCCTGGTGATACTACGAGCAAACTTTCATGTTGTGTCGAGCCTTCTTAGTGTTTTAAAAATAGCGATTTTTAATGCTAGTGTAAAAGTGCCCTCCCATTGAAAATGAGCTTGACCAGAAAACAAAAATAATGTCAATCTTAAAAGTGCCTCTTTCGTCGTAATTATGCTTGTACACGAAGGTTTGAGTGACATATATTCACAAAAAAAGCCTAGGTTGCATTTTGCCAAGAGTTTCACTTTAAAGTTTCAGGTGAGCCAAAAATATACCCAAATACATTAATTAATTATACCGTCAGTTAAATAATTAACCTGGAGTCTAAGCAGACGCATGAAGCTTTTATACTTTTCCTTCAAGCTCTGATCAGTTGATAGAAAAGCTTTAGCTTTCCTTTATCCTCTATAAGTTAGAAAAAATGTATTACATAAGCACATCTTTAAAAATATACTTTTATAACACACATCATTTCCAATTTTCCTCATCACATTTAAAAATACCTCATGTTTATATAATAATGATATGGACGCTGTCATGTATTAGGGAAGCTCAGTCCGTAGGACTGTGTGTGACGGTTTGTCTTAACATATATCACAAATTTGGTGAAACACAGATTGTATGTCAGAGAACACGGTGTGTTCTCACACTTAATCAAATAAACACTGCTATTAATGTACTGTTTACCAATGAAGTACTTTGTCAGCATGGTAGAGAGCATCATAAGAGAGCAGCAGTGTTGCGTGATATCACCGCTATCCCTATTTTCACCTGAACGACTGGCTGTCCGGGTCTGTGTCCTTGAAGCCCATCTCTTCCAGCTTGCAGCGACGGTAGAGCTCGTAGTGTCGAGCGTGCGTCTGCTCTCGGAGATCCTCCATGTTCACACGCAGCAGCATCTCCCTCAGCTTCACGAAATCACAATGGTTTTCATTCTCCACTGAGGAAATGAAAGAAGAAGTCACTTAACGCAGCTGGAAAAAAAGAGAAACTGATGACTGCTCAGTGCCTGCTGTGCTCGTCATGTTAATGTCCCAACTGAGCAAGATCAGCTTGCTTTTTGGGAGACTTCTCCGATGCTTGTCAAGTCAATTCACTGCACTCACCCTGTACTGATCCCCAGGGGTACAGCCTCGCTTTCACCATCTTGTTTCCTACTTTAACGTCGTCCACACTTCCAACCACAGCGAAGGGAAGATGAGTCTGTAACATGCAGCACTGATATTGGTACAGTATGCCTGAAAATGATTCTACTGTTGTCATCTCCAGGATATCATTCTGCTGTTACAACATGCATCAACACACCCTGTGTGTCAACTTCAAATTCTGGCTGATGTTATGCTACTTCACTAAGTTCCCTGCTGAAACTCTTATAAATAATTAATAATAATTGTGGAAATGCACTGAGTTCCTCCAGATGGTCCTAGTCCCTGTGGGCAGTTCATGCGTTTTAATGTGGCTTTGGTATGAATACAGTGGTGGAGACAGTGAGGATGCATTTAATAGTGCAAAATATACGTCTTTTTCATGTATTATGTCTTTACGCTTGTGTGTTTTCTAAGACTCACATTCATGGAGGAGTTGATCTCTGCGACAGCTTCATCCTCTGTGGGGAACTGATAAATCTGCACTCCGTTACTAACCAGCTCGCTCATGATCTTGATCTTTAATTTGTCCAGTTCGCTCTTGGATACTGTGTCTGCCTTTGCGATAACAGGGATGAGGTTCACCTGCGTGGAAAAAAAAACAAAAAAGGAACACACGAGTGACATGTTGAGGAACCGGGAGCGTAACTTTGGTGAAGCACAGACAACCGGATTTCGTGGTCACCTTGCTGTCCAGTTTCTTCATTGTGACGAGGTCGAGGGACTTCAGGGAGTGTCCGGTGGGAGCGATGAAATACAGGCAGATGTGGATTCTTGTGTCATGGCAGTTGAACAAGGAGCGTCTTATTTTCAGCTCCTCTTCCAGGTACCTTTCAAACTGGGCATCGATGTACTCAAGAATGGGTTTATAGCTGCGTAGACATAAAAAAAATAAATAAATTATGAACACGTATGAACACCAAACTTCAGTCTCCTTGTTTGAGAGACATGTTTGGATCCACGTTACAAACTGTAACTTCAGCCTTTCAGTCAAAGAGTGCCTGTTTTTTTTTGTAATCCTCCCTGCTGCTGGAGCACTCCAGTTTCTATAGAGAATGCATTAGTTCTACCAGTCATTTTCCCTCTCCTCCCTCCCAGATCACATGCCGGACACAGGCCCGATCTCTTTCTCTATTCCATACTCTGTAAGTGTGTTGGCTGCAGTAGCAGAGCAAGACGGGGGGAAATGATTAATAGCTGCTGCTGATCCGACCAAGAGAAATTTCTATTACTAGCTCTGCAAGATTTCTGTAACAAGTCTTCTGTAACCTTTAAACAACCCACAATGGTTTCATTTTCTGTCGGTCTGATAGCACTCAGGTACCAAGTCTAAATGTAAAATAAAAGCCTCTGCAAGTATCTCTACCTTTCCTCTTTGTTGATCTGGTCTCCGAACCCTACAGTGTGCACGATGGTCAGCTTGAGGTTGACGTTGCTCTCCTGCAGGTCGTACGTTTGCGGGCGTAGCTGCACGTCGCTCTCGTAGTGGCTGGCCTCCTCATTTTCAAATGTCGTATTGAAAAGCGTGTTCATCAACGTTGACTTGCCTATCCCGGTCTCACCTTGAAACAGAGAAGGGAGAACGTGACACGGGGTGAAAAGGGGACGAGGAAAAAGACTGCTTCAGCATTCGCCAATGTGACGTCCACTGCACAGACATCTCGTGGGTCCAGACGTACCTACGCAGAGGATGTTGAAGCAGAATCCCTGTGCGACTGATTTGCTGACCAGCTGATCGGGGAGACTGTCAAACCCCACATGGCCTCCGAGGTCAAGGGTTCGCTTTTCTTCATTCTGAGTGTTTGGTAAAGAGGCAGGGCAAAAGTTTTACCTTCATCATCATTAAATACAAAGAGAAAGAACACCAACGAACAAACGAGTGGTAAGCAAGAGTTGGCGGAGGTTAAAAGAGTCCTCCTGTCAGATCCCATCCCCACACTCTGCTTTCAGGCCTAAAAGCATTCTTTGCTAATGAGGTCCTCTCTCTCTTCCACTTAACACACGGAACAATCCGACCTATAAAAAGGTTCCAGTCTCTGTATCTCAAAACCAAAAACCTCCAGTGAAGAAGCACACTCATCCAGCAAGAGCACAACGAGCCAGGAGAGTCACCCGATGTCATGCTTTCTCGTCTGTAGTTTACTACAGTGTGTTTGTAAGATGGTAGTGGTTTGTAATTGTAAGCAGGTTTTTGTCTACGGCCGGACCTGACAAATACTTACATCATCAACTTGTCCGTCAATTTCTTTTTTTCCATTATCAGATTAGTCATTTAGTCTATAAAATGTCAGGGAATGTCTTAAATGTGAATATTTTCTGGTTTCTTGACTCCTCTGTGACGGTAAACGGGGAACATTTTTTCACCTTCATCTTCACATTTAAATGTTACCTCATGCTTCGTGAATTCAGAGCATGAGGAAAATATGAAAACAGACCACACCTGGGAGACAGTTGCCACCAACACCGGTGTGAAACACGTCACTCTATTGTTGACGTTGGATGCTTAATGCCTTTGTGCACGGCAGATCACATTACAGCAGCCAGAGGTCATCGATTATTTGTCAACTGCTTAGTTTATCCCCAACTATTTTGATGATCGATCCATCGGTTTTGAGTAACATTTAAAATTCTCATGCTCTAGCTACTAAAACGTGGATCCTCCATGGCAGCAAACTGAATATCTTTGGATCGTGGACAAAACTATACATTTGAGGACGTCATCAAGGGCCTTTGGAAACACAGAACAACATCTTCCACTATTTTCTAACATTTCAAAGACTGAACAAACTTAATGATTAACAATTAAAATAATCGTCATCAGAACAAAATCATCAAATTTAAGGAACTGGGACCCTTTTCCTCGACAGATGGTTTTAACATAGTTGACGACTGACCATTGCTTCAGCACTACTTTCACACAGTTTTGACAATGATAGCATGATAGCAACAGGCTGACAGCTAACATAAAATACATGAAACCATTTGCATATGTATGCATACTTTACAGAAAGTATTCTGGCCCCGGCTGTTGGAAGATTCACCCTGGGATACTGGCATCATGTAAAAGGCTCGACATGAGGACCAGGATGTGTTCAATACAACAATCATCCGCTTCTGTCCCCTCTCTCTTTCACTCACACACACACACACACACACACACACACACACACACACACACACACACACAAAGAGCTCTTTATTTAGATGTTATTTCACAGGGTGGGAGGATATCCAAGCTGCTGGCTGCCCTGGTACCCATAAGTCCCCTTCACAGGGACACACACACATATACACTCACACACTCTACCTTCACTTTAAATCTGCCATCATCTGCAGAGCCTCACGCTGACCAGCAGACATCCACTGGAAGCTACGGCGGCTCTTTGTTAATTAACACATTGCCATGAATGACACGTTTGGCTGACACATACTTAAACGTATTTTCGCTGAGCCATCTCGGGCAGCGAGCTGCCACTTGAGGAGGATGCTACTTATGTTTATCCTCTTAACTTGGTGCCTCCCTGCCTGCTGCCCCGCGTTCACCTGTCAGAGGTGTCGACGCGCTGCACGATCGGATGCTTCGTTTTTTTTTTTTCTTTCTCCCGCACGTCCCCGCAGGCCGACGGCGCATCATTTCCCCTCAATCCGTCCCACATCTAAAAAAAAATCCATCTTTAACCCGATTTCATTAGTCACCGCAGCGATCCTGCTGCATATCCACACACATCCCATCACCTCTCTCTCTCTCTCTCTCTCTCTCACACACACACACACACACCTGAATGCTACACTCTTATAGTCTGACTCCCTATTTCTGCTCTGAAGACAGCATCATTCACCGCGGGGCCCGCAGACAAACACACCAGCGTACTTACTGCGAAAACATCTATCTCACTGGCCGCCATCGTCACAAGTGTCTGTCAGTGTGGGAGCTGAGAGGCAGAGCTGCTCTGCGCTCAGCACAGACGGACTCTCTGCTCCCAATATGGCCACCGTGAGGCTGCACCCCCTCTGTGCTGGAGGGCGACATTACACCAGCTCCACACACGTCCCGGACACACAGTATTACAAGTCTGGAGCAGATGCATAGTGTTCTTAAACTTCTGATTTCTGTGGCAGCCCACAACATGATGAAAAAAGCCTCTATTTAATAAAAACCAAAAGAAAGGAGAGCGGTAACACTGTACAATAAGGTACACATGCACCAACTGAGCAATTTTCATACCCATATTTATTATTTATTGATAACAATTACACTGACACACTGTTTATAATTACATGGTTCCTTCCTTAATTTAATTTCTTACCTTTTTTTATTATATTGTTAATTTTTTGCTGTTATTACTGTTTATTGTAATATCACTGTACTTTGGCTGATGTGACACAGAAATGACTCCATTCGCTGGATGAAATGAATAAATTCTGATTCTGACATAAATCTGAGTAGTTACTAATGAACAGGTGAGGAATGAATCAGTCATCAGTCAAACTTCATTCTTATAACACCCTGCTAATCAGAATGCTTGCAAGTAACTGAAAAGACAAAATACTGAGGAAACATTTAATACAATCAGAATCAGAATTACTTTATTAGATACTATGTAGAGACTTTGGGGACAAATGTACAACAACTGCAACAAAATGTATTGTTAAAATAATATGATATGAAGAATAAAAGATGCAAACAAGCAATAAAATACAAGATAAAATAAAATATTTTGCGCAAAAGTTGTTTTCAAAAGGTTAATGAAATAGAGTATAATAATAAAATGAATAATATAATAATATCAGCGAACTTTAAATACAAATCTATATAAAATCTAAACAAAAACAATATAAGGTTTTAATAGAATTAAAATAAGTATAATCAGTGCAACCATATAAACATAAGTCACTACATAAAAGTCAGACTGAATAGATACTTTAAAAAAATTAATGCAAAAAAAAGATGCTTAAAGTCATTTATAATTATTGTATTTCCAGTTACATGTACTTTTTCAGTTCAGTTCAGTTACAGTTCATCTTCGTCGTAACTGTTTTATATCCACATTTTAGGGATCACTGCAGGCCTGTGTGTGTTTACCAGCTCTTATACTGATATCTTAATTATTTACTCCCTCATCGAGTATTGGTCAGGCTCTTGTATAAACTGTTCAGTGCTGTGTTGTTGAGTTTCCTGATTCAAAAATAAATAAATAAATCGGTTCTCATGGATTTATTCAAAAGTTTGTTGTTTTTTTTTTCAGATGCAGTCAGTCATGAGGTCATAAAGGTTTATATAGGAAAGTGAGGGCTATTTTAAATGCCCACATCATTGATTAATTATCAAAACACATTCTATATAAAGATGAACAGATTGTTAGATGCCTTATTCAGATGCTGTGTTAAAGGTGCATTATGACATTTAAATCAGAAGACTGATATTGTATGTTTAAATGAACAAACTCTGTTTTCATGACTCAGTAAACAAAAACAGTTTCATACTGTTTTTACCTTGTTTTTATGTGGCAGACCCTGCCACCTTATTTTCCCCTGAGAACAGCTTGTTTACTCAGTTATGGAAAAAAAATAAATGTTTCTGAGTTTTTGTATCATTACCTCATTAATATGGTGAATATTAATATTCTGAGTTTGAATTTTAATCTCCAAAACTACATAGTGCCCCTTTAAACTAGACACAAGACAGATGTAAAGATTAAAATATCGCTCAACTCTGGCATCATTCTACATCATTCGACTCTTATCTCTTTATGTATTAAACAAATAACACAGTAGCAGCAGCTCTGATGGTGATCTGCCGTCCTGCCCACAGACGGTGTAACGGGGGTGAGTCGTGACATCAGCGGGGTGATGATGAGCGAAGAGCCGCCGGAAGCAGCAGGTTGGTGGAGGAGGACCACAGAGAGAGGGGAGCGCGGAGGACGAAGAGATTACCCCCCTGGCTTTATGTAAGCAACCCCTGCTCTATCTTTTCAAAAAAAAAAAAAAAAAAAAAAAAAGTTGGACAAAACATGGCTCTGACCCAAGAGGCTCTCCTTTCTTTCCTGCTGGAGCGCGGAGGCAGAGTGAAGAACTCGGAGCTGCTCCACAATTTCAGGAGTCAGATCAGCTGCAGCGATCCCGCGGAAAAGCAGCACAATAGGGACCTTTTCAAGAAGTTGGTGAACAGCGTCGCCGTGGTCAAACAGGTCGACGGGGTGAAGTTCGTGGTGGTGAAGAAACGGTACCAGGATTTCGTCAGGGAGGTGGAGCACGATGCCGATGCCGCCGCGCGCACGCAGCCGACGGGCGAGGACAGCTTCTCGAGCCGCAACACGAGCTTCTCCTACGCGTCTCCTCCTCGCCGAGCCCCGTCGGCCGGGACGATCTACGCCGACATCGAGAACAACAATGTGCGCTTCCCCTCGGACGCACACGAGAGGCGTTACGGCGATGCCAGAGGGAGTGTGCGGGACATTGGCGGCGCGGATACAACCACCGTCAAAGTCCTGAATATCTCCGCGGATCAGCCGAGCAGAGCGGGGAAATCAGGAGCCGTGTTCGCGGTCATAGCGGTGAAATCCCCACCGAGAGCACCGGGGACGCAGGCTGGGTTACACTCCCAAGTGCATCACAGTGAACCTGCAGACAGACCGGTCACCAAGGTGTCCGCAACATCAGTGCCAAATCTGAACTTCCCAGCCTGCAGGAAGGTTGCACTGAGTGGCCCCCAATGTGGGAAAAACAGACAGGCAGAGGAGCCCCCCCAGGTGAGGCCCCCCAGCAAGACCACAAGACAGGGAGATGATGCCAAGTACTCAGAGTCTGTGCCTCTCGAGCCAGCGGCCCATGAGTGGTTGGTGAAGTGTGCTGCAGGACTGTGGGGGCAGATCTACGGCCTGCTGCTGCAGGACACACGCTTGGCACACAAGAAGGACTTCATGTCAGGCTTCACAGCCCTGCACTGGGCCGCCAAGGACGGCAACAGCGAGATGATACGCAAGCTCATGGACGTGTCCAGGAAGAGGGGCACTTGTGTCAACGTCAACAGCAAAGCGCACGGTGGATACACACCTCTACACATCGCAGCCATACACGGCCACACGGAGGTGATGGTGCTGCTGGTGCAGAAGTATGGAGCCAACGTGAACGAGAGAGATAACGATGGGAAGAAGGCCTCCCACTACCTGGGCAAAGGCGTGCCAGGTGAGGTCAGAGGACTTCTGGGGGGACCGCAGCAGAGCAAGACAGAGGACGAGGAGTACAGGGAGCAGTCCAGAGGATTCAGCACCATCAGCAAGCTGTTCCAGCCTCACACAGGGAAGAAACAAAAGACAGCAAAGTTTTCTCATGACTGGTGAGGACGACAGAAGCTGTGAGATGGACAGGACAGAGGTCAGAGACATGGTACTGGAGGGTGGCAAGTTTATCAAAAGTCCACGTCTGGATTTGACCTTCAAGTTTAAGGTCACGGTTTGATGTGCAAAAAGTTGTATCGCTGACGGCTGTGCTGCTGTTAGACACATGGTTTTGTATAGATCGACATATCTGTGGCGTTGTGCTCCGACAACTGTCATTTACATACTGAAAATCTTCTTCAACTGAACAGGGACATTTGACAAGTTTGACTTTATGATGGAGGCTCCTGCAGGCAAGATCAAAAAATATTTAACAAAAATCAAGATTTAAACGAACGGCCTTTTGAATTCGATGATCGAATTTGAAAGCTCATTTAAATCGATTTTTTGATTTAGAAATTGACACCCTGACACCCCTAGATATCATGTCTCTGTTTGTATATCATGATGTATATATATAAACACGACTTGTTGATTCTCCCTCAGATCACTTTAAGTGTATTACAGATGTACAGTCTCTCAGTACTTACTACTTGTACAGTGTATCACTGTTGGTTATGCTATTTATGAATAGTATTTATAATTGAATCATCTTTAAGTAGTAGAACTACATGTATTAGCACTTAATTAACCCATTTAATGTATTTATCCTACTAATAACAAAATCAGAGAGCGAGTCACATGTATTTCCATCACCTGATGTGTAATAAACATTCAGAAGTTACCTCTTGAGTCGTGACTTTGAGGTATGAGGAAACATCAAAATGAAAAATAACACAACTGTCACTGTGCTGTTGGTGCTGGCTGCTCTTTTCCTCAGCTAGAGCAGTTTTCAGCCATGAAATCAATCCTCATTTATTTTTGGTAACTGATTCATCAGTTTGAGTAGTTTGAAACAGTTTATTTCCTCCTCTGTGACAGTAAACTGAATATATCTTTGGCTCGTGGACAAAACGGGACACTTGAGGATGGGTTTTGGAAACACTGATTGACTTTTCCTCCTCAACTTTGTCTGACAAACTGATCAATCGAGAAAATAATGGACGTTGAAAATAAATGTTAGTTGTACCCTGGATGATAATCAAAATGAAATCAGGTGAATCAGTTCAAACTGAGTGCAGCGAAAACAAACAAACAAACAAAAAGGTTTCTATTGTAGAGAAGACTAGCTGGTTGTAACACTTTTAAAAATCTGCCTCTCAACCTGAATAAAAGCAAAGGCGACCTCTGTGGAGGCCAGCTATGCAAATCAGGCAGCTGGATGAGGTGGTGGAATGTCTCCTTTATAAAACTCTTTGTGAACCTGAGCTGTAAGGGGATGAGACCGGCTGCCTTTTGTGGGGCAAACATGGGCTACAAAGAAAACACAAAAACGTTCCAAGCAACGTCACTAACAGACCACAGTATTTAACCTTTTTGAGCACTGATTAGACAGGATTTCAGATTAGGAAGTTTGATGTGATTTCTCTGAACGACAAACAAGAAGCCAACAGTTCATTTGCAAGGAAAAACTAAAGAAAACTGATGACATATTAGAAACAGCCTAATATTCATGTTGTCACTTATTAATGTTGTTCCCAAACGCGCTTGAAAACACCCACATACAATAACACACTTTTTATCCTTAACTGACCCAGAGAAAAACAATCCCTGGTGACATGAAAAGAGTCGGAGCTCAGACAGCGAAGCCGTAAGCAAAACAGAGCCAGAACAATGTCCTTTGTCTTGTCATCTGCAAAAGAAGCTGCTTGCATAATGACCCCGGACAAAGGACAGCTGCACTCATAGCAGCTACGCCACATAGGAGAGCACATTGTGTTTAAATTTCCACCTCCCAAACTTTCATACTGCAGGACGAGTTAAATGATCACAAAAAAGGAAATCAAGCAGAGAACGGCTTCCTGTGGCATTCACCAACATCAGAGGTTGTGTATCATTTCCTGTCAGGAGAAAATGGAAAAGTACCTCAAGCCTTTTTCACACTCACAGCTACTTTAGATGGTGTGGAAGTAAGACACAGCTAGAACAGTAAAACCCAGCCTGAGAAACTGCAGTGACCCATCATCATATGAAAAGTGTTGGATGGCACAAACAACACCATTTTGCTGTTTTTTTTAGACCCTTTGCAGAAACCCGTCCTGTGGGTGGCATTACAGGAAAACATTACCATCCACAAAATGATGATTTCCCCTAAAATCAAATAGGCAACCAGTCGAATTTAAATCAGTGTTAAAGTTACACAACTTCACAGTGACAACCGGCATACAAAAGGGCATACTCGGCCTGAGCAAGCCTACCCTTTTTTGTCACGTCTTTATTTTGAATCAGTTTTTGTTTTTGTTTTTTTTAGTTTAGCTTTAATGATTTTAACATATGATGGGCATTGTTTTCCTCAGCTGCCCTTCATGTTTCAGGCCAGTAGAGGGAGCAGCACGCAAACATTATCATGTGAAGTAGACACTGAAGTAGTCTACTAAGAGTTTTTCTGTAATAATGTTTGAGAGACTGCAAAGTACAAAAGCAAAGGTAAAGTTACAGTGTAATATGAGCTTGATTAAAAGTGTTTATATGCACAGCATTTGCAGAACAATAACCACCAGTTTAAATTGAATTAAACAGATTAAGGCCATTACATCAATACGAATATTTTTCCAACTGTCTTAATTAATGTACATAAAATAATCAAACTGACGGTGACAGCAACTAACTGGCAATATCAGACAAACCTGTGAAATAGTAATAATCTATTTTGTTTGTTACTAAGTATAATTTTCTTGAAATCCTTCATTTGGAGAACACACATGTTTACAATGATATCATAAGATTAAAAGAGTTTGTTTATGCAAAATAATCAATCAGTAAAGAGCTTTCCTTTCTAATTACATTTCCTTCCCAAACTACATTATGCAGCTTTATAGTTGGTAAACTGTGTTCTTGATGCTGTTGCCCTTCTGCCAACCAAACTGTAACAGCAGTGTGTACCTTTCCACACAGTACACAGTGTACAAACTGCCAGAGATAAGAAAAACCTCCAGTGTACAAGTAACTTTGCTTAGTCAAGGTCATGTATTTAGCATATTTGCAATTTCCTGCACTTTTGGTTTACAATTATTTCTACAAAGTGCTGTCTGGCAGTGTTCTGCAAAACCCAGAGGAGAAGAACACAAATCAGCATACAATACACTTAAAACCACAAAGTGGTGATGAAGTTTGCAAAATAAATACTGCAAGCACAATTTCTTTGCGCGTCACCTCTGTAGCGTCACATTAACACATTTTATTAACACTCTAATATCACCATGTCAGAGACGATTGGCTATACGGCTGTTTTTAACATTACTGAACTGTGTGATTAACGTCAGTAAAATCTCTTAAGACAGTTTTATAAGAAAATACACATTTTAAAAGTCCCCTTCCAGAGGCTGTTTTTCCATTTCACTGCAGACATAGATATGACTTTTAGCAGATGAGGGACTCTGCAAGTGGTAACTTCACCATCAGTAAGAAACCCGACAAAACAGAAGTCCCACCTTCCCTTCGCTAAATTGTTGATTTCATGTAAATACCCTGAATAGATAATAGTCCAAATGCCCCCGTCAGTTACAATATCACGGCCTGATTGTGTAACTCCAATGAAGAAATTCCTTCAGAACAAAGTAACAGTTACTCTTCAGAGTTGACGGAACAAACCAGTAATCTTTGTCGCTTTGTGTCTGATGTATATTAGATTTTGCCACATAAAGTGCCTATCAGTTCTTGATAAATTGATACAGTGCTATAAATCAAGGCTGTGATAGCCTGTGTGTTTGTTTTGAATATAATTCCTGTCCTCTAGTGGTCAGCGGCTTTAAATTAAAGGATAAGTTCACCCAAAATTGAAAATTCAGTCGCAATCTTCTAATCAATGGAAGATCAGATGAAAGTCACAGATTAAATGTTATTTAAAAAAGCAGGCTCACATATAAACTCACTCACACATACATGCTGCATGAAGAGTAAATGAGGACTTTTATTGAAACATCAGAAAAAACAACTGATAACAACACATTACATAGCCCCATATAGATTGTATGGCGTAATCAATATCTCCACGAGCCCTGAGATCCCATATTGATCTGAAAATATGTAATTTACCACCTCAATACATACTTAAGCACATCCTCCCACTTAAGACAGGATGAGCGCTTTTAGGTTAACAGAGGCACACTTCTGTCTCTGTGGTCTATTTCTGGAGATCTGTCATCTCTCTCAGTTGACAACAAAAGGAGCCATTTTGATGACACAGTTTGTCATGTTTTGGAATTGAGGAGCCATGTGTTGTAAGAAAGAGGATCATTGGCAGTCTTTCTTTGGGTGGACAGAGAGCCTCTAACTATAAGGGGAGTAATTTGATAGATATTTCTAAAGATATCACACGAACCAATGGGAGCACTAAGAGCTTGTAATATGAATTAATCAAATAACAAAGAATGACAAGTAAACATTTTCTAAACTGTAGTTCAGGATTTTGTTAGTGGGAGACACATGAAATTATACATGATCATAGCACTCAAGTCATAAGTAAATAATTATACTGGTTAATATCCAATACACTCATGTGGTACTTGCATTCAAAGTGATTAAAAAAATGTATTAGATAGTGGTATGGTATACTGTAAATTAGCAGATTTTGAAGCAGAGTACAGTTTAAAATTATCCAGCAGGCTAACACTGACACAAGAAATGTTGAAATGAAACAACTAAAACTTGAAATCCACCATGAAAACTGCAACTGAACTGGAACTGAGAATCAAAAGCACTGAAACTTTGCTTCATCACTCAAGTAACAACTTTGTATTTTGTTCAGTTTGACACTGAAACAATCTCAGACACAGGAGCTCTCTAACCAAACACAGCTTTAAAGGCTCTGTACAGGTCAGTGTTTCTGTGGATGTACATTTCCTCTGAAGATGCCATATACGTTTTGTCGATAGTGTAGGCGTACTGAGTGCTAAGGTAATCCTGATTCAGTACTTCTCCTTCATATCTACCCAGACAGGCAGAGAGATGGACAGTGGCTCTATAATTTGAGAAAAACAGCACCAGTGACATGGTCAAAGTGACGATCATGAACGGGATGTTCTCTACAAAACTCATCCATCTTGGGAGGATGAATGGGATGACGACACGGTTAATCGCAGGTTCACCATGTTTACCTCGTAGGAACACAAAGTGATCCCATGCATGATCTTCTGATGCTTTGAGCGGGCTTAAATTGATATTTGGGATCAGCCACTCTTCAGCTGCATTCATGGAATTCCAGTAGAAGGGCAAATTGCTGGGCTGATGAAGGAAATCAGGGATCTGACAGTGTTCTTGTGTACAGAAGAAGCACCTGTTCTGAGGCTGTATCATTCCTGTAGCAATACCATACGCTACATCTGCATTGATATCACAGTTCCAGGGAGAATACAGGAGCACATCTTTGATGGAGGGCAGAGGCAGGAGACAGCGGGCTGGGATCCTGAACCCTGTAATTGCTCCGTGTGCCACAAAGGTGATGTCGATGTCCTTACGGTCCGTCTTGTGCTTTTCCTTATCGAGCTCTTGTTTCAGTAAATTAAACATGTCCACAAGTTCAAAGAAGGCGACAGACTCATAATTTTCTCTCAGCCATTCCTTGACCACTTCATCTTGAGACATTTTTATTACATAATCTATCAGTTTCCTTTTTTCCGCAGAGCTCCTGTCGCTGTTTTCAATGACGCACTTCACTTCTGCCAGCTCCTCAAACTTTTCTCTGGAGGAGGAATTACAAAAATGAGAAATCAGTCATTTTTTTGTCAACAAATTTAGAACAGTATCTTACATGGAGCTGTATGGGACTGTATCTAAATCTCTCTGAACTCCTCTGCAGTTTGAGAAATAGTTTTTCTTTATTTTGTTACTTATTAATATCCTCTTAAATTAATCACATTTTTAAGGGCTTTAATTTGATCAAACTCAAAACTCAATTCAAACATGGTAATTTACATATTTCATGGGTTTCCAACAGTGGGCCATATAGCTCAAAAGCCCACCCCATAATGCAGCCCCTGGGGCAACTTTCACGTACATCAATGAAATTAAGTACACAGGTGCATCACATGAAGGCCTTCAAAAAAGCCATGACCTCAACCCAACAGGAAGTCGGCCATTTTGAATTTTTGGCAATATACACGTTTTGCATTTTAAAGACTTTTAAGGATAATGCAGGAAGTCGTACCTCATTTCATTGAACAGCTCCCTCAGTGTCTTGCTGATCTTTCGAATGTTGTATGCGGTATCTCTCAGTGATTGGCTCGCTTCAGTCACATGGTTATTCTTAATCAGGTCTGTCCAGCTGTCAATCGCTTCATAAAGAGCAAACCCCATTCCAACAGCTCCTCCCACAACCTGATGAGAAAAATCAGTAGTTGTGATTGTCTTCAGTTAATTTACAGTAAAAATACACTTAATGATTTACACTTCATATACTTGAATCTAAAAAGTAATTAGTGAGTGTTCTCGAGTGCCACATAGCGCCCAACCCTCCTGCAGTGTCCAAAATACATGATAATTCAGAGCCGTGACAAAATGTCTATAAGAACCATTGAGCCTTTGTTAGTTTGTTTTGTATGCAAGTTAAATATGGATATTATGCATGCATGTATACTTAGGTTACATTGTGAATAGACCAAATGCATAAATAAAAAGCCTGCATATGGCTTCAAGGACATTTGTCAATGTGAATTGCTAAACCTAACTGCTAGACCAAGATGCTGCGTGATTAGGTGGGTACCAGAGTAGCAGCTCCTCAGTGGATTGTAGGTTATTTGTTTTTGTCCAATAAGGTCACTACAATCCATGTAATTTTTGTTATTAACTGTGTGATTATCAAAAAATACTTATGTCTGTATTTAGTGAATCTTACCATGGCTCCTCCTTTAAGGGCTGTTTTAAATCCAGTTGTGGCCACTTGTTTCATTAGTTGTTTGGCTCCTTCAGCAAACAAAATATCCCATTTCTTCCCACCATTTTTCAATGAGAAAAATGTTAAAATACTGACAACTGACATACTGACTTCAAGTGTGAGTCCAGCTGCAATTGCAGTGTTGGCGTTCTGGTTCATCATCTTGGCTCCCAGTGCTGGATTAGAGAAAAACTCTGCGCTGAAACCAATATTCTGGCCTAGTCCACTTTGTCTGGCCATGGCTCCCACAATTTCAGTCATGACATGTTGGTCCACCTCATCTGGGTCTGCAATGGGACTCCTCTCCTTTGCCTGTGCATTCAGTTGCTCATATGTTTTCTGGATTTTTTTTGCAATGTTGTTGCTGTTTTCTTCTATCTGTTGCACTTCTTTCAAGGTGTCACTGGATAAGAAGTGCTCAGTGATTTTGGTAGCCACAGATACAGTGACACCTACACCCGAACACACTCCTCCAGCTAATAAAAGTGGAGCAGCTGCTCCAGCGGTGAAGACAGTGGCCACACCGGCCCCAATCAGACTTGCTGCTCCAACCACAGATACTACGCTGCTAGCACATTCTACAGCATTGCATTTCTCCCTAAGTGACTCCAGCTCTCCGGCCAGTTTCCTCAGCTTCTCTGCACAGCGCTCCCTATCTTCAATCCAGGAGAACATCAACTCCAGCAGCTTGTCAGCAGCAGACATGATGAAGGCGCCTGTATCAAACTTATCCTACGAGAAACCCGGGAACTGGCGCTATCTGATAAAGTCTGAAAGACGAAAGTCAGAAGACAGATTAGAGAACCCCAGAGTAAACTCTATCTGTGGATAAAGACCATGTAACACAAGTAAAACATAACAGATACTGGTTTTCAAACTCTGAACTGGTAACACATCCTTTTCCTCTGTAGTCCATAGGACACAATGTCCATGATTTATATAAATAATCCCAGTGAGCGGCAGATGTCATTCAAATGATCCAGCTGGATAGAGCCCAAAATTAGTCAACTATTTGTAACTCACATTTGTTTTTGCCACCGCAGCTTGCAGGATGTTTGAATATCATGTAAGCAAAGTTAACAGTGGTAATAATTATAATTACTGCCTGAAGTGGCTGCTTTTCTATGTTTACTTTACTGGTTACTTTTTCTTTCAATATCACAGGGTTGTATCATGTCTTTTGTGAAGGACTGTAGAAGGACTGCAAATTAGCTATGGCTAGAAGTCCTATGTAGACTGCATTGGTTGCATTTTAATGAGATGTAACAATGCCTTCAAGTACTGTCCCTGTCAAATAAACTGATAAATAAGGTGTTAGTTTTAATTTCTCATACATGGTCTATGCTAAGCATCGCACCCAGACCAGCTGTACATTTTAACTCACTTCTTTCTGAAAGTGAGTTGACACATGCAGATTATTTTTAAGGCTAGTCTTTCTACTGTTCTTTAAGAAAAAAAAGAAAACCTTGTTACATATGATTGCCTTGTTATATTTCTCTTACGAAAAACAAAAAGATTATGTAGTGTATCCACATTAGAAATGTCAATATCATGACAACACTGATACAAAGGAATCATGTTATTTCCTAAATGTGGAATGCTAACCGTAACCCCCTTCTGGAACCAGCTGACAAAATGAGCAGTACACATCTGTGCATGTCCACAATGTTTGTAGAAACACCTAAAACAAATGAAGGATTTTAAAAGACTCCTCTTTGATCATTTATAATCAGATATGGAGACAGTAGGCCTCTGACTGACCACTGACTCTGACAGTGTTTACCAGCTGGATCAGTGTTCAGTCATACTCTGAGTATGGCTACAGATAACAGCTCTGTATTTAGCCATTGGCAAGGTTAACAATTTTCACGCACAGACACACAGAGACAAAGACACACATGGCTATTCGTCTTTATGGCTGGAAATATAAAACCATAAACCAATAACACACAACATCCTGCAGTGTTAGTGTAATAAGAAGAGAAACTGGCCTGACATGCCCTTTTTTCCAACTTGAAACTGAAGGCAAATAAAAATTATTTTGCTGCCTCAACAAACACTGATACAACTTTTTTTTTTTTTTTTTTTAAAAAGGGCTCTTTGCACATCCTGAACCATCACAAACCCTCAGACAGTAAAGTTCTTACCTCAGCTCAGCCAGATGTGTCCAGACTGAACTCAAATATGGTTTGAGCCAGTTGAAGCCTCTTTCTCTCCTACTCAAACTGAAAGTGAAACTTAAAAAAGATCAACAACAACAGACTGATGACATCCACTGCAGCGGAACTGCAGAACCCACGTGACTCATCCAATATTTATAACAGGACACATCCTGATACCTAAAAAATGCATTGTTTCATTGTTTCAGGTCCGACTTACTTTAATTTCTGATGTGAGAAACATTCACGCATATTTTATCTCTGAAGCTATGGAGAGTTTGGAATTCCTTAGCTGCTTTACAGATAAACCACAAATGCTCCTCAGACCCCAGTCTGTTCACTGATTCATTAAGTTTCACATTATTGACAACAAATAACTTGAGTTTATGACATGACCATGTCAGGATTACACAGTGAAATATGCCGGGCTAATTTACCGAGGATTCTGATTTTTTTTTTTCCATTTCATGTCCTTTTCTGAAAAATTAAACAGGCTACATGAGTACTGCCCATCAGTTAGCAGCTGTGGCTAAAGCTAGCTGGCCAGATCCTTAACTGTTAACATAGTTTCAGCTAAACAAGTTATAACGTTTCTGATGGCTAGGTGGCTTTAACTTAGCTACACAAGTCATACTTTGGGTCAGCTCAGTTTATATTGATAAAATAAAAACTTTATACATTTATACAACTTAGTTCTGTCAACAAGTAACGTTAGCTAACGTTAGCTAATAAATGCTTTTCCCAGTGCTGGTAATAATGAATGCCGTCCTCACAATGGCTGATTGAATTCCTTCAATAGCTAACAAGGTGGGTGATATTCTGTGAAAGACACTCCTCAACTTGTATATAAAACTAGCTCTTCAGCGGTGTAACGTTAAATTAAAATACTCAGGGGGAAAAATCCGGACAATGGGGGGATGTCTTCAAAATATAAGCACAAAACATATCACCATGAAGGCCGTAAAGATACGAAAGTATCTTGTTGTATTGGAAAATGTGCCTTCAACTTACTTAAGCCTTGTTGGTCTTAATGTTATTGCGATTTTACTTGCGAGTTTTTTTTTTATGCTATAATTTTAAACTAGTCTCTTGCTGTTTCACTCAATGTAACACCGAAACAAGTCGTAGATTCTGTAGTAATATGCGTCTTTACCGGATAAAGTCATCTGAGGGTGGATGATGATGATGACGATGATGATGATGAAGATGGGGGAGATGATTGGACACACCTGTGTGCACCGCAGCACGTGCGTAGTTCTGTTGCCCTCGAGCTCTTAGTAGAGGGTCTCCTAGTTTTGACAGTTTTCATTGTTTATAATGGGAAAACCAATGCTGAAGTCAGCTTCCCTTCCTTACGTTCACACGGTCATTTTACTGCTGCTGGTCACCGACAGCTGCCCGCTGGTTGGAACCTCCATGGCCGCCTCCAGCGCGCTGCGCAGCCTGGATGACTTCACCTACCCGTACGACAGCATCCTCTTCCCGCTGCTCAGAGCCCTGTCAGAGCACGGAGGGTCCAGGTGGAACCCGGGCCTGAAGAGAAACATGAAACCCGAGCACAGGTACATGAAATATCTGACGGAAATTTACAAGAAGTCCTCCAGAGTGCAGAGGAGTTTGGACGGGGATAATATCTACAACACAGTCCGCCTGATCAAGCCTCAAGACGAATGTGTTGCACCAGGTAATAAAGGTGAGTGACCTGAGCAGCCAGCTGACCCTAACCCTAACCCTACACTCCCAGTGGAATGAATACACACAATATCCATAGCAAGCTACTTGTAAAATTAACAGAATATGACACTCAAATGTAAAATGTAAGGTCATGGGGTGTAAAAACCAATACTCTAGTGTTTCAGCATGTGGTTAAACAGTCAAAAACTAAAAAATGTTAAGCTTTGTGGGACAAAAAAATAAAAAAACTGCACCATTTAAGAACAATATATACTAAAGAGGGCCGTGCATTGTTTGTCATCCATAGGGGCCCAGTATGAAGATCCAATTTGTTAGTTTACAATGTGCACATGTGGTGCAAATAATGTTACTTTTGGTCAAATTTCCACAAACCTGACCTGAAGCATGGAAAACCTTGGGCACGGTTAATCCAGCATAGGAGATGTGATGGTCCTCCGGGTGTGTAAGAAGCTACATTGTGTAGACTGTTATTATACTGAAAGGTGCAATATGTAGGAATTTGTGTTTAAAAAATTAAAGAATTCAAAACATTATCAACAGAATGTGAAGAAAAAACAGTTTATATGTTTTGTCAAAGACAGAATTGTCCTGCAGAGACACTTGTTGAAGTTAGCATGCTTACCAGCTAGATACAGCAGAACCTCACTAAACAGTACCAACAGTCCCCCAGTCCTTCAAGGTCCCAGTCAGCCATTAGGGCCACTCGCTAGCTGCACAATTTACAGAGCTGACTAGCTAACAGCTATAGTTAAGAAACATCTATGTTTGGAGATCATTAGTGGGGTCTTAATGACATTAGTGTGTCATATATTGATTAGGTGCCCAACTTCATTTCATTATGTGCCTCAAAGGACATCAAAGCATTCAGGCAACAAGCTAGACCATAAACATTACAGTGACTTTTTAAGGACAATATTTCTAGCCCTATGGCCTGAAATATAGTTCTCTATCGTGGCTTTGATATGTAACATTTCATTACCACGTGGAAATTGGACAAAATATATGACTAAAATGAACAAATCTATTTAAGTTAAATAGTTTTGTATCAGTGCATTTCAGAAATGAGCTGTCATTTTATATAAATATCCAAATGATGTCAAAAACTACAAAAGATATTTATAATAAAAAATAGTGACAAAAATGTAATGTTAAGTTTGATTGCAATATTGACACACAGGATGGGTACATTTGGTATTGAATAATTGGCTTTATACTTTACAAGTATTATTCCTTAGAGGAGGGATTCGATAAGAATTGGCATTTTCACCTCTGTTGTCTAAGTAAAATGATGCACTTCAACAGGCATCTGTGCAAGATGGACATGTTTATTCTAGCTTATTAATGTTTTGAAATGTTGCTCTTTTTTAATGGAAAAAAATGTGACAGTGCCTTTAATGTTTTCTCATATTCTCCTTCAGAGAGTTTCACGCAGGATCTTTCTTACAGCCTTGATCAAGTAAAAAGAAAAGAACAGCTTCTAAAGTCGGCTCTGCTGTACAACTTCGACCAGGCAGCACCTGTCGACTCTGTGTGCTACCTGAGTATCAAGGAGCAGGAGCACTCAAATCAGTGTCAACTGTGTCCTGCAATCCAGTATGCTCTGAACTTCACAGCCACCACAGACCAGAAGAGCAGAAGGAACTGGGTGGAGGTCGACGTCACCTCGTTTCTTCGGCCTCTCTTGAAGTTTCAGAAGAAGAACATAAACCTGCTCATCAATGTCACCTGCCCGGATGAACAAAGAGCCGGGCATGACGGGGGTAAAGGCTCCCTGAAGTTCATCCTGAGGTCCCCTCCTCTGCTTCTGTATCTCAGTGACACCGGTAAAATGGCCCACCAGAGGTTACTGGACAACGGGTCAAAAGCAGGCCAAAAGCCAGCCAGTGCAGCCAACACATTTCATGAGCAAAATGTTTTCAAAGCAGAGAAGAGGATTGGGCTGAAGAGGCGATGGAAGAGGGAATCTTCAAAGAGCAAACGAGGTGATAAAAGTCTGGATATCCACCTGCCGGAGCTGCTTCCCAGCTCTGAATTCCCAACGAGTGACTGTGCCCTGTATGATTTCAGAGTGCGATTTAGCCAGCTCAAACTGGATCACTGGATTGTTTTTCCACCGAAGTACAACCCCAGGTACTGCAGAGGCCCGTGCCCGAGGACCATGGGCTTCATCTACGGTTCACCTGTCCACACCATGGTGCAGAACATCATCTATGAGAAGCTCGACTCCTCTGTGCCCCGGCCCTCGTGCATCCCCTCCCATTACAGCCCCCTGAGTGTCATGATCTTTGAAGAGGATGGCTCGTATGTGTACAAAGAGTTTGAAAACATGGTCGCCACCAGGTGCACATGTCGCTAGGTGGACTCTATCCATATATGAGATACTGTGACCAGGCTCAGTGATTCCAAGTATTTAAAAAAACATTGTGCATGAAAGAAGTTTGATCTGGAGCAGGTGTGTTTACTTGAAGTATTTTTATCCTAATGAAAATGTGGAAAGGTGACATGTATTTACTTTTATTTGAGGGGCGACAAGAAAGGGTGCCAGTGCATCCTGTTCTTCAACTTACTGTAAGCAACATAGTATTGAGTCCGACACACTTGAGGAAGAAATTTAGTAGGATTTTTTTAGTTATTTTCTGTTAACTTATTTTGGGTGTGTTGTCTGTCATTATTATTTAATTTAACATAGTTGCCAAGTTTTAAGTAGCCCTGTTCTGGAGAAAAGATGAAAACGCAGTCACAAGCACTTATCAAACCTTTTTACATATCGTTTTATTACTGGGAATTAGAGACAGCTCTCTATGTGGCAGCAGTCTTCATAATGTCCAGAATGAAAGTTGTCAAGGTTTCAGTGTGTATTTATTACTTCTGGTCACTGAGTGACTGTATCCGTATGAAAATGACTGCATACTTAATGAATTTGTACTGGTTGAATGTGACTAAATGCATCTCATGTCTATTTATGCAAATTGAATGAATTCACTGCGTGCCTGTGCTCAGCTTACGGATATTGAAAATATGTACATATTATCGAAGAAGTTCGAAAATAAAAAAAAAAAGTAACGTGCAAAAATATTGTCTGGCTGAAAAATATCACGAAAATCTCTCAGACTTTGAGTAAGACTTTGTGTGACCCCATCAGAAAAGGGGGAGTGGTTAATGATTTTCTAGAGTGTCACTGTGTGGATTTTGGTTTTTCTTCCTGGGGGCTTGAGGGTCAAGTGAAAGCCTGTTTTCATGGTCATGACCATTATGAGGAAAAGTACCCGGGTCCCCTGCACATTACTGTAAGTTGTACAGATCCAGCATCATTCAGCACTAACAAATTCTCTTTTAGGCATGAGACGATATGAAATTGTAATTTCAGGATTACTGTGAAACATAATTGCAAATCAGAACATTAGCCCTAATATTCATCAAAATATTCTTAAAACTTTCAGATAAAAAATACAGTTGTACTTAGGCTACTACAAATAAATGGTCTTCTTATCTTCCTGTTGTTTTTTTTAGTTAAGACTCCGTAGTGTTTACACACATCTGATCTACCTTTATGGGGGAAACTATGTGCAATTCATGCTTTCAGCCATGTTCACAGGCTTAAGCAGTTCAAAATGAATCATCATCATTCATGTGTATATATTCACAATGATCTCAGTTGGTGGTTATTCTAATAATGACAGAACCTACTGTCTGTGCTACAGTAAAATCGTTTATGGTCTAATCTTTATTCTTCCCAATAATGAGCAGATGGGGGTTTAAATCTACAACTGTAAACCACAGCATGCCAAAATGAAATTACCCTCTTAGGAAGAATGAGTCCAAAACTCATTTACCTACAACCAGAAATGACAAAGAAAAGCAGCAAATCCTTACATTCAAGAGGCTGAAGCCAGCATATATTGACCTTTTCGTTTTGATAATGAAACTGATTCATTATGAAGCTAGTTGGTAAAAATCATTTTCATTGTTGGTAGACTAAATGGTTAATTGAATACTCCTTATCATCTAAGCTGTAATTCCTTAATTTCTTTCTCTTTACTGCATTTCCACATTAAGCACATTTCTTACGTGTCTAAGAATATCTGAAGATCTGTGATTACATTCTTGGTGGACTGAGATTTAGAGGGCGGGGACATTCCTTCTCCGTCCTTAGATAGATCAAACTCCTGTCCGGCAGGCGGCGGTACTGCCCTCAGTGTGAGCAGCCAACCGGAGTGACGCGAGAATCAAAAGGAAGGACACCGGATCTTTATTAGGAAACGCTTTTGCGCAGCAGCAGGGTAAGCCTCAAAGTCACACTCATAGCGCTGTAGTTTTACTTTACTCAGCTTTTATCATCTAGTTGTGTAAGATATATCTACTTTGATAACATTTAAGTGGTTTAGTGTTTCGTTTAAATGACCACGATAACGCTAGAGTCACGATAATGTTTCAAGGACTGTGTATATCTTAGCAGCTAGCATACTGGAGCTAGCTGACGATGCTAATGTTTAGCTCTGACGGCTAACCAGTCCGGCTAGTCCTGTGCTCTGGCGTCGGCTCGGGGTTGTAGCTTTGTGGTTTCGCAATCACGTATCTAGATAATCTGTCCTTTTGACATTCAATTTATTGATGAGAGTTTTTCTAATCAATAACTGTAACCGTCTCATGTTATATAAGAAACATCGTTTTAAAAGGGAACCATTTTAGACGGTTTCAGCTGACCTCAGCGTACTTTACCTAGAACACGTACAAAATATCATTACGTAATAATCAAACATGCAAAGGCAAATGTAGCTGTTAATATTAAAAGATTGTTGTTGAAACTCATTGTTAAAGTCACTGGAAGCCATGCCATCTTATGTTATGTCGAACTGACTAGCACAGGTGCTTGTCAGTTCTACATGTAAACAGACCTTACAAACAGAAAAAAAACTTCCCCTAAAATTGTTCAGTGTCAGATTATTTCATTTGGAAATATGATTTATTAAAAAGCCAACCCAGATTAAAAATAGTTTTTTCCTTTCTACCAAGATGCTCAAAGCATACTGTTTCCAACTGTTCCTTTTGGATTCTTTGTATTAAGTTCCAACCCTATATCCCTCAATGCTTGTTCATTTACTTTTTAAACTTAATGTCATTTCAGGTCAGCTCTCAAGCCATCATGGGTCGCCACTTCGGAGACTTGGCCAAGGTCAGACATATTATCACCTACAGTCTGTCCCCGTTTGAGCAGAGGGCTTTCCCCAACTACTTCTCCAAGGGAATCCCAAATGTGTGGAGACGTTTCACAGCCTCCTTCTTCAAAGTTGCCCCACGTGAGTTTTTTTGCATTGTTATATCATGTGTCAGTTGTTTACATATAAATCCATTAAAATAATGATTTATTTTTAAAAATCTAAATTATCATTGATAATCAGTGGTTACAATTTTTTGATCTGGCACAGTATCAATAGGCCAATACTGAAGGTTTCAACCTGTGAGCAATTTTTTTTTTTTTTGGGAACTTAGGTTCTGCTTGTTTTGTTTTTAAGTCACACTAGATCCTCACCGAGTTTCTAGGTTCATCACCTGGGTGTTGAGTTGTGCTAGTGTCCAGACATATAATAGGCCTGTAGCCTGCTTTGGCCCCAGCCTCTGTTGTGGTTCAAATGTAAAGTCACAGGCACAACAAGACATAAAGTGTCAAATGACAAGTGGACATACCAGGAGAGCGATGTCCCCTTTCCTTACTGCTATTCAAAAACAAACGTCTAATGCTATGGACTGACTTTAAATTTGATGGGGAAATGGTAACTTTAAGGTTATGCTGCTAAGCAGATACTGCTTACCCACTCACATAAATGGGCAGATGTTGTAAAAAATAAATTCTCACCATTTGCTCACATTGACATTATTTGTGCCTTATTTTATTTATGTATATATTTTTTTCTCAGTAAATGTTTGAGTTAAATCTTTAGAAAGTGGTTAACACTACTTTTGCAGGATCTCATTAGGGTTGATATAAAAATAACTATTGATTTCAAGATTTTTACTTAGAGACTTTATTGCTATATTATCTTTTATGATGATGGCTCTGCTGATAATTTGTTATATGATACTGTTTTTGCAGCAATGACTTTAATGTACCTGGTATACACCTGGGGCAACAGTGTCCACAAGCAGGGCAAGAGGAAGAATCCTGCTGACTTCAAGAATGGCGAATAAACCACCTGCCATGTTCCTGAAAGCTGCCCTCTATAATTAATTACAAGTCTGTGTTTCACCAATAAAGACGAGATATTTATGTGAAAAACAGTATTGATTGTTTTGATTCTGACTTGTTCTTGTGGTTGAATTAATGCAAATCAGTGTTCATTTCACTCAGGTGTGAGGCCAGTGCTCGTGTTGTACAAAGTTATAAAATGCAAGGCTGAAGTTATCCTCTGATTAACAGAAATGTAATCTCACACAGTTTTAATAAGCAAAAGTGTCCCCGATTATTATTCCCAACATCTCCAATGTGATTTGCTATGTTTACCTATTTTAAAATGAATATTGTTGGTTTGGTCTGTGGCCTCAAAAGAACAAGAAGACAAGATGATACCAGCTTCAAGGATTGAGGGTCGAGATTGATGGGCATTTTTCACAATTACTGACATGTTAATGATGAAAGATAATGATCAAAGATTAAAAGATCAGATCACATTAGTTGTGAGTATCTGCACTTGGCAGCAGCAGTAAGAAGTGGTTGGCAGTTTAATGTTAAAGCAGGCTAACGGAAGATGGGAAGCCACAGCACCAGCAGGAAACCCACAGACAGATCTAGATCATTATAGCAGATTTGTTCTACTAATATGGGTGAGAAATACAAATTGAAGCCTTGTGTGTTCATTTGAGGCCCAAACCTGCTGCTGCAGTGTCTTTCCTCGTCTCTGGGCGGCGCGCGATAACGGCGCGCGGTGCTCTGCAGTCGGACGCGATTGGTCGCTGGGGCAGACAGAAGATTCCGGAACGCTGTCACGCATCAACCGGCGTACCGCATGCTGCTACCTAGCTTCATGGAACAAGAACAAGGGTGTATCACCGTCCGTTGACTGAAATCCACTGTAGCTGCCGCTGTCACTTTTAGCACTGAGCTGTATTTCTGTTCTTCCTTGTAATTACCGCACTCTAAACTGTTCGGTTAGCTAGCCAGCAAAGATGTCAGTTGTCGGGTTTGACGTCGGGTACCTGAACTGCTATGTAGCGGTAGCCAGAGCCGGAGGGATTGAAACTGTCGCTAATGAATATAGCGATCGATGTACACCGTAAGTAAAGCAAGGCACATTTTTACGTATGCTTTGAGTTGTGTTATCACCAGTGATAGCAGACACAGACTGCAAATTAACTCACTTTTCTTTCATCACGATTTTGAGTGAAGCTAAGCTAGGTTAGCGCACTAACGGATTTCACAACAGGAAACAGCATGTGATTGCTAAAGCTAACGCTAGCTGAAACAAAACCATTGTAAGTTCAAAGGAATCCTTGTACCACCACACACGATGAAATACATCCTCGGTTGTATGACTACTCTAATATCGTCGAGTTAATCTGTAGAATGCTAGTTGACCTTCGCTAAACATAACGGATTTATTTTTCTTTCCTTTTCTTTTCTTTCTTTCTTTTTTTTTTTTTTTACCGCAGGCGTTAGTGAGCGCATGATTGTAGGAGGCCAGATTTTAGCTGTCAAATCGACCTGATCGATCCCTTGTGCTTCATTTTCAGACCCATAGCTCATATTAACGAACGTGGAAAACCCGATTATAGAATATTGACGTAGAAACACGAACATCTATCACGACGTGAAATCGTCATCCTCTAAACCAAATACCATTTTTATTGCTGCCATTAATCGACCCCACATGAAGCCGCATCGTCTCCCAAATTGTTGCAGGGGAGTTAACTGAATCGTGTTTTCTGTTTTTAGAGCATGTGTTTCTTTCGGACCCCGGAATCGATCGATCGGTGCTGCTGCAAAAAGCCAGGTAGGTTTTTTGTGACGGAGGAGGGGACAGGTGTTTGCATAGTGCACTGTGTATGAGCCTGCCCAGTGGTAGTCATGGGTGCAACACACGTCACACTCATTAAACCCATTTTCAGGTGCACATGGATTTTGAATAGAGGTTTTACAATGATGTTTTCCACAGGTCGTCACAAACTGCAAGAACACAGTCCAGGGGTTCAAGAGGTTTCATGGCAGGGCCTTTTCAGATCCCTTTGTGCACCGCCTGAAAAACAGCTTGGTGTACGACATTGCACAGATGCCAACAGGAACCACTGGCATCAAGGTAGGGGAATCTGTTGGTTGTATTATGTATAGTCTAGATGCACTGGTTATACTGGTTTATATATCTTTTATCTTTTATGTATGTAAATGCTGCTGCTACGCCAAAATTTCCCAGCTTGGGATTAATAAAGTATATCTATCTATCTATCTATCTATCTATCTATCTATCTATCTATCTATCTATACCTAACAGTTACTTACAAGAGACTTATAGTGACTTTCAATTATTGTTATCTTTCTGCCTGCCAGTCCAGATAATTAAAAATCTCCAATCTCCACACACAAAAATTAGTTGGACAAGAGAGACATTCCATTAGACGTTATGTCAGAGCAAGGAGCCTTTATTTAGTTTGACATATGTGTGTGTGGTTAAACACGCTGGTTAACTGGTTTTACTTCATGGTGACTCATCAGGTCAGACATAATAAAAAGAGACACCTGCTGATCAAAGGAGACGGTACAGCAGGAGGTAAATGTCATTCTGTCATACCAGCAGACGCAAAGAAAACTTGTATGTACATCAGATTATAATACCGTGGACAGAGTATTTCAGAGAATGATACAGTCACATACTTGGAAACAAGAGATATTGTTCATTAAAATCATTCATATTCTCTGTCTTGTTTGTTGTGTACTACCATTCTGGTGGCTGAGTTGTATTCCAAAGCTAGTCTTAAGGCTCAACAAGCACTAAGAGCAGATGAATAGCACTTTATTGCTCAGCACACATGCGTGTCTTGAAGTTGTGAAATCTGTCTGTGTCATCACAAACTGAACTGGGATAAAGATCAGAATGGTGGAAGGATAATGTACACTGGGACCTGACAGTATGATAAGACAAACTGCATGTTTGGCAGTGTGATTTATTGTTAATAATAAAGTAGTATTTTTGCATTTGGCAAGAGACCGTGCGAGACAATAATGTTTTATCGGTCCATTATCATGCAGTAACCTTTTTGTACAGAGCACTTAGTATAAGCTTATACAGATAAAATGTAATATTTCTCTCTTGTCTGACAATTTCCCTGTCGCTAAAGGTAATGTACATGGAGGAGGAGAAGGTGTTCAGCATTGAACAGGTCACCGCCATGCTGCTGACCAAGCTGAAGGAGACAGCAGAGACTGCCCTTAAGAAGCCTGTGGCGGACTGTGTCGTGTCTGTAAGTATCAATATTACTGTACTTGTTGATGCTGTCTTTACAGAGGGGCAAAATATTTAGTCTTTTGACCATGAAAAAGCCCAGTGCTCTACCCACACAGGTCGCTTCTTTTGACTGTTATCACCTGTTATAAGTAACAATTAGGGGTGGGACTGTTTTTGGTCAAAATTAATCATGAATCAAATTAATCATGATCATGGTTCACAATCTAAATTGTGATCTTTTAACTCAATTCTGAAATGAATTGTGGACTATGGTGGGACTGAAAACATTGCAAGGCTCCAGACTAACTGTTTCCACCAGCAGCACTGGTTCTCCTCACTGACCATTTTCAAGCATAGCTTAAATCTTTATGCACTGCGATACATTTGTATTTTTTCCATCTTAACTGTATTACCGATGGTAGCACATGATTTAAAAAATGTTCTGGTTCTGTTTTTTTATTATAAAAAATAGAAAAAGAAAATTGATATAGTGCTTAAAAAATCATTTTACATGACTTTCTAAACACCAGATATTTTAAAAACCATGTATTTATACAAAAAGTGTAAAATGTTTTTTTTGATAGTATTAAAACTATGTTTTCCCCATTCTTACTGGCATATAGACTCAGAAGAGGTTTTACATGATTTATTCATCAGTTTATTATCATGTGTACGAATCCATTATTAGGTCATTTTAAAGGACATCCCAATGAATCCAACAAACAGAAATCTGGGTTAAACAAACTGCTGGAGAGAGGGTTCCTAATACAGCTGCTATTATTACTGCTGTGTACTATAACACTCGTGGGCACTTTGCAATAGGATATGGGATTTCTAAAAGCTCTCGACTATGAAATAGATCTGACAACGACAGAGATTGTTCTAAAATATAGATGTTTGGCAGAGTAGACTGTTCGTTTGATTTATTTATTGCTTCTGCAACCTCATTGACACATAACCAGCAGAATCGTCACTGCTGGTGTTTGACCATGATATCTGGTGATGATTTTAAAAATCAAAATCACGTGGACATATTTGCAAGTGCGCAGGTGCGTCTAGTTATAAAATGCAGTCACACTGTCTCCTTAAATGGTCACAGTCTGGAGCCCTGTCCTCATTCACTGTGCCACTAACTTGTGTTGCATTATTTACAGTGAAAGCCACATGAAATGATTTGTCCAGTTAGCATAGCTATCTAGTTGGTCACATCCCTCTCCTGGTCTGTTCATGTAGCATGAAAAATGCTAGTCAATGAGGTTATGTGAAGTTGGGAAACAGAAGTTGGAGGACAATAAATACTGCAATGTCATGATTGACCTGAAAGGGAGATTCTAGAGGCCTACAAAATTTATCTTCATGTAAAATTGTCTGATCGTTAATCCAGAGTTTGGTGACATCACATTATTGCCAGTATAACTTCAGCCTGACAAGAGGTCTAATTAAGCAGGTTAAAAAAAGAAACTGTGTAACTGTTTAGGTAAAAAAATGAATCTATTTGAAATGCTCTTCTTTACCAGGTTCCCTGCTACTACACTGATGCTGAGAGGAGATCAGTGGTTGATGCTGCTCAGATCGCTGGTCTGAACTGCCTGAGGCTCATGAATGAGACAACTGCAGGTCTGTACTGGGTGTTTTTGGGCAGGGCTCGGGCAAGGTGGTGCATGTTTGATTGTTGTTCTGAATGTGGCTGGTGCTCAGACCTAACCTAACTTGTAAAAAAAAAAAAAAAAAGACTTTGACATTGATTCCAGCAGTTGCTTACTTCATAAATAATTTAACAATTATCCTTACAGTTGCATTGGCGTATGGGATCTATAAACAAGATCTCCCTGCTCCCGAGGAGAAGGCCAGGAATGTGGTCTTTGTCGACCTGGGCCATTCCGGATACCAGACGTCAGTGTGTGCCTTCAATAAGGGCAAACTCAAGGTGTGTAGAGGTTTACCATCACAACAGTGTGTGAGAGGCTATGTTTCATTCCTTCAACTCTCGCTGAGCCTGTTCTCCATGTCTCTCAGATACTCTCCACGGCCTGTGACCCAGAGTTGGGAGGAAAGGACTTTGACGAAGAACTGGTGAAGTATTTCTGTGAGGAATTTGGCAAGAAGTACAAGCTGGATGTCAAGTCAAAGCCCAGGGCTCTGGTCAGGCTCTACCAGGAGTGTGAAAAGCTGAAAAAACTGATGAGCGCCAACTCCTCTGACCTGCCGCTTAACATCGAGTGCTTCATGAATGACATTGACGTCACTGGCAAAATGAACCGGTAAATAACCAACATGCCATTTGTATCTCTTAGTATCCATGCTTCATATCTACATTTTTTTGGTTTAAAGAGCCATTTTTAAGCTCAAGTAATGTTTACCTTTTCTCTTGCACAAGGGCTCACTTTGAGGAGATGTGCGTTGATGTTTTGGCCCGAGTTGAGGCTCCGCTGCAGAGTCTCCTGGAGCAGACCAGTGAGTTTACTTCACCTTCCTTACCTGTCCTCTGTTAAAAAAAGTAATGTATGCAAGTTTACTATTATTTTGTGTGATAATAAAACCTTTTTTTGTTCCGTAAGAACTGAAGAAGGAAGACATCTATGCAGTAGAGATAGTGGGGGGTGCTTCCAGGATCCCAGCTGTCAAAGAGAGAATCAGCAAATTCTTCGGGAAGGAGCTGAGCACCACACTGAATGCTGACGAAGCTGTGGCCAGAGGATGTGCCCTGCAGGTTTGTCAGATTTTGGTTTTCCACCCTCCTGTTGCTCGCTAGAAAATCGTCACATCAGCTCTTGAGTCTGCATCTTTTGAAAGTGAGAGGGGTGTTTTTTTTGTCTTCAGGTTTAAAATGTTTATTATGACTATTAATGAGCCCCCTCGCTGGTTCTCTCCACAGTGTGCGATACTGTCACCTGCCTTCAAAGTGCGTGAATTCTCCATCACAGACGTTTCTCCCTACCCCATCTCCTTAAAGTGGCATTCTGCTGCAGAGGAAGGTCTCAGGTAAAAAAAATAAATAAATAAATTAAAAAAATATATATTATATATATATATATATATATATATATATATATATATATATATATATATATATATATATATATATATATATATATATATATATATATATATATATATATATATATATATATATATATTTTTGAATCCCAACTGTCTGTGGTCTCAGTTATTGAATGTAATACTAATTGTGACACACTCACTCACTTGTTGCAGTGATTGCGAGGTGTTTCCCAGAAACCACGCAGCACCTTTCTCCAAAGTGCTGACCTTCTATCGGAAAGAGCCTTTCTCTTTGGAGGCCTACTACAGTTGCCCTAATGATCTGCCCTACCCCGATCCCACAATTGGTAAGAAACAAAAGCTTCCTAAGTGATCTCTGACCACGAGAGGAGAGGAGAAGGAGGAGTAGTTAATGTGTTCACACCCAACAGATACACAGGCAGATTAACATCCTGTCAGACTTCTGTCTACTTTACAATACAAGTATGTGCTGGTTTGGTGCACAAACTCTTGAGACAAACATGATCAAATCGATAAGCAAATAAAATGACTGAACTGACTTGCTCAGACTAATGACATTACCTGAGGCCTTAAAGCTGTTTTGCCTACTTACCTGTTGTAATTGATCTTTCTTTCTTTTCCTCCTTACAGGTCAGTTCATGATCCAGAAGGTTGTCCCACAGGCCTCTGGGGAGAGCTCCAAGGTGAAAGTCAAGGTGCGAGTGAACATCCACGGTATCTTCAGCGTGTCCAGCGCCTCCCTGGTTGAAGTGCAGAAGTCTGATGAGACAGAGGAACCCATGGAGACGGAACAGGCTAATGAGAAAGATGGAGAGGTACTTCAGCCAAACAAGTGTTTTTTTTTCTTCCCCCCCATACAAAGTCTCCCTTTACACAGAGAATCAGATCCATATGTGTACTACCAGTTCTACATCTGTTTTTAGACACCCCCAAGAAATCTTGTCTGTTTTTATTACTTCTCTGCAGTCCAAGATGCAGACCGATCAGGATGAGCAGCAGGGTCAGGGAGACGGTAACAAAGAAACGGAAGACAAGAAAAGTGAAAATGAGGAGATGGAGGTAAGATGCTCAATTTCTGTGTAAAACAACTATAGAGTTACCAGTTTATGAGATTGTCTTTGCAAGGAAATACAAATGAGTATATTAGCCCAGAATAAAGCCCATCTTTGAAAGCCTTGTTTTGTTTTTCATCCTTGCGTATGTAATACACTTTAGAAATTTGAAACATGATGGGGCCTTTTTAAAAGTAGAATAGAACCAGCTCTAACATGGAGTAAACAAAGCTAAACTTTAGATGTTTCACAACCTGTTTGACGCAGAGCTAAAGACCTGGATTTTAAGGTAGGGTAATCGATTCTGGAGAAAAACAGTCAATTTGTTTGGTCTCGTTTCCATGTTGTTAAATACTGATGATCTAATAAGATATGGTCATTGCATGTCTTGATTCATTTTGAGTGATATTTTGAATCTCAGTGCCTGTTCTCTTTCTTTAGACTACCACAGAGGAGGGCAAAGGAGAGAAGAAGTCCGACCAACCCCCACAAGCCAAAAAGCCCAAAGTCAAAACAAAAGTGCTCGAGCTTCCAATTGAAAACAGTCCACAGTGGCAGCTAGCAGATGACATGCTCAACCTTTTTGTAGAAAATGAGGTAACTAAACATCCAGCCATCGCATAACTAAATCCACCCACCAGCCTGCCATCTTTAATTACTTGATCTATTTTGAAGTGTTTAGCGGTAACCGTTGCTGTTTGGGTTCGCTTCAGGGTAAGATGATCATGCAGGACAAGCTGGAGAAGGAGAGGAACGACGCCAAGAATTACGTAGAAGAGTACGTGTACGACATGAGGGACAAACTACATGGGATGCTGGAGAAGTTTGTCAGTGAATCTGTGAGTACCACGGCCACCTCTGACAGAAATGGGTCCAGAGTTAGGATGTTATAATCACTGTACAACACATTTGGCTCTCCTTTTTAATATTTGTGAAAATATTTTTTATACTTTCAGGACCGAGATGCTTTGTCATTAAAGCTGGAGGATACTGAAAACTGGCTGTATGAGGACGGAGAGGACCAATCCAAACAGGTGTACATTGACAAACTGGCAGAGTTAAAGGTAATTATTGCTGTAGAGATTATTTCTTTCCTCCATGGACTGGTAGACATCATGATTTCTTTAATGACATGCATACTGTGTTGGCTACAGAAACTTGGGCAGCCCATCCAGGAGAGGTATACAGAGGCTGAAGAGAGACCTAAAGCTTTTGAGGAAATGGGAAAACAAATCCAGCAGTACATGAAATTTGTTGAGGCATACAAAATGAAGGTAAAACGTGAGGCTTAAAGTAAAAGATTCCCGAAGTAATAATGACTGTGGAAATTAGTAACGCCATTTTTGTTATCTATATTTGATTTCCAGGAGGAGCAGTATGACCATTTAGATGAGGCAGATGTCAACAAAGTGGACAAAGTGGCCAGTGAGGCAATGATGTGGATGAACAGCGCCATGAACCAGCAAAGCAAACAGAGCTTGTCGGTGGACCCCTCTGTCAAAGTAAAAGACATTCAAGCAAAGACGAGGGTAAGCATCCTTTGTGTGTATAATAATACCAGAGCAGTTAGAAAAACATTGAATCACATAATTAAACTATAATCAGAAGTAAATCCCCTCCCACAACAAAATCGTGAGTAAATGTCAGACTACACTTGAACCCAAGGTGAACTGCACCCACACTGATACTGTACGGAAAACACATCCAGCGCAGGTCAGATTAACATTTACATTTAGGGCATTTAGCAGACACTTTTGTCCAAAGTGACTTAAAGTAAGTACATTTGTCAGAAGAGAGAAACCACGATGTGACAAACCAGATGTGCTACTTAGGCTACCAAGTCCACAGCAAGAGAGAGGGCATGAAACACCGCTCACCATTGAAGCTCTTAAAGGAGCACAGTCCACCAGTTATTGTGGAAAGGAAAGATTGCTGACACGAGGTGGCTTGGTATTTCACACAGATGGGCGTGGTTTTGCAGGGTGTACTAGTGAATGCCTTACGCTGGAGCTCCATGACTATCTCAGCCCATGCTCTCAGTGCACGTCGTTTTCCAGTCATTTGTGTGTTTAACCTCATCTTTGTTTGTGAAGGTTGATATTCTGCCTCATACGACCATTTGGGTGGCTTAATGAGAGGTTTTTTCTGTTTGAAAACCTTTCAGAAAGGCAGTTCTTAAGAAGATAAGAGTATACAAGAACTCAATAGTGGTGTGTAGTTGAGGTGCTGAAGGTAGATTACTTTTGGGTGAGCAGCCACAGTTTGCATCCTGCATCTTTTTGGTGTTTTGATTTGTTTATGATATTCTATCATGTGGTCATATTGAGTAGGGGGATAGCAGGTCATGTGGATGGCGGGGTTATTGGTTAAGTACCTGTTCAGCATCTTTGATCACTGTGATTACTTTGATTTTGAGTTTGTGCATTTTATCATGACTTGATTGTTGTTTTTCGTTAATAAAAGTTGAAACTTCTTTTCGAATAGCGGTGACTTCTTTCAGGAAGCACGTCATACAACCAGGCCCTCAGTTTCTCAGCAGCTTATTTAAGTTGTAGCATTAGGTTTAGAAAATGTAACTTCTAGATTAGATTTAGGCAACAAAAACATTTTCTTAGGCTACACAAAAGATCTCGTCTGAATAAGTCAATGTTCACTTTTGGTTTTACATGGGATAGGCCAACTATGATCAGCAAAAATGAAAATAATCTGATGTTATGAGTGATGAGACACCCAGTGTGAGCTGACAGGAACATGCATCAGGCACACAAATAATATGTGTGACAAAGGATGTGAGGCGCCACCCCTGGGTTTTAGTTAAAAATGCCTATGCTGCCTTAAATGTTTGGTCACATTGAACTTTGACTAATTAGCTTCCCACATGCATGCTTAGCATTCTGGATTCAGTTCCACATTGGAACTGAATTTTGGCCCCCACCCTACCCATGTGTAAAATAAATATGTAAGACACTTAAGTCAGCTAGACTTGTTCAAGGGATGAACATCGTAGCCATTGGTAAATTGGACCCAGAATATGATTATTTCACTGTAAGAAATCAGATTGTGGATTTTCTGTGTTGAAATGTGTCAAATTTCACATGCTGCTATTTGGTTTTAAGATGAACTGGCCATATGCTGTTTTAGATATACTTCATTGCTCTTGATGGAAATTTAGAAGTAATTTTTCAGTTATCTGAAGTTTTTAAGTAATGAAACACTGAGGTCAGCTATCTTCAAAGAACACAGTTAACTGTTGTGCTTATATTGCAGTTATTTGTTGGGCGAGGGCCAATTACTAGATCTCCCACAGGATTGTATTTCCTTAATTAGAGCCATTATTACATGTTGTTTTCTTTGTGCAATTTCCCAGGAGCTGTTCTCCACTTGCAACCCCATTGTGACCAAGCCCAAGCCCAAGGTGGAGCTTCCCAAAGAGGACACGCCTGCAGAGCAGAACGGGCCTGTCAACGGGCAGGAGAAAGCCCAGGACGAAACTGCAGACAAGGGAACGACCGAGAACACGGGCAACCCCAGCTCAGAATCCACAGACAACAAGCCCGACATGGACCTCGATTGAAGCAGCCCGACGCCTCCCTAAGCAAAGCCGTTCGGGGAGCTGGTTGTTTCAGATTGAGATTCAGCCTGGGTGTATATCAGAGCAGGTTTAAGTGTTTCAGGAACTGCACTCTAAAGTCAAAAAGCAGGCAGGGTGATTAGCACACCGAGCCCAGCTCCTGGTGGTATCTCTCTGATGACATAGCATGCCCTCTCTCTTTCTGGATGACATAAATCAAAAGCCAGCCGCAATAAGCCTGTTTGACAATGAGCGCTGTACACATGATGGTATTTATTTCTGTTGTGTGCTCTGTACATGTTCTGGTCTGTGTCACAATATGGTTTTAATAAAGTTATTGAAAATCAGTTGTGCCATATTTATTACCATACTTGGTTCCGTTACAAGGCTTCACAAATATATTGCTACCACCACTGATGGGTCATATCCTGGGTCATGTTTGTGGGGGGAAAAAAGGCTTAATTTAAGATCTTAGTATGGGAGAAAACCGTTTAGCCACACTGAAGATGGATGAGAATAGCTAAATAAATGTGAGATGTGTGTTTTCAGTAGACAGTTTATTTGATGCTGTAGTACCTGGACCTCACTATTCCTGAAATATTAGCAACAGGTGTGCTGGTTTAGTCATGACACTCACTTAAGATTATTTTAAAATACTTATACGATTTGTTGAATATAAAGGTAACTCGGTTGGTAAAGTAAGAACCTGATGAGGTGCTAAATGATGAGTTAAAAACAAGATGTGTATACAGTAAAAGCTGCGTTGGGGGGCACTGAACGTTACATTAACAATTCAGTCATCCTGTCGCCTAGCAACAACTACGTTCTGCCAGGTGTCGTTAATGATTTTCATCTCAAGCCTCGTGATTTATCTTTCATGCTAGCTCTTTATAGATGTACGTCGCTAAACATACAGCTGTGATGTTTTTAAGAGGCGAACTTTACTCGACGGAGCAGTTTTCACCAACTTATATTCGCCTATACCCGGGATATTTTTTTCTGCTACCATTTCTCAGGAGGAATAAATGAGCTAGCTACTTAGCCTGTTGGCTAACGCTAGCTGAGCGCAAGTTCAGTGAACGTCACCTCCGCGGTGAGCGCTGTTTGCATCCGAAAGCAGGAATCACATGACCCATCCAGATCCTGTCTGCTGCGAGTAAAAGCTACACATAGTCCATGGTATAATAGGTGTGAGTAATAACTATATTCTTTGTGTTTTATTTGGAGTCTGTTTACTGCGGTGAAAGTTTTGGTCGCACGCTGCGGTTGCGTCAAAGTTGTCACAGTCTTTGTGGAAGCTTGTTTAGCCACCTAAGTGGACAGTGGTCTTATTCAGTGTAGTTACCTTGATGAGTCTAAAGTCTGATTAAGGTGTGTTTTGTCCTTATTTCCAGGCTGAGCTTCTTCAGACAAGACAACCCGTCCCCTACTTCCTTGTCTTTTTTCCCCTCCAGGACGATGAAGCTGATTATCCTCAATGACTACGACCAGGCAAGCGAGTGGGCTGCCAAGTATATTAGAAACAAGATTTTGATGTTCAAACCCGGCCCGGACAGATATTTCACCCTGGGGCTCCCCACTGGTAAGTAGGATCCTTCAGCGCCATACAGCTGTTTATTATATTCATAATTTAGTGCAGGAGATCCTGTATCACAGCGTCTCAAACAGTGAGAAAGTTGGCAGTATTTCCCCCTCATCTGCTGATTCAGTGTCAGCAGCGGAAATAGCCACCAGGCCTGTAAACTGTATGATCCAATAATGGAAATATACTTAAAATGTACTTACAGGAGCACAAGCTCTGTTGAATAGAAAGATATAAGACTGGGGCGTGGATCTGCAAGAACCGGCTAAATGTTTGAGCTTTGAAAAACGCATAATTATTGTGAGATAACATGTTTGCATGTTAACTTTATATTGAAAAGAGCCGGTACACCCATCACATACATCTAGCAAAGTAAAAAAATGTAACAATTTCCTCTGAAATCTAGATGAGTAAATGTATAGAATCTCTCATTTTTGGAAAGAGTCCACTTTTGCTTTGTAAACCTTTGCCTCTGTTCAGGAAGCACCCCCCTGGGATGTTACAAGAAACTGATCGAGTACTACAAGAATGGAGAAGTCTCGTTCCAGTATGTAAAAACATTCAACATGGATGAATATGTAGGTAAGTCCTTGCCGGTCTTTCTCCCGACATAAAGGGATTAAACGCTGAGGCATTATCGAAAGCTGCGATCTTGCATGATAAACTGTCATAAAAATCTGTGTAGCCCTTCCCAGAGATCATCCTGAGAGCTACCACTCCTTCATGTGGAACAATTTCTTCAAGCACATAGACATAAAAGCAGAGAACACACACATCCTAGATGGCAACGCTGCTGACCTGCAGGCAGAGTGTGACGCCTTTGAGGAAAAGATAACAGCAGCCGGGGGGATCGAGCTGTTTGTCGGAGGTCAGGAGGTCACAGTGCTGTTTTTGAATACAAAATATAACCAAGATTTGGTGTTTTGGCAGTTAAAGCTTAAACTACTTGTCCTATCCTGTCAGGTATCGGACCAGATGGCCACATTGCCTTCAATGAGCCTGGTTCAAGCCTTGTTTCCAGGACCAGGGTGAAGACCCTGGCCAAGGACACTATCATGGCTAATGCAAGATTCTTTGATGGGGATCTCTCTAAGGTGCCCACCATGGCACTGACGGTGGGAGTGGGCACTGTCATGGATGCCAAAGAGGTTAGAAGCCTGAATGAATATTGACCATCTGTCCTGTTCCTGTGTTCCAATGTTTTGCTTCTGCTTCTTTATGTTTGAGCAAAATGTCAGATAAACCATATTTTTAGAATCAGCATTTTTTTCCTGTCAGAATTTTGCTTTGAGTTGCAGAAGCTTGTGTTGCTCAGCGATGTTGTCATCTTCCTGACACAATTCTAAGTCAACCTTGCACAACAGGCCACAGGTCCCATTTAATTTCTTTTTTCCCCTTTTCTACTCAGGTCATGATTCTCATCACCGGAGCACACAAGGCATTTGCTTTATACAAAGCCATAGAGGATGGCGTGAATCACATGTGGACAGTGTCTGCGTTCCAGCAGCACCCACAGACCGTTTTTGTTTGTGACGAAGACGCCACCCTGGAACTGCGGGTCAAAACTGTGAAGTACTTCAAAGGTGAGATTAAATTACAAAGCTACTGTGCTTAAATTTTTGTATTTCACTTGTGGTGAATTGCCCAGAATGCAGACATGAATCATAGATAACATGCTGATTCTTGTTCTTTGTTAAGGGATGATGCACGTACACAACAAGCTTGTGGAGTCGCCTCCCTCAGGGAAATAGATGAACTGAGAAGATCTCCTCAAAACTTTGTGGATTCATGAGGCATTTGTCGAAAATTAACACTCCAGTGATTCCTTTATCTTCTGGTGGAGATACATTGGTGGACATCAAGCAGTGCTTGGTGTTATTCTTAACTAATTCTTGTAGTAACAATCAGGTGCTGGTGTTGCACAGACTGTTCAGGTTTACAGATGATTGTTCATACAGCTTTGCTTCTCATTTGTTCTTTGTAATAAAGTACATTTAATTTGTATATCTGTGTATCTCTTTGCTTGGTTGGGAAGTCTATTCCCTCTGTCACATGACAACACGTAACAATTCATGCTGCCTTTAAGTGCTCCATGTAAATTCGTATTTCCAGATATGTGTTGAGAGTAGATGCAAAATGGCCTTTAAACTGATAGCGTTATTGTGTCTTTCAAAGAAACAAAGGTCCTTGTTGCCAGTCGCGGGCTGGGATATAACTACTGTAGGAACATAAATACCCTACTTAAATTAATTTTCAAAGTATTTCTATTTTACTACAGTATCATGATTTTCTGTTGATTAGTTATTCGATCACATGCAATATTTATGCCAATATCCAACTACATTCCAGAGGAAGATATCGTAGTTTTTACTTCACCCTCATTTTTCAAAAATGCTATACTACGAAAAAAAAAAACCCGACAGCAAGTGAACGCAGCATCAGCGCCTGCTCCGGTCCGGGCGTCAGGAGGGGGAGAAGTAAGGAGATGGCCGACTAGGAGGCAGTGTTACCTTTGCTACTTCATTGGCGAGATTCTTATTTTACAGCATATTTGAAGTGAGAAGAGGACGTTTGAATATTTCGCTCCTCTTCCACAATGGCAGAGCAAAACAGCAACGTCAGATACCAAGAGGTATGTATTTACCAGTTTGTGGGCACGTTAAAACGCAGCTAACAGCTAGCGTTAGCTGCTGACCTGCTAACACCAGTCAACATTAGCCTGTGAGAGGAAAACAGCGACATTAGTTCACGGGCGGGCCTGATTGGGCGAAAAATAGCTCCAGCTCCAGATATCCCACAGTTACTGAAATACATCATTTAATGATTAATAATAATTTGATCACATATAACTTGAAGTCTATATGACCCATTTTCATTTAGCAGCTGAGTACTCGTAACATTAGCTAGCTAGTAACGTTAAGGGGTGGCTTGACCAGAAATGTTGTGTTGCTTTGTTCAGTCTTGAACTGTAACATACTACCTGACAGTCCTGATCAGTCCGGCCTGTCAGTAACTTAACCTCCAGAGACGGAGCAGGATCGAAATACTAACGTGAAGGTGCAGCCTGCTCGTTAATCGACACACGCAGATGACGTGTGTCAACATGGTGCACAGCTTACAGTGTAATGTTAGTTGGAGCTGCTGTGTAGTTTTGATGATGTGTCAGTGGTTCCCGTGCAGAAGCTAATCCTAAATATCAGGGGAAAGGAATTGATTCAGACCACGTCAATCATAACCACTTGTTGCACAGCACATTAGAGAAGTGCGACATCAGTGCTGATGTTTAAGCTTGTTTCACATTATTTCCCTCTAATGCACCCCCAGCCCATCTGTATTTGATTGTTCATTAGCAGCCTTAAATAGAAAAGAAATGTGCAAACAGGGGACTACTTTGAGGTCGAGATAGGTAATATGGATAAAGTGTCCTTGTAGTGTTTACATTAGGCATGAGAGGATATGAGCATTTAATGTAATGATTATCTTCTCCACCACAATTTTAGTTCACAGCATTATCCCAGTAATCAGTAAAATAATCTTAAAACTTGAAAATTAAAAGTGAAATTGCACTAAAAGCTACAGGAATCAAAGAATTTAAAGAAATCATAAATCTTTCTGCACAAATGAAGGATGAATAGGATAAAGGATAAATCTCCCTGTTGTTTGTTTTAGTTTGCAATCGCTTGTATTTACACACACCAGATTTAACTTGTTTTTGCGACAAATACAGCGTGCAAGCCAAACCTTCAGCCACAGGGACAGGGTTAGACGAGTTACGGTTATAAATAAGTCAGGAAACCAACATAGTGCTGTATGTCAGCAGGCTCGATAGCTTCTTCAAGTTATTCATGTGAGGATATTCACAAATATTCAAATAGTTAGAATTCACCACAGTCAACTTATTGTAAGCACTTTAATCATAGTCTTCAATTAAATCTTTTATTGTCCCATCCCTCATCTACATATGATGTTAGTCAACTGGACAATTTAGATGAGAGCAGATTTGCAGCATTTTCTGTAATCCCATAATCTGTAATTCCATATTATAAACATTATGTCAACAAATGACAAATATTTAGTATCCCATCATTGTATTATTGTATTTCAATCCAACCAACAGCACCTGGAGTACTTCCACCCTTTTCATCCACAAACACATAGATTTCCCTAAGGTTGTTATTTAAGTTTGACCCTGAATTCTATTGTCATTTATTTACATTTCTTCAGCTGGTGAATGAGGAGGAGCCAGCTCAGTCATCCCAGGAGGGTCCTGCCCAGGATGCACCACCACCCTACAGCAGCATTGCTGCAGCAAATGCAGGTTAGAAACCTTCCCAGCTCCATCACATACTGTCAGATAATTCTGAATAAACAGGAATATCTAAGTCCCTGATTATCAGACTGTGCCACCACGTACTAATTCTCAATTTAAAGTCAAAGCCTTCCATCCTAAATCAGTAATTTTGTTTGATTAGGTGCAGAGAAACATGCTAAAGAAATAAAAGCAAAATTGTGAGAGTTGTCATTAACCTATAGCAGTATGAAACTGAGGGTATTTAAGACTCACTTCCTTCATGGTCTAGACCTCAATGTGTGCAGAGTATTTTAAAAATGCACATTTTATGAACTCAGCTTGATTTTTGGAGCATTTAAAACTGTTTTTGTTACTATAGCCATTAGATAAATATTACGTAACAATGCCTCATAACTCAAGTGTGCTGACGAAGAACACTTGGATAAGTCTGTATAATATTTTAAATCTGCTGCTGTATCACTGTCCTACACTATTAGCTTTAGAATGAATAATACATGGGGGGAAAACTGGTGTGTGAGGCCTTTCAGGAAGGTCTGATGTTTCTAATCTCACTTCTTAAGAGGGCATAGGTCAACATGTTGCATAAGTGGGTGTATCCATGAGCTCTTCCTGTTCGAGTCCATTGATTGCATCCAGTGCTGTTAGTGTTTGGACAACACTAAGGAGCATTCTGGATAGCTGCCAAATGACCCAGATAAAAGTCTTGGCTTGCATGGAACGGAACATAAACACTAATGGACACATATACTACTAATGTGTTTCGTCTTGCTGTAACTCATCCCTTCCCCCAGTCTGGTTTATAATTCTGTGTTGTTGCTTCTCTTTCTAAAGGAAGTGAAAGTAGATTTTCTGTCTTTCAGCAGTCACACCCTCATGTCAGCTGAACAATCATTAAACATTAAATAGCCTTGAGTTCTGCTGTTACCATTGATTTTAATTAAATTGTCTGCTGTTTATTTTTTATATTTAGAAGAATTAAGTTGAGTTTTTTGTTTGAGTTTGTTTGGAAACAACACCCCTGTACATGGACCAAAATCCATGTGTTTGTTACCTCAACAGCTTTCTTTGAATACAAAGAAGATGGAGGAAGATTTCCCAACCCTCCATCCTACAGTGTTGCCACCACTTTGCCCTCCTATGATGAAGCTGAGAGAAGCAAAGAAGAGGCAGCCATCCCCCTTGTTACTGGAAGAGTCACAGTAAATCGATCTTATCTTCATTTACATTTAGAAATATTCCTCATCATAAAGTGCCCTGTTGTGTATGAATACATCACATTTTCAAACAAAATATCAGGAGAAAACATAGAACAATGCAAGTTATTGTGATATATTTATTATACATTTATTCTTCTTGGTGCAGGAGGACGACTTTGTGGCCAGAGATGACTTTGAAGATGCCGACCAGCTTCGAATAGGAAATGACGGCATCTTCATGCTCACTTTCTTCAGTAAGAAGTTTTGTCAACGGTTGACTCTAACAGTTTTTCTTTTTCTCTTTAATAGTCAGCTGATTTTTGGTTTCACTTGTATAGAGCTGGCAAGAAACCAGATTTATCATGAAAAATATGCACTCTCCCTTCATTTAACATAAGCGCTGGTATACTATTTTCTAAATAAAATTTGGCATATTTTCAAAGTCTGTTAAATATTTCATTGGGTGCAAATACCAGTAGACTAGAAGAGGAGGAGGAGCAGAATATGTGCCAGCCAGCTTGACGACTTCAGAACCCACAAATGTCTTTGATTTAAGAAAAACTTGGGTCATGCTATAAAAAAAATAACATTTACGGGTTGATGGTCCGTGGCAGTTTTCTTTTCGCTGATTTTTTTCTCGTCTGTCACCAGTGGCATTCCTCTTCAACTGGATCGGCTTCTTCTTGTCGTTCTGTTTGACCACATCAGCCGCCGGCCGGTACGGGGCCATCTCTGGTTTTGGCCTGTCCCTTATCAAATGGGTTCTTATTGTCAGGGTAAGAGCTATTAAGTAAATATTCTCCGCTTTTAGTTTGGCTACTAAATGGTGTTCAGTGGTGTGAAGTTGTAGGATTACTAGAGCTCATCTGTACTCTTACTCTTCAGGAAGACTAAATCTCTAAAAATGATCTCAGATACTGTTAGAATTGTGTATTAGCTCCCATTTCTCTTCCAGTTTTCGACCTACTTCCCGGGTTACTTTGATGGGCAGTACTGGTTGTGGTGGGTGTTCCTGGCCCTGGGTAAGTGAGAGACATTGTTTTGGCCTCTACAATTCTTTCCCACAGTTACACTGGTAACTATCTTAACTATGTTAAATGATTCTTGAATTCCTTATCTTTTCATTGTCCTCCAGGCTTCATGCTGTTCATCAGAGGCTTTGTTAACTACTCTAGAGTGCGTAAACTGGCTGATCCCACCTATGCCACTCTTCCCCGAACAAGGGTACTCTTCATCTATTAAAGGTAAGGTGCATCACAGATATGTTTGTCATGCTCAGAGGAAGAAAGGACATTGCTGGCATTAGTTACCTCACACCAACTGTTAGATGCCATTATACATTATTATCAGTAAATAAACCAGTCAGGGTCTGCATCACTGGTTGGCAGCTCTTTGAGACTCTCTGATACAGTCCTTGATTCTGTGTCAAATCCTCGATGGGTTGCTCATTGCGCTGGGCTTTAATATCTCAATGTTCAGCACACAAATCAGCACTTGCCACTTATGCCAAATGAAATCAACAGCTCTGTGCAGCAGGTAAACAAAATACTATGTAAAACACATTCATACAGTCCAATCAACACACATTTCAATAGAATCGCAGCTGCTAGCATAAAATACCCAACCGTCAGGCATAAGTTTACGCAGCTGAAAGGCACTGTGGATAATACGGTCACAGTGGATTAATAGCATAGCGTTTCATGTCTTCACCTAAAAGGCAAACTGTTGAGTCGGATAGAGATGTATTAGGTAATGCAGTTATAGTTTTAAGCACTAAATCCAAAACCCAAGAACTTTCAGAACTAAGCACACCTTTAATTTGTAATTTATAAGGATTTGCAGCACCTGTACAAACTCTGTAGAAGACATAAGTTAAGTCTCATCATTGCCAGTACTTATAATTCTTGACAGGAAAATTACTTGGGTTGAGAGACCCTTATGTTATTTACTCAAGGATTTAGTATACATCCACGTTGACTCAGTTTACACACGACTTCCTCTTGTTGATAAGTAGATAAAAACAGGAAAATGAGGGGGGAAAAAGTGGATGAAGTGCCTTAATCTTGTCAGCCTGAGTTGTTGATGTGCATGTAAACATAACCACTGACAAACTGCATCTTCCCTCAACCAAAAATTCAGGATGTTTGGATGTGGATGAACTGGACACGACCAACACAAGCAGCGACTCTGCGAAGAGTTTCAAATCTGAAACGAAGAATACTTAACAAGAAATCGGCCAGATGAGTCATAGATAAAGACATTAAAATATTCAGGAATTCTATCACGTGTTTTATTTTGTTTTGGAACTTTATTAATGGAAAACGGTTAACAGAAATAGTCCCTTAATGTACTCATTAGTGGCGAATGTTAAGTGCTATTTACATCTGTCTGTAATGTATGAGTAATGCCTTATATCATTTGGTGGTAGCGTACGAGCATGCAGCTGCCCCTCAATAAATAGGGAGAGTCTCATGTTGGCGACACTTGAAGCCAACAGGTATTAATTAATAAAACACTCTGTAGACTTGCCATAGCATGCAACACTCTTTGTAATCTGCACTAATCTCACTTCATGGTTTTCTTGTGACTATTTTTGGCTGTTTTTAGGTACCACATACACTTACAACGCTTTTAATAGGCTGTAAATGCTGATGAGCACATATTTCACTCACCTGTTGGCTTTAAGTAGTGTTGCCCTTGTGTTTAGCCAGGAGGGGGCAGTGTTGTTCCTGCTTCTTAAGGTGTTAGAAACGATCCATTGTGGGCATCGTCATAATACATTGTACATGCTTGTGATTCAAACACGGTGTCAGTGGAGTGTGCAAGAATTGCATCTGTATGTCAGCAGTTATGATTTTTGCCTGTTCAATGTTTTGTTGTACATTAAATCAGGTAAAACGATCCACCCTGGAGCTAGAATTTGGTTTACAAATATGATCTTGGATGGTTGAGTCTGGCCACAGATGTCAGATTTCAGACCCCGGAGCAGCTCAGTTGACAGTAAACGGACTTCATTTCTTCTGTGGACGTGAGAGCACATTTTCTAGTTCAGGTCTTTTTGAAAAAGCTAATTTAGGGTTTGACCTTTTCTGACTCTCTTCAGTGAGTCAATGGAGTAGATTTCTCATTCACTTTCAACAGAAAAGCTCTGTGATTATAGCAAAGAGGTTTGGATTTCAGCTAGTAATGATCTCACTCGGATTTTTCATCAAAGAGCATATAAATAACTCAAATTCCATTTCCAGGTGGGTTTTTTGCCTTAAGATTTAATTGACAGATGGGGATGAGAAGTCTGTTTCTTTCTTCTATTTTTGTTTTGAAACTGGTTCAGAAGGCAGAAGATGTTAGCTATGGTGTGGGTATTCAAACTATATCAAAGAATGTTGTATGCAGGTGCACTTTTAGGTACAGAACCAATAAAACCCAGAGGACGTTCCTGTCGTAGTTTGAAGCCCCGGACATACTCAACAAGTAACGAATGACGCAGTGGTGCAAGATTGTGTTTCTGTTTTATACTGGGGAGGAAACAGCATGGCAGTTTTTTTTTAGAAGCAGCCACAGTTTTCGATGGAAAGATGGACTTCTGTTTGGTCCAGCAAACTGAACAGTTGGCGTCATCAGTTAACTTCATACTTTTGCCCATTCTGCTTGTTTCTATGTGATGTAGAGCTGCAACCTTCGGGGTTTTGTTGATATGGAACTGTACAGAAAACGTTTAGTGTTAAATAAATGTCACTTTTAATGCGTCATTTCTGAGTCTTTGTGATTATTGCCTCTGCTGCCACAAAGGCTTGGTGCGCATATATGCTCTGTTGAAATACAATGTCATCACATTGCACAATTACACTATTTACATGTTAATGTTATGGATTTCTGTGTTGCTCAAGATGGCATCAGAGCCATGGCCAAGGCTGGATTAAATGGATAGATTACACAAGGCAGACATGTTTTATGTGTGTTTGTTTATTTTCTATATGTCAGTCTCTACCACAAGCACATTTTTACATTTGGTGAACAAAATAACCTGCCACATTTTTATTATTATTATTATTAGTAGTAGTGGTAGTGGTGGTAGTAGTTGTATTAGTAACAGTAGTAGGATGCTCATTAATGTAATCAGGTACGTGTTTTTAGTTAACCTATATATATTTTGGTATTTATTCACAATTGGTTAGTCATATATTTATAAGAAAAGTATAGCCCTATATTATACATTTTATTTATATGCATGTTATTGTCTTGACTTATATTTTGATATATAGAAAATTAAGTATAATTAGTGTTTTATTATTATATTTGCATACTCTTTCTTCTGATATACAGGGAGGCAAAACCACGTGTACTTTTCCCTCACGTGGTACGAAGGTCATTGGCTTGTGTCTGGATCCATCCCAGGCCACAGCCCCTTAACGTACAGTATGTTTAATGGTGCGCTGTGCAATTTCACACATCGACGGCGCCGGGTGGCAACAAAGTGAAACTGCTGGAAACTCTTCGGCTTGTGACAACGTCGACATATGCAGAGCAGTAAATAAGCAGAGCATAGACTGCAGAAAACTTTATGTAGAAGGGACTTGACGCAACATTACATCCACTAGGAAAAGGGGGGAATCTGAGTCAGTGAGTTACTTCTGTCAGTAAGTGATTTTAGTTCATGAGAAAGTGACAGTTTTAACATTTTTCCTACTGTAGGTCACGATGACCCTCTTAAGCTGTTCCAGCATCTTATCTTTTTCAGACCCACATTAGAAAAATTACTTCTTCCTGCCTTCGGTCAAACTTCACACACTGACATCTGGAACCAATTTAGATAACTAGAGTTTTACCAGCACTATACTGGGGTGTTAGGGTATAATTATAGTATATCTGTGGGGCTCCTTGAGGTGGTTCTATGGTGGAAATCATTTAAGGGGAATCATTAATCCCTGTAACTCCATCCATGAAAGAATGTGTGACTACTGGGATCATGGGTTTCATGCACTTTGTGTAATAAAACATTTAAAGGCTAAATTCCTGTCAGATTCGGGGCCCTGGGACCATATCTTATCAAATACGGTATGTTGCTTATTCCATTATATGGAGGGCTTATTTCATGGTGACATATTGTCTCCTCCTTCATGCAGATGTTAAGTGTTAATCCTGAAAGAAAGAAAACAGCTGACACACATTTGATCTTGACTGATGCCCCACCCACCTAAACTAAGCTGGTGTGTATTTCAACAGAAACAAATCCCTCCTGGAGCAGCTTCACACCGGTTCAGGTTGAGGTATGACTGTGTGTGTGTCGAGACAACTCGTCCTCACTGGCCGGACTCGAGCAGCTGTCGGGGCAGAAAGAAGATGGCCTTCTGTCCAATGTGAGTCCTCGGACCCAGTTTGGGTTTCCCGTTCTTTTTCAGAGCCACGTACCAGCTCTTGTCCTGGTGCTTCTGAGACAGATAGGTGTTGTAGTGGTTCTCCTCCAGCTTCTCCAGGAAGAAACATTCGTCCGTCAAGGTGGGCTGAGGGATAAACAGAAGAGAAGAGCCGACAGCTGAGGGCACTTCACATGTTTGAGGTTAGAAAAGTTGAAGAAAATACACTCATCAAAGTTTACATCAAGATTGTGTAATGGTGAGTGATTAAATATTTGTAACAAATATCGCTAAAGGCGTTCAGTGTGCTGATTTACAGGAGTCTGGACTCAGAGTTACGAGGGCACTGGCTCCTGTTGGCCCCCCACTAGAGCCGCCCCTGCACATGGGTCCTCAGATGTCTTGTAGATACTCACTGAGCCGTACAGTCGCCCCTCGTCACTCATGGCCAAATATCGGCCGGCCTCTGTTCCCTCGATGACCACAACGCCTCTGTCCACGGCTTTCAGCTTTAAAACAGCTGAAAGGAGGACAAGGTTTTTAAAACATGACAGCTGATCCCTCTCAGTACACCTCCGCGAGCACAGGCCGCTGTTTCTCAGTAAGGGATTAAATGGCATGGACAAAATCCGAGACTTGTGTTTCAGCTCCAAACATCATGTGTTTCTAGATGAAGGAACAGAATTCATACTAGAACCATTTACACCACAAACAGGAGGATCCTGACAAGACCGCATCGTTCTGGATTTCTCTGTCCTGATTGGATAAAGTGGGCAGGGATACCAGAACATTTCTTCTTCTCTTTTACTGCAGGAGCAGGAGGAGGGGAGGCTGACCAAACACCCAGTAAGGAAAACAGAGCTAGTTAACAGCTTTTTGATTAGAAAAAATATCTTTTGAAGCAGCTTTAAGTTCAATTAATGCATTCAAATTTAGTGTTGCAAAAGTACACAGAAGTCATTCTCGAGTTAAAAAGAAAAGATATGTGTTTAAATACGGCTTGAGTAAAAGTAAAAGTACCTGGTATGAAACAATGAAGCATACTTAATTATTAAAAGTAGACTGGGAATATTGTAGGTATCCAAAGTACATTAAACTTTAAAAATATGTTTACAGTGTAAATTTTACACGTATGTATAAACCGTATACTATGGGTCGACCAGATTAATATTGGTTCTGATGTTAGGCATTTTTATGATCACTGGAATCAGCGTTGGTTTGTTTGTTTGTTTCCAGTTGCTGTAAAGTATAAAGTAGCAGAAGATTGAAACATTTAAGTACAAGTGGGCGACCTGAAAACTGTAATTAGTTACATCCCATCACTGCTAAAATGAAGTTTAAAATGAGATACACCTTTTAAAAACGGAACCGCTGGATTTTGTTTTGTAGTGTCACCCTCCTTTAAAATGTCAGTAACCTTCCTCAACATCTGCAGGACGCCGCCCTCCTTCTCTCTCTCTCTCTCTCTCTCTCTGTCTTTCTGCCTGGTCCTTGAACCTGACACACCTGTAGTGCAGGGAAGTGAACGCATCATGTTGTAGGCCTGACCTGGATGTAAAGTGCGCACTGCGGTCTTACTGTGAGCCTCCCCATCATCCCTCTGGCCCTGCACGCTCCCATCGGCCAGGATCTGGAGGTGATGTCCGCCATTCATGCAGTACAGCCGAGTCAGCCGCCGGTAGTCCGGCAGCAGGCCGCCGTCCACGGCCTGATCCTCGGGTACGAACACCTCAACATCCGCCATCCCGCTCGGAGGAGACGCAGAGGAGTAAGCCGACAGGAGCGTCCGCAGGGGAGGCTGGTTGTCTCGGCCGGCCGTGTCCCCCTGCAGCGGTCAGGTGTCTGCAGGCTCGTGAACGAGCGCAGCTGGATGCGCGCCCCCGAGGCCTGTGGGATCCCTGATGCCTGGAGACCTAAACCCCGACTTTATAAGAGATTGGTGAAGTTATATAAGTTGTGTTGTTTTGTCTCTTCCCCCGATTTGTTTGTTTTCTCGTTAATAAATAAATAATTAAATAAATAAATAAATAAATAAATAAATAAATAAAGAGACAAATCATGACATGACAACATGATAAAAACACATTGAGGCAATAAGACCAACAGCAGCAGGCCTGAACTCTGATGGCTAGTTTTTTATTTATCCCACTGTCCCTTTAAAGATGTTTTTAAAAAACACTGTTGTAATTGACATCTGAACGCAGTGTTCCTTTTGAGGTTCTTGTACTCGAGTACTATCAATGTTACCAATTCAAGTGAATAAACAAGCTGTTCTCAGAGGGGAAATAAGGTCAACACTGTTTGAGGCCAGAAAGGTGGCAGGGTCCGCCACATATAAACAAACTGAGGCTGTGTTGTCCTTTCGGGTCAAGTTTGTTTATTCAGTTTATTTATTTTGTTTGGACAAAAATAATCAATCGATGGAAGCTCTTTCTCTTCTGATTAATACGTCTTCCCCAAAACTACACAGTGCACCTTTATTACTTGGTACCCCACAACTCAGAGGGCAGTGTTGTACTTTTTAACTAATAGTTAACTGAAAACTTTACTTTGCAGATTTTGATTGATAATAAAACAAATAAATTATATGTTATTATAGTTCAAGATAAGATGTTATTGATTCCTTATATAATATATTAAGCTAAGTTTGGCTATTCAGCGTGAGTACTTCAAGTATAGTTTGATGTTCATACTTAAGTAAAATTATGAAAACAGGACTTTAACTTGTATTTAAATAACTGATAACAAAACAAAACAACCATGTGGACGTTGTTTACACCCTTTATACAGCTGAAATCTTCATCATAACTGTTAAGCTATAAGCTTTTGCATTAATCCCGTTTGGAGATTCTCCATCCGTATGGGGGCGAGTTGATAATGATCGAATTTTCATTTTTGGCTGAACTAAACCTTTAACTTTACAGCTGGACTCTCCTCAGTATCATGTAACTCCTCTCAGGTTTACTTCACTTGAACACCAATTTAAAAAACAAACAAACAAACAAAAAAAAAACACCCACTAACGGTCCAATAGAGGCTTATATGGTTTCTACATGGAAACTTATTGTTTTTATTTTGAAGCCATGACAAAAAAAAAGAACCTTCAACCAGTAATGCTCCAAATATAATTCTGTGAACGTCAACGGTCATCATCATCGGTCAATAAAGCAGCTGCCAGAATGGAAAAGCGTATTTATTTGATTGAACAAGTGCTTGGTTGTGATCACGGGAAGTGTCTTACAATGAGCCCTACCGTTTCCACTGTTCAGAATCATCGAGTTAATATCATGGCAAACATCAGCATACAGTTCCTTTTATATGAGAAGTACCACACGAAGACAGACAGTTTGACCTTTAATCAATGGAGGAAAAGATCGACTGGAGTCACACTACAGAGGAGAAATAATATAGAGGGAAGGTATAGAAAAACTATTATTTGGAGACAAATACACCACATTTTCTTTACAATGGATTATATGTACATATTCAAAAAAATGTAAGCAAAACAAATGTTTATTTACCTTTTTTTTTTTTTAGAGAAAGCATATACCAGTGAAACATGATCTGCCCTTGATAATTCTCAAAAGTTAATGTCTGCATATGTTTTATACAAAATAGATTTTCAAACAATATTTGGGTAGTGCAAATCTTTTTTTTTTCTTTTTTTTTTTTTAGATTCAAGCTGGTTGATTACTTTCACAAACAGTTTGTGTGTGTGTGTGAAAAAGACCAATTCCTATCCTATTCACAGTATTACAGAATTTGACCAAAGCCATTGTGTTAGAGTAAAAAATGTGTTTTTAAAAAAAAACAAAAAAACAACAACCCCCCCCTCCCTCGCGAAAAAAATCCAAAACAAAGAACTGTACATTTGTATTCTAGGAGCTACGTAATTTTGAGTTTGTTTCTACTTGCTTTGGTCACCTTGCATTCAAACAAACAGTTGTTTTTTTAAATGTGTGTTATGACTGTATAAGTGTATCTGTTTCCTGAAAATCTGGCCTGCAGAGATAAAGTTAAGTGTGATTCTCCTGTATGAAAATAGCTTATACTGGAAAATAAAGAACGAGGAAGCGACCACATTTTGTAATGTGACGGTGATAGATTATCTGTCGTTTCTATTGCATATTCAGATGTCCTCCTCAAAAATGCACAAATGAGTAAGAGAGGTTACATTTTTGAGCAAGAAGAGGCAAGTGTGCGATATATATTATATATATATATACCTGTTTAAATGAGCAGCAGCAGAGATTTGGATACACTGAATGTGAAAGTAACCCATGAGTAACCCCTATGCACTGATGAAGATGATTTTAAAACTTTTAGAATAAACTTCAGAAGGGATTTTTTATTTTTTTTAATCTGAGCATGGGTGTGAATGACGACCGTGGCAGCACATTCCTGAAACGTTATCCTAATCTGTGGAGTGAATTTGACGACTTGAACCTGACAAAAAATACACTATTAATCACAGAGGCAGACACGTTTTGGGAATCCAAAAACTGAAGGGTTTTTTTTTTTTGGTTCTTAAATTCAGGACACAAAACAACTGAACAAGGACAACCACATACTGTGTGAATCGGACATCAAATTTCAACAACCTGAGCATGGGAGCGCTTCAACATTTATAATGAGTGCTTTTACATTTCTTGTTTGGATAGCTTAGCGACAAAAACCAGCAGCAGAATCGTTTGACTTTTTTTTTTCTCATATTCAAATGCACCAGCGAGCACTTTGTAGTCACTCACCTGACACATTTATCCAATTATTTTTAAACTGGCAGGGCATCATCTCTAAATCTGTCAAGAGCTTTTCTTTATAACTTTATAAAGTTCCTCTGTAAGGTTCAAATTCACGTCAAAACCTGGATTATTTTGTGCTGATGAAACGATGGAAACATTGCAGCACATTTCAAATTACTCACACGACACACAAAGAAAAGAGACAGACCTACATTATTCTTTGTGATCACACATCTGCAAGTGCCTTATGTTACAGCTCGGTTATCACTCGTTAACTGACTGAAGCTCACTCATAATTCACTTTGCTGACAAGTTGTGGACAAATTTTTAAAAAAGCATCAATACTGGGACGTGTTTTCCTATTTTGATACAAACACTGACCAACTTTTCGGCGTCACCGAAAACAGACAAAACAGGAGTTTGGCACTGAAATAGTTCCCAGAGAATAAAGGATCCATTTTGCCTGCCTCCCCAGTCAGTGACGCTCGACTCAAACTGCGCCACTACTCCATGAGGTGACTGATGCTAAGTGCTTTCAAACGTTAAGGGGGATTGACTAGCAAGCGGACAAACAAACGTGCAAATTTTCTAAAGTTATACAGACATTAAGACAAGGTGCCTACAGGGCGTTAGAGGAGCAGAGGGGGTTCAAAGGTTATCAGCAGCTGTGGGAGGTTTACAGGGTGGTGAGTCTGCCAACGTCTTGATCCAAAGTGCAGTACGCACGAGCTGTTCGCCATTTCCAAGGAACAGTTCAGGCATTCTGAGAAATGTGCTTCTCTTTTGTTGAGGACTGTTAGAAGAAAAAACTGATACCACTCTCACATCTGAGTGATTAATATGAAGCGGGGAGCCAGTTAGCTTAGCTTAAAAACTGGGACAAGTAGCTACATGGCTGTGTCTGAAAGGGAACAAAATGCAAAAACCGCACATCTGTAGATGAACCTCTTTCCCACATGACAAAAAACTGAGTTACAAGAAAGGCAAACTCCTAGCAGTGGGAAACTTATTTTGGTGTAGAAATGGTTTAAGTTACCTCTGGATAAATCCAGGCTAGCTGTTTCCCCCCTCCAGCCTTCAGGCTACTACTCATCTCCACATCAACCGTTAAGACAAGAGTGTGGTGTCAATGTTCTCATCTATCTCTTGGCAGAAAGCAAACAAGCATATTTCCCAAAAATGTTGAACTATTCCTTTAGGCTAAAGCAGAAAGTTATTAAGATCGTGAATGTACTGTCGACAAAGGATTATCAGTGGCAGAATCATGACTGCATGTGTGTCAGTATTACAAAATAGACTGTAAAAACAACTTTAAAAATTGAAGGACGGTTATTTTCCAACCGGTTGGAGCTATGGCTGAACCACAGAAATTAGTTTTCCTCATGGATTAAAAATGACCAAAATCTTGCAAACAATAAAATATGCCCTCTCTTCTATGATTGGTAGACGCAGGTATCTATCACATTCCATCATTAGACTACGGGGGCAGGAGTAGGGGCTAGAATAAACATCAACGTGGGCTATTTCCTACAAGAAAACATTCCCTACCTTCCATCTAAAAAAATCTTTCGCTCAAGACTTCAACAGCATAACAGTCTTTCTTCACAGTCTTTTCAAGCCTTTAGCAGGGTACAAAGTGCTCAAATAGCACTTAAGGAGTTGAGTGTGCGTGAGATCGCGTGAAAGGAAGCAAGGTTAGAATAATCTAAAAAAGGACAAGGATAATTTCTGCACACAGGGAGGATGGACCGAGCTGCCACTTCTAAAGATAAACACAGCCGTCGAGGAAAAGGAAAAACTTGCAACTGCATGTCACATGAAAAAGTACAATCAACGTACGATGAAGGTAGACCACCATGGGTTCAACGGGTAGAAAGAAATGGCTAACATGATATTCGAAGCAAAAAAGGCACATTTTTTTTCCCTTTTATAATAGACGTGTGTAAACCTGGAAGAGGTCGGCGTGTGGGAGAAATCATCCTTTGAACGGTGCACGTCAGTTCCAATGTCCGAAGTATCTATCAAAGCAATGAAATATGCTTTTTACATGACTGGAAAAAACGTCTTTTTTTTCTTTTCTCCACGTGACTGATAAACATTTTGTTACAACCTCCTATAAAAACTAAAAGAGGACCATACAGTCAAAGAGCCTACTTAAGAGCATGTTATTAATTAAGCTTTGTTACCTTCCCAGGTAACAGCGACCTGGAAAATTGTATAAACTGTTACAATTTGAAAAGGTAGAAAATACTATCAGAACCTGTACATAGATGTTTGTTTGTATCTACTTCAGATATCGTTCTGTGTTTGAAGGTAAGAAACCTGAGACGACATGGATGTTAAGCCTATTTCTCTTTGCGATCATCTTCTATCTTACAAACATTTCCTACGTGTTACACACTACATCTTAGTCTGCTCTGTGCTTGCTGTCTGGTTTCTTCTCCAGACCCATAACTCACTACACAAAGTTGCATACTTGCTCCTGAAAACATCATTCACTCCTTCCACGCTTTGCATCCTCAGTCCCTTTCATTGTCGCTCTTGGGAGGGAGGTGGGGGTAGGGAGGAAGGGGGTGGCGAGGGGGGGAGACGATGAGATGATGTGGCGGGAATTTAAGGCATTGTGTCTTTTATGGGGCACAGTCATCTCTGGTGGAAGAGGAGAGGTTTGACGCTCCCGGCCTTGAATTTTGGTAACTGGTTGCTGATGATCTCGGCCAGCATCTCCGGGAACTCCACGCTCAGGGATTTATTCACAAAGGTGTAGAAGCAGAAGCTGAGCAGTCCTCCGACCATCTGCAGACACACAGGAGAACGTGTTGGTGGACAATCAATAGAAAAACACTCGATGACCTATCTTGATTTTGTTGACGCCTTTGGCAGCATACAATGATTTATCTGATGTTTGTCTGATGTTAGTATGTCTCAAACAATCAGTTTCATTGAAATAAGATGTAAAGAAAAGCCTTCTGTACTAACGGAAGCCTGGATTCACAGAACATTCACAAAATTCACTGAAATATGAGTATCCTGTCTGTCACAATCAAATCCTGCTAGTAAATATAACTTTGCATTATTGGAACGTGCATTTTCTTGAACCAGTAAAGGCTTTAAACAAATGGCATCACTCACAGACAGTAAATCACTGTTTAAGGATTAGGAAAGCTGCAGACTGCAGGTGGTCAATAAGCATCTGCTGATAACATGTAATGCCAAAGTGGGAGGATGGATCTCTGTACCTCGTGCATGGAATCGAGCAGCTTGGTGAGCTGATAGAAACGCTGCCAGTTCTGGCTCGAGTTCTCCTCACGCTTCACGATGGCTTTACCCAGCTCCTTGATGTACGACATCCGAATATCGTCGAACACCGCCTGGCTCTTCAGGCCATCCTTTGGCACTGTGAGAGAAGTGAAATAAAATGTCAACACCTGGGACAGAAATGGGAGTGATGTAGTGTACTCTGTGTCATACACACCAGTGCACCACACTTCACACAGCTTGCAAAAGGGGAGGGACAATCTTTATATTTCAAATGATCCTATCCATGCCGAGAATAGCTTTAAAAAACAAAACAAAAAAAAAACAAAAAACAGGAGCTGGTTAACATCTAGCAGGTCAGAATATTTAGCAGAGCAGAGTGCTTACAGGAGACAGCTGCCAGAACAAGAGCAGCACACACTGAGGAGGGCTCTGTAGTCTATTAAAGCTACATATAACTGCTGGCTGTATATCACACCTTTAATTCTCCCACTCTAGGCTATGTTTAGATACCACTGCAGTTAATCAGTAAGTGCTCTAGCTGGTGAAATTGTGCGTGTGTGTGTGTGTGTGTGTGTGTCAAGCCAGGCAGCCATGTGAAGATTCAATACCTGTTTACAATAATTGCATTTCAGTTAATGAGCTGGGAAAGTGCTGTGATGTGAAGTTTTGTCCTTTAGGGATCCATGGACAGTATTGGATCGGAGTAATGGCTTTTGTAATGATTCTATTAATATGGCACGAGTTGCACAGGTGATGATGGAAGAAGGCTGAGTGTTCTGACCTGTGCTGAGCAGCAGCAGGACCTTCATGCACAAATACTCGTCGTGGGAAACCTGCAGCCGGACAAACTCGCTGGAGATCTTCAGCATCTGCTCGCACTGGTCGGCCATGTAGGGCAGCTTCATCCGCTCCCTGGTGGTGTAAGAAACAGTTAAGCAATGCGCTCTTGTTTCACCATAAGTCACAGAAGGCTTACAGGGCTGCTGTAATAGATTAAATGTTCAAGGTCTTGCTGCAAACAATTTGCGGATCCCATTTCAAATCACTCTTCCTGAAATGAGATTCAGTCTATTAGTTTGTCAGAGTGGAAGGCTGAGATGATGAGTGAGCATCATCTCAGTGATGAAGTAGTGTTGTGGGTGAAAGTGGGAGAAAACTTAAACAAAAACTTATGAAATCAATGTTCAGAAGCTGCTTAAGTGAACATGAAATTCATACAAATGTAAATCATAAATGCGGCATTTCATGAGACAACCTTAAAAAATGAAAATGTCTTTTATCAAACTGGGAAAGATTGTTTGGATAAAGACAAAAAGAGAACATAACATCATCAGATATTAATCATGATCCGATTAACTTCAATCTTGTGATTATGAAGGAAAGGGAAGATATCAAAAGGCCTATTACAGCCCTGAGCATGGTAGCTGTGCAGACTGCTCAGACTCTCACGGTGCTGTTTACAAATGGAGTCATCGAGTCTATTCAAGGGATGAAACTCTGATTACTGATGACAGCTGACAGACGCTGTTTGATTCTTGGGAGAAGCGACACACCCGGCACAGAGCAGAGAGCTGCACTGATATATAAACAGATGTATGCGTTGGCTGACAGATGGAAGAAAAAGAGGGCTGCATATATTGCTTTAGTGCTTGATGTATGTGCAGTACAAATTAAGTCTCAGTACTTTTGGTATCAAATTAACCAAGAAACGTTAGACTTGTACAGTGACTGAAAATGGACCCGTACGTACTCGTTTATGACGAGGTCTGGCGCGAAACACAGCATGTTGCCGTTGCACTGCTGGTAAGACCTCCAGCCAAGACCGAAAGACATGAGGAAGAGCCAGGAGCACTGCAGCAGAGTCATCTGGTCGTCCAGGTGCAGGTTCCTGAAACCTGAGCGGAAGGACACATATATTTTGTAGATTTTTTTCAACTTCTCCAAGTGAGCACCATAATCAGATTTCACTCTGTTTACGAAACAATGTGCCAACTTCAGCCCAGATGGAGGAGATCCAGATGTAGTGCCAGTGTGTTTGTTTACACAAGTCATAGCAGAAAAGACACCTGTTTCGCGCTGCACTGATACATTACAACATATCCTGCTTTTAGCTTAAACTTGTGAAATATTCATGCTTGCAATGTGTTGGAGCTGTGAAAATAAAATCTGTACTGGCTGCTTTTTGGGTTGTGTGTGCCTTCACAGAATGAAAAATGAGGACAGTACAAAAATAACAATATCCAAAACACAGAAGCTTTGATTTTCTGATGAGGGTAAAATGTTACAAAAAGGCCTCATAATGTACTAATAAGTATTGCATTTATGTTTCAGAGATGCACTAGCTTACAAATCTTCAGATGTAAGCAACCATGCTTGTTTGGTACAGAAGAACCCAACAAATGTCACATCATCATGATTTTAATGGGTTTTTCAGTTAAAACAAAAACTGTGATGCAAAAATGATCATTCAGACGGAACTGTATTGATATCTGCCCCAGTATTGGGTGGGATCTAGTGTTTCTTTTTTATATGATAAAGCCCTAGACTGCACACATTTTTAACTTGCCTTAGTCTTTTCCTTCTCTTAACTTAGAAGTCATAAAAACCTTTTGTCCTGACATAATCGTCCATCTCTTTGCTAACTAACTAACAAATACTATAATCACCCCACCATACATATTCCACACTCATTGGTAAGGACACATTTACACTCATCCTGGCAGGGTACACTACCAACCTGGCAGAGCCTTGGCCCACTTGACAGCTGAGATGACCTGCCGGCCGCCAAGCCTGTTGAGGGTGGTCATCAGGCGGGTGGAGGTGTCGGGCAGGGTGCTGTCGTAGCCGGCGTAGATGGTGTCCGGCTCAATGGCCTTCAGCAGAGACAACATCGTGGGGACGAGTTGAGGCATGCACTTGGGCACTAGGGAGCGAGCCTCCATCGGCGGAGGAGTGGTCAGCTCGGGCGGGTTGCTCGGCAGGTTCCCCTTTAAGCGGTTCAACTTTTTGGTTTTGCGTGCTGCAGAAGAGAAAACAGAGAAGTTTTCAAATCGATGAAGAAAAAAGGTGAAGAGGAGACAGGAGCAATTAAACCAAATCAAGGGTACACATTTTGGCGTTATCCGTGTGTTTAATATGTACCTTCCAGGTTCATGCCTGCCATCAGACACTTGCGGAAGCGACAGGCCGGGCAGTTCTTCCTCCTGATCTTGTCTATTATGCAGTCATTCCTCCCGGCACACAGGTAATTATGCTGCCCTGAGGCACATAGAAGAGAAAGATTAATCTGTTATTTACCTTCATTGCTGTCACAAACACTCCAGGGAGGAAAAACTAATTAGCTGCATCACCGTCCTTTACTTTGTGATGATCATGCTTTCAACTTAAAATCATAATGACTCCAGCTTTTGAGCAGACTAATGCCAGACAGATTAGCGATGAATGAGCTTATCGCAGGCAATGAATAAATCACTGAGCAAATAATGATGTCTTATGGCTTTGTACCTTCCACTGCTCTCTTGAAGAAGACCTTGCAGCTGCCACAGGTGAGAACGCCATAGTGGCAGCCTGAAGCCTCGTCAGAGCAGACCAGGCAGATTTTATGAGTCCCGCTCTTTCCCTGTGCTGAGGACGTAGCAGTGACCGCTTCCTGTCTGGAGATGGAACTGGAAGGAGATGGAGGACACAAAGCAGAAAAATGTCAGCTTCTCTTACAAGTTTTTGACCTCTAAAAGCGCAGCAAAGAAGTTTTTCTATGTGTGGGTGCCCATTTTGTTTGTTTGAAGACACACATGCGCATGCATGTGCACATGGGTGACATAATATACATTCATGTCAACACAGTAACACTATCCATTGATTTACAGGCAGTGTTAATGACAGGAAATGCAGCAAAGCATCTCCAAGGGCAGGAAAAAGGATAACTGCCCATAAACATGGATGTAAATGATCCAGGAATAGTTGGCTTTGTAAGTTTTATGAGGAAGGACATGCATTCATCATGTTTGTTAGACCTCAAGCACACAGAACATTAAATGCTATCATTACGTTTGTTTATAAGAAAACTTGTAACTAAGATTATTAAAACTATTAACACAGACAACACACTGACTCAAATCCAAAATAAAAACATTTTAGCCAAATCCATGTGAGACAAATGTTGTACGTCTGCAGTAGGCCATTTACATTCTGTCCTGCTCTGCTCCTGAAAGCATCCTCTCAGTTCTGAGGGTTCAGCTGCGGGTCATATTTACATTTCTGCACTAAAACTTTAAATAAATAAACACAGATATACTACACATACGTGTACACACATAGGAGTCAATGCGTTCTTTGTGCTTTCATCCCCCCCTTTACTTAGCTTTCGTTCCCAACATCATGAGCGGGGAGAAGTGCGTCCATTGTGCCCATTTGGGCCTAAGGCCTAAATTATCTGAAGATCTGTGGTCACATCCTAAATCCAGTGCTTGTCATAAACCAGCCCTTCTTCCTTTGAATTGAACCACAAACGTTTCCAGACCCAGTCTACGGTGGTTAGCGATGCACTTTTTCAAAATGACCACAAGAGGGCGTCGGGTTTTGCAGCATCCCTATGCCAGAGGTCCACACCCCCTTTCTAACCCAGTGGCCACAGCAACAACAACGCCCACAAGGAGTGGATATTGAGCCCTGAACATGCAAACAACTGTGTCCATATGTTCACAGGCCTGCCACTGCAATGAAAACAAAGTGTTTTATTCGACAAAAGCTGCTGTGAACTGTCAATGCACACTGACACACTTATGCAGAAATGAACCGGGAAGCCAAGTTCAGTTGGAGTTATGCAACACATGAGGGTATTAGCATGAAAGCAGGTCAGGCCCCAGCAGTCAGTGGGTGTAGCGGGGATGGGAAAACCTGAGAGAAACATCAAAGCATTGATGAAGAATTCAGCTGCCAGATAAAAAATAAAAGATCAGGGAGAGACCCCAGAGGAGACGTCTAGTCATGAGAGGTCTGAGAGCTTTCTGAGCACCACTGACAACACACCTCGTTCAGTAAGTCTATCCAGTCACCTCTTACGATGATAGTTAGTGAGCTTCCATTTCCTGTCTGTCTCTGACTGCATTGTCTTGTACAGTTGAAACTCAAACCCTGGAGTGTTTCACCCCAAAGTAGGGGGCTCACTGAACAGCTCCCCGCTGGACCAACTGTGAGAGGTGAGACCTGGGGCAGATTTAATTGAGAACACACGCCATCTAAATCCATGAAAATTCTGCAAACCAGCATTTTCTACAACATCTGATCAACTGCTCTTGTTAAAAATTACCTTCTGCTGAGGTGCTTCGTTGAAAAAGCTTTGAGGAAGAAAAAGGTTTAATTTCAGTGTGGTAGATACAGCCAAGATGTACTACACAGAAGCACTAAACAAATCACACCCCATATTGTGTGCACAGTTCATCATTGTCTGAGGTGAACGACCTGAGCAGAAGGAACATTATTATAAATACTTTTAGTAACAGTAAAGATCACTCCTTTTTAGACTTGGAAATTAGATTCATCATTCTAACTCAAATAAAAAGCCCAACCCACAAAGCTACGTAGTAAGCAGAAACATATTATATATAAATGCAGAAAAATGAACATCCTACAATGAACATCCTACAAATACAGACGAACTTTGAATCATTTTTTGTTTCCATTTGCGTCCCAAAACAAGAATATATCACTGTCTCCAAGCACAGTGTTGTCTTAAGCCCCTAAGAAAGTTTTCTTAGGATCACAACAGAATCACAAATAATCAACCTTTCTACAAGTTGCAGCAAAAATTCAAAAAAAGAAAGCCATGTTGCGCATGCATATTTCAGTATTTAGTCTGTTTGACTAGTCTTATCTGCTAAGTGTTAAGTTAAATGGCAAGCCTAGCTAATCTGACCTGTACTAATGTGAACCGTAAATGTGGTTTCAGTGTGATAGTATAGTATAGTATAATTGCAGTTATTGCAACAGTTGATGCTCGGTATTCAAAGTCCAAGATACCGATTAACAACTCATAGATGGTGGCATTTGTTCATTTATGCTTCAAAAACTGGAGAATTACGCACCACTTTGCTTTACCATTTTGACAACTTTTACCATTTCTATTCTGCAACGTTTAAATCTAACTCGAGACTCTGTGTTTGTGACCAAAAACCTAGTAGTGGTCAATTTTCCAACAAACCAGATTCAGGGATCCAATTCCCAACATGTTCAATACTTTATTTATGAGCACTTGAGTCGTTTTCATGTCAGAGTTCATTTAGGTTTGCGCTCGTTTCTCCTCTCTTCCCTGCTCTAACAAACAGACTAGTTTTAACAGAAGTTCATAACTTCCACTTAATTCTGCTGGATGGATTAGATGGATGATCACAGCGCTAATAAGACTGGTTCTGTTAAAACTCAGACTTCTTTGTTTCTCTCAGCACCCTTGCTAACCATATACTGCTAATTGCAATTGTGTTGTCTTCCTAACAAACAAGCTTGATGTAGATGCTGCACTTAAAGTCAATGAAAGCAATTTGGCATTGTATGATTGCCTCTACTTTTACCAATTCCAATAACGAAGAGATAATATAAGTGCAATTTTACAACTGTCCAACTCTAGCTGTGCTGTGTGTACTTGCAGCATGTTTTCTAATTGCTGCACATGAAGACTGTTTCGTCATTTGCTTCTGTTCTGTCTGTCTGCATGTGCTTTCTGCAGCTGCTATGCCTTAAGCTCTCTCGGCCACCTTAATTATCACCCAACTATGCAGTTGCTGCTCCAACACTCTCGGCTTTGGTGCCAAATGCAGCAAAGTTGGCTTAACTGCATTTTCAACCAGACACCAGCACAACTTCCTCAACTGCTGTCATGCGTTATTCTCTTATCAGCTGACATCTTTGTACAGAGCCACACAAGAGCCACTATGGTGCACTGAAGGGCACTGCTTGTTGTTTCAGATCTGATATTTTTATAATGCAGTTGCTCTTCATATGTACTGGATTGACTGCCATGAACAGCATATATTTCTCGTAATTATAGGTTTAAAAAAAAGTCAAATATTCAGAACAATTGCCAACTCAGAGTCAACTTGGAAAATCTTGGTTTAGGGTAAAGCCCTCATGGAAAACAGGAAGAAAAAGGAATGTTGATCGTGAGGAGTCGATCTGAAACGTCAATCAATTCATGCCAATCCTTGATGGGTCACCCCTGTACATGTGTCCAGGCAATCACAGGGTTGACTCAGAGAAAGACAACCGCTCAGGGTCGCATGGAAACGCCACACTGGTCCCAGCCAGCTGCCATGTTTTAAACCAAAGCCTTCTTGCTATAAGGGGGGGAGTTCACCACTGGCCAGAAATGTTACTCTTGCTGCTATAACAAGTTTACAAGGTGATAATATGTCAATTTTGTGTTTACAGCTTGATCCACTGCCATCAAGTTAGCAGAAACTGCAAGTAATGCTGCTTAACAATCAGTTATCAGAAAACAGCTGAAAGGAATGCTTCACTGTAGATATTTGAGGATGGGCAAAAATTCACAGAATTTATCTGGGCACATATTTGTGTTGTGACAAGCAGATCTAGGCATCATGTTGTATAGTTTGCCTTTATTTTCTGTAAATCTTCTGATAAACTGTCATTTTACTGAATCACAGTAAACACAAACAACAGTTGGTTAATACAATACATATAAAGCCTATGCTGCTGCGATGATGTCACCAGCATGCCATCTGTCTCCCACACAGATTTATTGTGGGTTTCCATAACAGTTAAGCACACATACATACAATATACAGTATGGACACACACAAACAAAAGCCCTCAGGAGCGGTGGAGGCTATTCAGAGTGATGAAGATGATGTCATAGGGTGTGAATGGGTGACCCATTTGTCCTTCGCTGGCCCACTAGGTGTCATCAGGAGAGCTTTACCAGCAGGCTTTAGGCTACTGGGTCAAATCCAATTACTGCAGCCGCTACATGTTTCACAACACCAATGTAAGCCTGAAGTCAAGTCGATGCTTTTCAATATTTACTCAAAATACAATTTGGCATCAGTGGATGGCATTCAACTCAGCCATGGGACATGTTACAAGTCTGTTTTTGTGTACTGTCGCACACAAACCAATCAAAGCTGCACGACAATCTGCAGAGACCAAATTTCCTCTTTCTGAAACCATCTGTTGAAGCGAGAGCTCGCCATCGACAGGAAGTTCTTGCATTCCCTCTGAGTTTACTATCGGTCAGAGCACAGTCACAGCACAAAGGCAGAGACACCCCGAGATGGGCCTCGGCTTCAACAAGAGCAGCGCTGAGAAAGTTAACCGTTTACTTCTGTAGGAGTGAGATCAATCAGCCTGGGTTTTAATGAGGCAAGCCACTTCATGCACTTACGATAATGCTGGTGGCCCACTGGCCTGCTTAACAATTCATAATCCCCTTTTAGCTGTGAGTGTCACGAGTAGCTTGGCAGGCCACTGCTCTGTATACCCCAGCCTCTTTATCAATCCAGACAAGCAGCTGTAAGAACTACATCATTACAGTGCCAGCCTACTTCCCTTTCGGTGCAGAAGACTGTTTAGTGCTTTTGCATTTATTCCATATATTAGTTGACATCATCCTCCCTGACCTACTTCAGGCCCAGTCACAACACACATCATCTCTGAGAAAAAAATGAATGGTTATTTAGTTCCACTGGTTGTCTCGGACTCACATGTGGTGAGGTCATGCTCCTAAATAAGACTGAAAATAGAGGATCTTTACAAAAATCTGTCCAGGTTGTTGCACGCTTAAAACCTGATTTCGGTGTGATGTTTATAACTGCTACTGACACAGGTAGAAACATCTCATCTTCATCTGTGTGCGTGAAGAGGCGATCAGAAGGAAGTGCTCCTTCCCCGAGCTAAGAGCCACCAAAATAGAAAGGGGAACTGGCCTGCACGATCTGAATCATTTTTGCACGCATAACAACAACACAGCTTCTATGAGGGAGTGGAGAGAAGGGGGTTTGTTTGGTTAAAGACCAGGCTGGACTTCTCTAAAATATCTGTTTCCTGGGCCCTCTAATACAAACAGACAGTATGTCTTTATAAGTACCTGAAATAAGTGCTGTGCTGCCATAGGAAATTAATACAGTTGACATATAGCACCCTTTGGAGCAGTTTTACATGCATATGAAGTGTTTTTAAAGCCATTGTTCTGATTTATGACAAAGTCCATTAGTGAGATACTTCACATGTGATTCGCTGGACAATCCCTCAGTGTCACTGTCTCCTCCTTGATGATTTATTGACAGATACATTTGGTTCCCCATTGCAGTAACTTCGGCTCAGCTTCAAAAACCAGAGAAGACTAAACTAACCCCATGGCTGAGCAGGAGAGAAATAACCCAGAGGGATTTGAGTTTCCATATTAGTTTCCATAATAGGAGCCGTTAGTGACTTCTGTGTAGGTGGGAGGCAGCTTCCTGGCCTGTAAAATGAATTGGAGGCCTGCTGCTGCTACTGTGTGCATAACCGTAATACCTTCAGCTGGTTGCCGCTGAATGAGGGAGGAACCCACTCCCAAAGTTGACTTTGCTGACTCGGCAGCTGTACAACAAAAGTAAGACGAAGGGCACAAACAACGCACAGACTTAGCTATATCCTCTTAACCTCGATATGGGGAAATTCTATAAGCCTCTTGAGTGTCAAAACACAACAAAAACTAAATACAAAAAAAGCAAAACTGCGGTTACAGGGGAATGCGGTAATAACGCGAAAGCGACTGGAATGGCTGGCATTTGATCTGGTGCATTCACTCGGCGCCAGCTGTGGGAAGGCGGGAGGGAAAGTAGGTCAGGCGAGTGAGCACTTCACGGCAGCCTGCCTGCCTGCCACAGCACTCATGACACGCCCACGTGCACACACATGTGCACATCTACACGCTCATGCATAATATACAATGCTAAAAGACCTGCATGTCCCACACACACACGAGCAATCATGACAGGTGATTTACAGCAGCTGAAAGCTTCTGCTGACAGTCAAGGTCTCTGCCCTTGGCTGCAGGAAGCTAAAACAGGGGACAGACGGACGAAGGGGAAGAGAGAGGACGGGTGAGGGAGGCAGAGAGGTGAGGGGTGTGTCGGACTGAGACCGCGCACTGAATAGCTCCGACCAAAGATTGCTCTCAAAACAGAGAGCCAAGAATGGGAGCAGAGACTATTCATGCACTATGTATAAGCTTTATATAAATACATAAGGCTATATATAAATGGACTTAAACGTAAAACTGCTCATATATCAGACCAGGGAACAAACCACAGCTGATACCAACAGGGCAGACAAACAACATTTCACTTCACCAGCACCAGTTGAATCTATGTCGTAGTCCACGGCCTATCAATCTGGACCCTGCACTGGTTAGATAAGGCTGTATTCTCACAGCTGACATAGAATAACTGTCTGTTAATACCCAGCTACAGGGCTACTGGGCTTACCCTGTCATGAAGAAACCCACACATTCAACAAGTCGTTACAAAATCCTGCAGGCACAGAAGCTGTCAAACACACCCTTGATGCAAGGACTCAAATCTACATTTAATCAATAGGATGCTTTCAAAACATACTGGTTCAGATTTCTACACATATTTTCATTTGAAGCATATTAGTTGTTTATCTTGAGCAGGATTTGAGGAAACCTGAAAAGATAACAGAAGTGTTTGCGATGAAAGAGAAGTCAAAAAGCTGCTCTAACACTGTCTATTTTATTCTTGTTTATTCAACAGTGAGTCATAGACATTTCCCAAAGTTGACTCAATATTCCCACATGTGAAATCCTCTCGAGTTTTACTGCCGTAGCACAGACACAGTTGGATCTGCTCTTTGACTTGCCCAGGCGCTGCTTCATTCAGCCCAGGTCTGACTGCACAGCAGGCTGAGCCTCCAAGTCAGAATTACTCCTATCAGTGGTAATTACTAGAGATCATTTTTCTTTTTGATTAATTTGCCCCTTGTTTCACAATAAATAGATTAATTTTTTGGTATCTAAAATATTATAAAAAGAAAAATACAAGTTTAACATTTCCATCAGATCTCTTAAGGGGATGGTATCCTCAAATTGCTTACTTCATCCCATCAACTAGGGCTGCAACTGAAGATTATTTTCCATGATCAACTAACCTGCAGCTTATTTTCACAAATACTCGGGAATAGATTACTCATTAAGTTACTAAAAAGTATCTAAAAAATTGTGAAGGACGTTCCTCCCAATTTTCCATAGCCCAAAGCAAAATCATAAATTTGCTTTTTTTGTTCAACCAACAGTTCAAAAACGTATTGTCTTGATTTACTGCCAAAAACCACAACCAGCTAATCCTTGCAGCTCTACCATCAGTCCAACAGTCTAAAAACCTAAAAGATATTCATTATACTATTTTATAAAACAAAGAAAACAAGGCTTTGGTCGCACAAGCACCTAAATATCGGTGGTATAAGCGGTTAAAACTTGAGAGGTCTGATCAAAGATATAAAATATATAGCCTGTAAAAACAGTTTTTAACAAATACCAGCTGAGCGTTCAGACAGTCGCCTATAAAAATATTTTCTGTAGATCTTGCACATGTGCAGTGCATGTCTGTGTGTGCAGTGTACTGCTCCCCGGTTCTTGTAACTGTATTTTTTGCAATGTCTTGCTTCCTGTGAGATTCAAAGAAAAAAAACTTTTATCTACAGCTTTAAGCCTGTGAACAATGTCTTACAAAATGTGTTAAAAGTTAAATCAAAATGTGTTACTTGGTGCATCACACAAGGGAAACCAGTGTAAGAAGTAAGTCTGGCACCCTGGAAATGCAACAAATCCTTGCACTGAGTTGTTTAGTATTTGTGCCAATAAAATGACAAAAACTAGCTGCTGATTCATTTTATGTTCCGGGATTAATCAACTAATAAATTTAGCTCCAGATAATATTCAGCATAATCAGACCGGACAAGAC